>NW_026943821.1:12584607-12909607 GCF_035594765.1 Anolis carolinensis | reverse complement strand
TCCTCCTAATCGATATCCTTAAGGGTGCCTTTATTACCTCCCCGCTAAAAGAAGTACCTATTTAACTACTCACATTTCTGCTTTCTACCTGCTAGGTGGGCAGGTTTGCTGAGGCTAACCCTGACCTGGGCTCGAACCACCGACCTTTCAATCAGGAGGGTTTTTCTGCAGCACAGTGGTTTAGCCCGCTGTGCTAAGCCGGGCCCTCACCTCGCCCTTACCCGTTATGCCCCTGGTTGCAGCTCTGAAGGATGGCAAATTATGAAAACTTACTCCAAAGGAAGAATTTACAGGTGTACAATGTCTCTTTAGAATTCATTTATAACTACTGCACACATCGATCTCACCTATAAGTCGAGGGTGGCCAAAATGATGTGTTTTGGTGTGACCCGTGGATAACTTTAGGGTCCTTCTGTGGAGAGGGAAAAGCTATTTGTTTCTCAACAGTTTCTGGATACATACAAGAGTCTATATGGTAAATTTATGTGACGCTATCTGTCATACGTGGCTGACCAGGCAGGGAGAGAAGGCTTCTGACAGGAAGTCATTTCAGAAGCTGCAAATTATGAAATGCCATCTGGGAATAAACATTTGTATTGGTACACCCAGGTTCCTGGAATAATCTGCTAAGGAAGGCAAGCTCAACCACTCCTTTCTATCAACAGTCAACAGCGGGTGTTTAATATCAAAGCAGGGTTCTTGCGAGAACAGGGAGGTGGTATTGACTGGTTTAATGTTACTGTTTCCTTCTTATTGCTGTGTTTTTAATTGTGCATTGAAACTTCTTTTTTAATGCTATAACTGTGTTCTCAATTTGGTTTGACCATTGTGCCATCTGTATGTGGAACACTGGCATATAACCCTTGGACAGGTTTTTATTGAAAGCAAGGAAACTGTGGCAAAAAAAGGCAAATGTCAGCGAAGAAGATTAAGTGAAGTCTGATCCTGAAGGAAAATGCATACTCTATACTCAATAAATCTAGTTTATTTCTTTACATTGTCTTTTATTGTCTTTATTATTATTATTATTATTATTATTATTATTATTATTATTATTATTATTTTATAAGGAGCCTCCAGTGGTGTAGTGGGTTAAAACCTTGTGACTTGAAGGTTGGGTTGCTGACCTGAAGGCTGCCAGGTTTGAATCCAACCTGAGGAGATCATGGATGAGCTCCCTCTATCAGCTCCAGCTCCATGCGGGGACATGAGGATGGTAAAAACATCAAAATATCTGGGCATCCCCTGGGCAACGTCCTTGCAGAAGGTCAATTCTCTCACACCAAAAGTGACTTGCAGTTTCTCAAGTCGTTCCTGACACAATTTTTTTATATACATTATTCGTTATTTATAAAGTACATTTTTCTTATTTAAAAACACGTAACAAAAATTGGTGTGCTTTTGGGCAGGCTGGGACAGATTAGTAGCATTTCAATGGGGAAATCTGATTTGACATAAGAGCAATTTGAGTTAAGAGCTTGGCCAGAGAACAAATTAAACTCATATGCTAAGGTATCACTGTACCGCCTTTTGCAATGTCTCAACATTGTAGCTTGGGGGTAACCTCTGGTTATTCCCACATGTATTACCATGAGGCTCCCTCGTTGGAGGCTTTTAAGCAGAGGTTGGATGGGGATGCTTTGAATGTGATTTCCCTGCTTCTTAGCAGGGGATTGGACTGGATGGCCCATGAGGTCTCTTCCAACTCTATGATTCTATGATTTTATGCGAGGAGCTAGGCTCTGGTACATTGGCTAGAGCAGTGGTTCCCAATTTTTGGTCCTCCAGGTCTTTTGGACATCAGCTTCTGCAATTCCTAACAGCTGCTAAGCCAGATGAGATTTCTGGGAATTGGAGTCCAAAACACCTGGATGACCAAAGACTGGGAAATACTGCACCGGAGTGTGTAGAATGGAAGTGTATAGATTGATTCCTTGATTGTTCGATGGCTGTTAGTCACAACCAAGCAAACATGAATTTCCTGCTCAATGTGGCAAGGTTTGATACTATGGCAGCAGAGTTAGAGACTAGTGTTGATGTGAACTTATGTGATAGTCTCAACTGAGAGTCGCTATAGGCCTTAAATGACTTTAATACTCATATCTGGTGCAATGTTTCTACAAAGAAAAATTTACTGCTTCTGTATTTAATGAGCAGAAGGTACTGTTTCTGCCAGACCTTGTCCACAATGCTCTGCTGGAGTCTGAAGCAATAAATATTGTCTCAGTTGTCTTTGGAGTCTTGTCAGCTTCTGGGTTTGTCTAACATTAATTGGGATAGCAGACAATAGGGAATGTCTTTGAAAATTGTGCAAGTTTCAAGGACATTCTTGCAAGGGAGGAAAAAAAAACCCTAAAGGGTGATGTCATTGCCATGCACTTGCTGCATTAACATAGCTGGCCATGATCCTCAGCTGCCTTGGCCACTTGTGGTTATGTTTTTGGAGAGCAGGAAAAACCGTAAGCCTGGGTTCTCTGACAGAAGGGCCAAGATATGCTGAGGACTAGTAACCACATGCTTCCATTTCCTGCATGAACTGAAGTGAGGGCTTCAGCATTTCATCATGAGGTCTATGACATCCTAGAGGAAGAAGGATGTGGAAAGTCATTTCTTGCCAATGTACTCAATTTTCACCCTTCTAGTATACAGTCCCCAACAAAAGGGAATTAGCCTAAACAAATTTGTTCTTTATTTCCTAAGTTCCTCTGCTGACAACCTGTTTGTACTTTTTCATATGAAATTTCCTGCTTCCTCTTCCTATTCCGTAATCCTGTTTTTTTTCTCTCTCTGATGATATGTTGCCATATTCCACACTTGGGGATACTTACACAGTACACTAGTATAGCTTTATCATTCTCTTTTAAGTGCCATGGCTATGTCTGGTGGAACTGGGATTTGGTGAGGCACAAGAGCCCTCTAACTGGCAAGTCCCAGGATCTTTTAGCATGTTGTCATGACAATTAAGGTGAAATAATAAAGCTGTGATTGTGCTACTCTCTACACTGTTTGAAACAGCACTGTGTGGTGAGTGTAGAGTCATTTAATACAATTTGATTGCATTGAACAGTTGTATTGTATTGGCAGTGTAGATAGGACCTCAGTAGTGTGAAAATTCCCCTGTAGATGGCAGGATTCTCTTTTTATTGGAACAACCAATCTTCAGAAGAACAAAAGTCCCATCTCCAGTGCCATATAAAATTAAGATGATCAGCTTTGAACTGGATTATATGGCAGTGTAGGCTCATATAATCCAGTTCATAGCAGATACAGTAGAGTTCCAGTTAACCGACTTCTGGTTATCCGACTTTCCGTATTATCCGACATGTCAGGTCCTTTGGAGGTGCCCCGTGCACGTTGCTAGGCAGCAATGCGCACAGGGCTCCCCAAAACCTAGTGCTCGCTGTAGGAAGGAGCCCCATCCCTCCGGCAAGCACTCACCCCTTTGGAGGAGCCCCGTGCGCATTGCTAGGCAGCAACGTGCACAGGGAGCTTCCTTAAACTGAGTGCTTGCCGTAGGGATGAGCCCCATCCCTCCGGTGAGCACTTGCCCCTTGGGAAGTGCCTCATGCTTGTTGCTAGGCAACAACGTGCACAGGGCGCTTCCCTAAACTGAGGGCTCGCCGTAGGGATGAGCCCCATCCCTCTAGCAAGCATTTGTCCATTGGGAAGCGCCCCGTGCGCATTGCTAGGAAACAACGCGCACGGGGTGCTTCCCTAAACCGGCTTGCCAGGAGGGATAATAGGACCTCCCTATTATCCGTCAGTTCCAGTTATTCGACATTTGGCCCACCTGTTTATGTCAAATAACCGGAACTCTACTGTAATGTGGATTATCTGCTTTGATAAACTGGATTATACAGCAATGTAGAAGGGGCTTCAGAGATGATATCTCATTTCATATCCCTTCCAAAGCTGATTTTTAGTAAGATGAGTGCCACACAGGGCAAGGATGCCCCATACACAATCACTTTGAATCTGCTCAGCAATAAGAGATGGAGCCCCCGATGGCGTAGTGGGTTAAAGCCTCGTGACTTGAAAGTTGGGTTGCTGACCTGAAGGCTGCCAGGTTTGAATCCAACCCAGGGAGAGCACGGATGAGCTCCCTCTATCAGTTCCATCTCCAGCTCCAGCTCCATGCTGGGACATGAGAGAATCATAGAATCATAGAATAGTAGAGTTGGAAGAGACCTCATGGGCCATCCAGTCCAACCCCCTGCTAAGAAGCAGGAAATCGCATTCAAAGCACCCCCGACAGATGGCCATCCAGCCTCTGCTTAAAAGCCTCCAAAGAAGGAGCCTCCACCACAGCCCGGGGGAGAGAGTTCCACCGTCGAACAGCTCTCACAGTGGGGAAGTTCTTCCTGATGTTCAGGTGGTATCTCCTTTCCTGTAGTTTGAAGCCATTGTTCCACGTCCTAGTCTCCAGGGAAGCAGCACACAAGCTTGCTCCCTCCTCCCTATGACTTCCCCTCATGTATTTATACATGGCTATCATGTCTCCTCTCAGCCTTCTCTGTTGCAGGCTAAACATGCCCAGCTCTTTAAGCCGCTCCTCATAGGGCTTGTTCTCCAGACCCTTAATCATTTTAGTCGCCCTCCTCTGGACGCTTTCCAGCTTTTCAACATCTCCCTTCAATTGCGGTGCCCAAAATTGGACACAGTATTCCAGGTGTGGTCTGACCAAGGCAGAATAGAGGGGTAGCATGACTTCCCTGGATCTAGATGCTATTCCCCTATTGATGCAGGCCAGAATCCCGTTGGCTTTTTTAGCTGCCGCATCACATTGTTGGCTCATGTTTAACTTGTTGTCCACGAGGACTCCAAGGTCTTTTTCACATGTACTGCTGTCAAGCCAGGGGTCCCCCATTCTGTATCTTTGCATTCCATTTTTTCTGCCGAAGTGAAGTATCTTGCCTCCCACAAGGATGGTAAAAACTTCAAAAACATCCGGGCATCCCCTGGGTAACGTCCTTGCAGATGGCCAATTGTCTCACACCAGAAGCGACTTGCAGTTTCTCAAGTTGCTCCTGACACACACACACACACAAAGCAATAAGAGATACGTAGGGAAAGTGAGACTCCATATACACCGGCATATAAAATCCGTATTATCTGCTTTGACCTGGAATATATGGCAGTGTAGACTCATATAATCCAGTTCAAAACAGATAATGTGGATTATAGGTCACTATAGATTCAGCCCCAATGTGGTGTAGTGGTTTGGGCATTGGACAAGGATTCTGAAGACAGGTTTTGAAGCCCGACTCAGTCATGGAAACAATCTCTCAGAGGAAGGTGAATGTAAACTCTTCTGTACAAATCTTGCCAAGAAAACCCTGTGATAGGTTCACCTTCGGATTCCCATAAACTGGAAATGACTTGAAGGGACACAACAGCAAAGGGGAATTGTTCCATCTCCCAGGGGTTTGATTTGCATTCTTCCATGGTTGTAGGGAATAGCATCCTTTTTTGCATTTTTTCCAGGGTTGCTGCAGACTCAGCAGCACTCTGACAGTTAGCCATTAACAGAGATTTGTAACCATTCTGCAAGGCCTTTCCTGCTGAAAGCTTGCAAAGTATCCTTTTTGTTTTTGAGACCACTCCTTTTCCTGGGGATGAAATCTCCATTTTGAAAAGCCTTTTTGCCTTTTTGCAGAAGAGAAAGGATCTCAGATGTGCTTGTGTGGTCAAGCCAGGCCAGCTCAGACAAGCCATCGTAAGTACTGACCTCTTGCCTATAAAACTGGTGCTGAGTTCAGATAGGGGAAGACCTGCTCTTTTCAAGATAGCAACTCAGCACTGGGGCAAATAATATCCCAGGATTTCTTTGCCATTGGAAGAAGCTCTAATTACTTCATCTCCAAGCTAGCTTTGAGCTTAGATAGTGAAAGACCTGCTCTTTTTGATATAGCTGCTCAGGGCTAGGGTAGAGAGGATCTCAGGATCTCTTCGCCTTTGGAAGAAGTTAACCCAGCAACTAAGGGGAAAAGCAAGAAAGGAACGTCTGCAAGGTTTTATAAGTTGACTATTTGTATTTGTAACCTCAACAATTTGTGCCAAGTCTGTCAAGGACTTTGAGAAAATAAAATCTTGTTTGATTGTTCAACTTGAAGTGACTTTGATTACTGGGATTCCTGAGCTTCAAAGTAAGGCCCCCGCAGTTCACCCGGGCAAAGAAAGAAGCACATCGTAAAGCTCTAAAAGGTTCCTGAGTGTGATGGCATAGGAATTTTTCACCATGTACTTTTGGAAGATCAATCACTGAGCAATTGATTTATCTGCAATCCACTAATTGTGAGAGGGAAGTAACAGCTAAATAATACAACTGCAGATATATAATATAATGAAGTAGGATTTTTTTTTTGCAAATGGACAACCAGGGAACAATAAATAATTCCTATATAGCCCTAAAAGGCAATTATGTCCCACCCATATTTGGAATGGGGGAGGAAGGTGATATTCAATGGAGAAGAGGGTAATGGAGCATGTCTGTCTTAACTGAACAGGCCTGATTGAAGTGCACAGATGCTGGGGCATGCCATGTGTTCTCACCCCTCTACAGAGAGGAAAAGGGCAAAACCACTCCTGTCTGAATGTACTATTTCACAGTAAGGGTGTTTCTGTGCAAATAATCATGCAAAATTTTTGCAGGAAAATATAGATGCAAAATAAATGTTCACGGGATAATATATTGTTCCTGAAAACATTTTCTACCACAAAAACAGTTTTGATTTGTTCATAACAAAAGTGCTTTGCGATTTTCCTGCATGGCAAAGGGTTGGACTGAATGGCCCACGTGGTCTCTTCCAACTCTATTATGCTATGATTCTATGAATTATCTCACAGAATTGATTCTTTAAATAATGACATTTTCTCAAGGATGAGAAAATGCTCAAGTATTCTTTAGTAGGCTTGTCCATTTCAGGTGAATCTTGATCCATTTCTGCTTGCCAGATACCAGAAGCCCCCCCATATCTGTTTTCAGGTGCCTCCTGAAAACAGGTGCATTTCTGAAAGAACGTTTTCATTATGTAGCCGAAAAACCAGCTATTCAGTCCATTGGTGGTAATTGGGGGGTGCCTAGGGCACCTTTGTCCCCTGACCCTGTGGCCATTACTCTCCAGGACGAAGAAGACTTTGGTTTTCTCCCACGTCAGCAAGATTCAACTCCTTTCCAGATGCCTCCTGTTGACATCTCCGAGCCAGAGCCAATTAAGGATGCCCCTGAAACAGTGCCGGCTCTCCAGATTCTCCTGAAGGGTTTGTGTTTGATCGCAAGGCATTTTTGAAAACAGAGAGATTGCAGAGACAAAGCTTCAGGAGAAGCGCCAGATTAGCGGAGCGTGGTGACTATGGCTAAGCTCCATTCTCTTGGGAAGAATGTGGGAGTCAGACACCTGGCACGGTGACTATGACAAGCTCAGTTCTCCTGGGAAGTTTTAGGGAGTCAGGCACCTGGTTTGGGGGAGCTTATGAACTTCAATAAAAGTATTGCGCTGGGAACTTTCCTTAGCGGTGTCAACTTTACTTCTTACTAGGAAGCATCATTGTCTCTAGCTCTTGAAATCCAAGCAGCCTGAAGGTGCGCTTACTCTTGAGTAGACCGGGCGCCGGTCTACCTCCTTGCCCAAGTTTGGACTGCGTTTCAGCTCCTGCTCATCTAGTTCATGTCTTGCTCTGAAATCCTGCTTTTGGACATTTACTCCAGAGAATTCTTCTTGCCTCTTTGATCCTTTTCCCCACTCAATACTCGAGCTGAGTTTGAGTGTGTTTCAGTTTCTGGACTTTGGACTTAATATTGGACATAAGACTTTCACTTATTGGACTAATTTTGATCTTTCCTGAAAGGTCAACTGCTTATTCAACTTTGCTGCTTATTTCCTTTTGGAACTTTATTTGCTTTAATAAAGGTATTATATTGTTATTGGCATCTGTGTTGGTTTTCAGTGCTCTCGCTGCCTAGGGGTGTAACGGGGGGGGGGGGGGGGCTTTCCTACCATTCCCATCGTTTTAGGCAATGGCATCGTTTGTCCTTATATCCTTCATTAAGACTTGGAGTAAAAGCATCAGAGTGACTTAAGATACCACTATTCCTGTGATGCTTTCTTCTCAGCCTGCAGAGGAGACCTGGGTTTCAAGAAAGGGCTTAAGAGCAAGGAACAGGTGCCACGTGAGGAGTTCCATGTGCTAGTGCTATAAATATTTTTTTTCTTTGATAAATTGTAGAAGAGAATATGTGTTTAAAAAGTAAATTTCTTTTTAAATGCCATCTACTTTTGAGTAAGTAGGTGGGATTGGGACAACTTAGTGGTTCAGTCACAGCATTTCAAAAAAAGAAGTGGATGTTTAAATGTAAATAAAGTTGTGCAAGGAGTGAGGCAACCTTTGAGCTTATGAAATATGTGCTCAGATTTCTATATAAATAAAGAAGAACACGTGAGTCAAAGAAATTGAGCACATTAAAAGGTTTCTGCTAGATTTATGCCATCTTAGTTTCTGCCTGAGAACTTTCGGTAAGTTTTCCATTACCCATTTATTTGCAATGTCTCTTCTGTTTTTCTGTACCAAGGGTAGAACAGGATTTCTTGATAGAAGGGTTCTGGGAGAAAGATCCTAACTTGTAGGTGTATTTTCCAGTCAGAAAATATACTCCTGCTGTTTTGGGATGCCTCCTGATGACTGTTGGCACAGCTTAGCAGAACATTCTGCACATGGATGGTGTTATGTGACCCTTGCTTTCCATGTCAATGTTCCACAACTGGCTTTGCCATTAAACTCAATTCTGCAATTGTTCACACAACAGATATAGCAGTACTGGGAATAGTTTCTGCAAGGGCAGATTGATGTACATTGGTTTATGGATTTATGATAAAGGCATGTCTGGTATCCAAGGCAAATCAGTGAGGTTCACTTTTGGCATGTGAAATATATTCCAGAATAACTAAAATAGGATTTACCATCTTGATATCTTCTTTAAGGAGCAGGCTAAAACTGAGACAAGATTGGGTGACACAGAAGTCACCAACTACCACTGTTTGACCTGTTTAGAATAAATTTCCTTCAATTCTATCAACTGATTGTTATTAAATTATGTTGATTTGCATCACAGATACAGTTTGCTTCTGAAGCTATCCTTCTGAATTCATCGTTGTCATCATGCAGATTCTTCTGGGAGCCCTTGTCTGCCTTTTTCTTGCTACTTCAGGTAAAAAGGGACTTGTATCTGATGTAGGAATATGACCAATGACCTGTGTAGCAGAAAAGGGTCATCTTTGATAGCCTCTATATTGGAAAGACCAGGATGTATTGCATCAAGGTGCCAGTGATACTGTGTGTGGTGGAGGATGGAGGGCAAGTGGTTATTTAAATCCCAAATGCCCCCTCGTTTCCCCTTTTGCTTCTTGCAACTCCCACTCCCACCTTAACAGCATTGCTGGTTCACCTGAGAGCTGGTAGGAATTTTCACTGCTTTAACTTTAAATATAATATTTATTTATTCATTTATTTAATTTTGCTTACTCTATATTTTGATGGGAACTTTGATGATTGGCTAAGAGTAGTGACTGTCAGGTTGTCAATTGGCAGATAGTGGGGTGAAATACCCTCACTGCCTCTTTCCAGATTTGACACAGAGATAAGCATTATAAAATGGCTATTGTTTAACCCCGGTGGCGAGGTGTGTTAAAGCACTGAGCTGCTGAACTTGCAGACCGAAAGGTCCCAGGTTCAAATCCCGGGAGCGGAGTGAATGCCCGCTGTTGCTCCAGCTTCTACCAACCTAGCCGTTTGAAAACATGCCAATGTGAGTAGATCAATAGGTACCACTCCGGCGGGAAGGTAACGGCGCTCCATGCAGTCATGCCAGCCACATGACCTTGGAGGTGTTTACGAACAACGCTGGCTATTCAGCTTAGAAATGGAGATGAGCACCAACCCCCAGAGTCAGAAATGACTGGACTTAACGTCAGGGGAAACCTTTACCTTACTATTGTTTAATCCAGTTCTCTGTGTCTGTTCTTATTATTTTATGGCTGGTCACCAACGGGATTCTTTCTAGGACTTTATTCTTCCCCAACAAGCTGCTTCTTCCATGTGTTCATTTTGACATAGCAAGAGCTGGTAGCCTCCATGTCAGTGAGATGACAAACCTGTGACTGGTTTTAATCCAAGCTCTAAAGGTGCTATCCAAGGCGCTGAGCCTTGTCTTCCAAACATCTTCACCTTAAAGTATAGACTAAAACCCAGAATAGATTTGCTGCCTTAGTGATGTGGGATATACCAGCTACTATTTTATTGAGGCAAAGATGAAGTATTTTGGCAACATCATGAGAAGACAGGAAAGCTTGGAAAAGATCATGATGCTGGGAAAAATGGAAGGAAAAAGGAAGAGAGGCCAACCAAGGGCGAGATGGATGGACAGTATCCTTGACGTGACTGGCTTGACCTTGAAGGAACTGGGGGCAGTGACAGCTGACAGGAAGCTCTGGTGTGGGCTGGTCCATGATGTCACGAAGAGTCAGAAGCAACTGAACGAATAAAGAAGAAGAAAGAAGAAGATTGTTTTGCCATATGATACAGTATCTCATCATGACTGTCCTGTACAAGAAAATGTCTATAAAAGTTGCATTTTCAAATTCTAAATGAAATACTGCATGAATAAAATTGGGAGAGGCCTCTTCCTGACAAGTACAATGATGCATGATCTTTTCTAGATCTTTTCTGGCATGATGTAGTGATTTAAGTGTTATCTTAGGACATCGTAAATCCAAGGGCTTCACAAAAGAATTGCAAGAGGTGGAGATCGACTCTCTACATTCTTTCCCTCCTCTTTCCCTTCCTTTTGGAAGAAACTAATGTCACTGAGAGTAAAGGAGCCATGCAGGTGGAGGGAGATGTCACAACACGTGCTGGGAGATTTGGTCAGGCAGCATTAAGATGTTGGCAATAGAAGAACCCTACCTACCTCTGTCCTTCTGTTTGAGGGGGAAGCAGAGACGGAGATTGGCTGAGATGCAGGAAAAGATGTGGCATTATTGGTAGGTCTAGACACTATACACAAGGCAATGGCATTTTTGGCCTACATAAATAGTATAGTGTCTAGATCCAGGAAAGTCATGCTCCCCCTCTATTCTGCCTTGGTCAGACCACACCTGGAATACTGCGTTCAATTCTGGGCACCGCAATTGAAGGGAGATGTTGACAAGCTGGAATGTGTCCAGAGGAGGGCAACTAAAATGACCAAGGGTCTGGAGAACAAGCCCTATGAGGAGCGGCTTAAAGAACTGGGCATGTTTAGCCTGCAGGAGAGAAAGCTGAGAGGAGACATGATAGCCATGTATAAATATGTGATGAGAAGTCAGAGAGGAGGGAGAAAGTTTGTTTCCTGCTGCCCTGGAGACTAGGACGCAATGGAACAATGGCTTCAAACTACAGGAAAGGAGATTCCACCTGAACATTAGGAAGAACTTCTTAACTGTGAGAGTTGTTCAGCACTGGAACTCTCTGTCCCGGCATGTGGTTGAGACTCCTTCTTTGGAGGTTTTTAAGCAGAGGCTGGATGTCCATCTTTCTGGGGTGCTTTGAATGTCATCTTCCTGCTTCTTGGCAGGGGGTTAGACTGGATAGCCCTTCCATCATATTCTATGATTCTATGATTCTATTGGGGGAAGCAATGAGCAACTGGGGTTAACACTATGGGTTATCCCACTAGGCAACACTGCAGAAGACCAGTGGGTCACAGAAACTCATTAGGGGACCTCTGGCTCATCACACTCTCCCAGCCTAAGAGGGAGGCAATGGCAATCTTCCACTAAAAAAATCTTGCCAAGAAAATCTTATCACAGGGTTATTTAAGTCAGTGTTGACTTGAAGGCACCTCAAAACAACTACGTGACCTTTTCTATTGTTTCTTCTCCAGGCAATGCATTATACTGCGAAGTCTGCACAAGCTTTGGTACCAGCTGCACAGGTAGCCTCCAGACTTGTAAGGATGGCAATGATACCTGCATCATCGCTGTGGCCGAAAATACACTAGGTTGGTGAGAGAAACCACATCTAACTATGTGCAAAATAACTTGTTTTTGACTCTCCCATTATACAGGATAAAGCAGGCCATCATTGGATGGAAGCTGTACCTCAAACATCAAATAAATAGTTATGGTGTTTATTATCGTTGGTATTTTCCCTGACAAGATGTATTAATAAAGTCAGAGTGCTGTGTAGATTGTCAGCCTGAAGGTACTAAGATATCATGCAAGTTTTGAATATTCTTTTCAGCCCAAGTGATGTGTGGAGCCAACAATCAAAAGGACAGGACCTAATTCTAAGATGTAGTCTATAACTTGACATTTTTTATCACAAGTAGCTAAGCCATGATAACGACTGTTAAAGTTTAGGTTGGGGACAGAGTAAGATTTAAGATGGTCCAAAGGACCTTATTTTAGAAGGTATGAGAACATCAGGCCAGCTAATGCAGATATGGCCTTTTCAAAGCTCTGACTATCACAGACTGCCAGAAGGGAAAAAATAACCCTACCGTCAGAGACTATTTGCCTTCGTTCATGTATCAATGTCATCTAACAAACATTTTCTCATTCTTTCTTCTGCAGTTGGACAGACACTTCAGACCATTACTAAAGGTTGTGTTTCTTCCAGTATCTGTAAAGCTGGGCTAACCTCTATGAATTTTGGACAAGGAAAGAAAATACGATCAAGCACTATTTGTTGTGTGGGAGAGGCCTGCCGAACAGCAGTGCCACAAAGTAAAGTTTACTTTCTTTCTAATGTGTACTTATCATAACATATTTTTTAATATTTTTATAGCCATTTCCATGCATTCAAGGGTGGATAGATCAATATTTTTTTAATGTCATTTGCACTGTATTTATGTTTATTCATTGAATCCACATGAAAATGGCCATTTAAATATGTTCAATTAGTATATTCATTTCAAATAATACTTTTAACATTTAATAAGTTGTTTTCTATGGTCAATGGAGTCATTAGGAGGTCTTTTGGGAGGGGGAGGGAGTCAGATATTTATTAAAAGTCTCTGATGTCTTAAAGCATGTATTGTACTTTCTAGGACTCAGTAGGTCATCTTGTGTGACACTATGGTCAACTTCCTTTAGTCATGCTGGAGGTCTTGGCTATTTCTAGAGAGATATCTCCAGGCATCTCTAGGTTCTCTAATGCAATTCTAAGTTTAGTTTCTGTGTCACTAACCCCAGCAACTATGGAGAGCTCACTATATTTTCTCTGCATGTTTTGTCTTTACGGAACTTGTTGCAAAAAAGTTGCTGATTATACTATGTAACAATGTTTGAAAAAAAATTTTGTTTCTGGGTTGAAAGTGTTATTTCCTTTTTAACGCTGCAGTCCTTACACTGAAAGTTGTGTTATACTCCAGAAACTTCAATTGTGTGGCTGCCACAAACTATGTTGAATTAGTTGATACTCAATGAGATATTACTCATTGAAAAACTATAGGAAAATGTATTGCAGGATTCTTGCAAAAAGGAAGTTTTTGCAGTTTAATAAACTTTTCCCATGTTTTTATGATAGAACTAATTACGAAATGGCATTTACCGTATATACTCGAGTATAAGCCGACCCGAATATAAGCCGAGGCACCTAATTTTACCACAAAAAACTGGGAAAACTTATTGACTCGAGTATAAGCCGAGGGTGGGAAATGGAGCAGTTACTGGTAAATTTCAAAATAAGAATAGATACCAATAAAATTACATTAACTGAGGCATAAGTGGGGTAAATGTTTTTTGAATATTTACCGTATTTCAAAGAAAAACAGTAAGCTAACTCTGTAAGTACATAAGTAGGGTTAACAAAAACAATATGGTATCAACAATAACTTTATAATAATCATCATCATTATCATCATCATCAACAATAACAACAACAACAACAACTTCCTTTGTATCCTGCTCTATCTATCTCCCCATGGGGACTCAGGCTGGCTTCCAACATAGTAACAGGCAAACATTCAATGCCTATATAATCAATGCAGAGCTAGATATAGCTCTATAATTATATATACTAATTTCACATTTGTACTTCCCACCTGAAAAGTTTGCAAATCCTCTGTACATTTCCCTCCTGCAATATTTGCAAGTCCCATTTATCTATGTTTACATCTATCTAGACATCTCTGTATGTGTGTGCATATTTAAAAGGCCTATATCTATATTAATATCTGTCTATCTAGACATTGCTCTATATATAGAGAATTATATCTTTATAGGACTTGCAGAGACTTGCAAACACATGAGGGGAAAATTCATATATTAAATTAATGTATTTGTAGGGGGAAATCTATATATTATTTACAAGCTTTGGGGCATGCGTTTGCCCAAGGAAGAAATGCAAGCAAAGCTCTCCTAAAAACAACTTTGGCCTCTTTTCTCTTCCCCTTTCCCACCTCTTTTATTTATTCCTTTTCAAACTCTAAAAGTAGCCAGAAAAGGCTTTTTAAAACTTCCCTTCCTCTCCCCCCCAAAAAAACCCACCCCGTTTTTGTTTCCTTAGGAATAAAAAGAAATATACACCTTCTGTTGCTCTTCTTTCCCTCCTTCCCTCCCTATTAACTCAAACATTCTTGCAATAATAGTAATAATAATAATAATAATAATAATAATAATAATAATAATAATAATAATAAATCCTGCAAATTTGCAAGAGTCTCTCTTATTCTTCCCCTTCCACCATGCAATATTTTTCTTGCAAGAGGCTCTCACTCACTCTCCTTTCGCTTTTGAAAATATTCCCTTGTCTCTCTCTCTGTCTTAAAAAATAAGATAACTCCTGCCTGGGAGGAGAAGCGGAGAAGGGAGGTTTTGGAAAAGAAAACATACTGTAGTCTCCAGGCTCTGCTGCCTGGCTTGTCCTTGACCCGATTATAAGCCGGGGGAGGCTTTTTCAGCCCCCAAAAAGAGATTTAAAAACTCGGCTTATCTTCGAGTATATACGGTATAACCAGGAACAAAAATCGTGTTACATGGGCCAGTTCCACTCAGGCCTTTAACCCATGCCCAATTTGGTTTAAGAAACCCAATTGGATGTGGGTAAAAGTATGTACACCTCCCCCCAAAACCTCTGCTTTTTTGGGAGGGGGTGTCTAGATTCCCTGCCAGACCTTCCAGCAGGGCACCCAGACACCAAACCAAACCCCCCAGAACAGGCATAAATTAAAAATCACTCACCCGGCCACCATGAAACTGCTACCGGAATCTTTTGGCGCATAGAAATGACATGCCAGGAACGGGGAGAAGAGGAAAATCGCTCCTTGCCCCCCCCCCCTTGGCTTGTCATTTCTATGCACCAGGAGTACTCCATCAGCGACTAGGTGAGTAATTTTTAATGTTTAGGCCGTTTCTGGGGTTTTTTTTTTTGGGAGGGGGTGGGTGCTGTCTTGGCTTTTCCAGGCTCTAATAGCCCAGAAATCCCGAGAAAGTGGTGTGGATTGGGCCCGTGCATCATGTGACACAATCCCCGGGCTCAATCCACACAGGGCCCACACCTGGAATGACCTGACTTGTATGAAAGATCAGGGTCTTTCCAAGTGTCAGATTAATTTGGGACAAAGCAGAATTCTCCTGCTTTGTCTCAAATTAATTTGATTTTACCAGAGAAGTCATTTGGACATCTCTGGTAAAAGCGGCAGGATGGGCCCATAGTGTCATGAGACAGCATCAAAAAGTCATGTAGTCTTGCTCACCAGGGAGAAAACACCTGAAATTCTTTATTCTTGGATATGGAAAATTGCATAACTGAAGATCTACATCCATAGAACCAAACTGTTGTTGAGTTTCGGAAATGTGGATGAGATTGACTGACATACAGATAAAATAATTTTTTCATGCAGTCTACCTTACTTGGAATGATACAATGGTAACTTCACAGAACAGAATCCCCATACTACGTTTCTGACAATTGCGTTTATTAGTTATCTGATATCTGGCTGGAAAGTTCCAAGAAAATCTGGGGGTTGTAGGTTTTGTAAATGCTGTTTATAATTAATAATTAATAATAATAATAATAATAATAATAGCATTGTCCTCAATATTTGCTCCATTTTCCAAATTAATAAGCTTTTCCTGATTTGTTTACAGTTCCTCCACTCATCAGCCAAACCAATGGGAAGCAATGTCCAGCCTGTTATGCTGTGTCGCCCAGCAGCTGCAATGAGGATGAAATTGTGGAGTGTGTTGGATCAGAGGACAGTTGTCTCGATATGGCTGTAACTGTTACTTATGGTAATTCTAATGTCATATGTTATATGCAATGCAGCTATGCCTTTTCTGTTGTGGCCAGGGACAGGATGAGTGGGATCAAAGTGCCATGCTTCTCCAACTGCACTGGTATTTTATGGAAGTATTCCCCCCCCCCCCCCCCCTACAATACTACATACTACTATTCCTGCACAGCTCTTTTAGTGCCACACCATGTCCTTTAGCTCTTGCATTCCAGCCACAATCACTACAACCTATCTCTATCAACATGTTATGCACTTTCTCTTGGTCTGTAAAATCCATAGGACTGGATTAATCATCAGGCTTAGTATGATGTATCATCATTTTCCCATTTCTTTCACTCTTAAAAGGGACTTAAAACAGTTAACAATACTAAAAATAATACAATTTAAAGCCTTAAACACATAAACATTAAAATAAATTCAACATGGAGCCATTGAAATAACTCGCGTAAGTAGAATAGAGTGGCACTTGGGAAGAGTATCAAGACTGACTCCAAGCCATTCATTTGGAGACACTTTTCAAGGAAGCAACTAGAATAAGAGGAGAAAGTTCCCCTTGCCTTTTGTTTGCCATGAAGAACAACATGTAAATAATTTGGAGAATGGGTTGGCCTGCCCGTGAACAAATATTTCCTGGTTGTCTTCACAAATAGGATATTTAACCCATTTATGGAACCACTGGAATATATATCTATATCTATGAATGTCTTATGTAAGTTAATTTTTTAACTGATTTATAGTGTCCTAGCTGTGCCTGGCCACGCGTTGCTGTGGCGAAGTATGGTGGTATGGGAAATAAAGTATTGAGGAATTGGTGGTAGTTAAGGTAAAAGGTAAAGATTTTACCTTACATTAAGTCCATTATAAATGGGTAATATAACTGTGTGGAAGGGCCTTGAGTCTACACTGCCATATAATCCAGTTAAAATCTGATAATCTGTATTTTATAGGCAGCGCGGAAGAGGCCTAAGTGAGGCCTAAGTGAGGCCTAACACTGCCTGTCCCCTGGGCTGAGTGGGTTGCTAGGAGACCAAGTGGGTGGAACTTAGTCTTCTAACTGGCAGCAATTGGATAAAAACAATTATTCCTCTCCCTCTAATTAGGACTTTATTTTTCTTTTCTTTTTGTTGTATGAACGTAGAGGCATGGATGAGGGGTTGTGCTGCCAAGTTTAGTGTTTCTGGGATGTGTAGTTTTGTTGTTTTGTCCTAGGCCGAAATTTCATTACCCTTTTATATATATAGATTGTACAGTTTTTATATGTGTGATTTATTGTAAGCCGCCCTGAGTCCCCTGTTGGGTGAGAAGGGCGGGATATAAATATTGTAATAAATAAATCTCTCTCTCTCTCTCTCTCTCTCTCTCTCCCTCTGTGTGTGTGTGTGTGTGTGTGTGTGTGTGTGTGTGTGAGAGAGAGAGAGAGAGAGAGAGAGAGAGTCAAAGGAATCTCTAGGACTTGGGTCAAATTTTGCCAACAAGGCCTCTACATTTGGCTCATCCATTCCTCATAGAAAAATGGGGAGTGTTCTCTGGATCTTCTTTCATTTGGATAGAAGGTGAACGAGATTCTGTGGCTGTTTGTAACCACCCTGTGCAATCTTTCCTATTCAGGAACTTTTGTTGTCAAAACGCTTCAGAAGGGCTGCGTCACCAAATCAGTCTGTGATGATATTAAAACAGGTGAAACAGAAATGAATGAGGTGCACAGTTTCATCACAAAGGCCACGTGCACAGCAGCCTCCAGCCTGGCCTGAAACGTGGACATAATCACCCACAAACCCGGTATCACCGGCCTCCTTCTGGAAATGGTCTTCATTCAATCCACTTGCATTGTGTTGTATGATTTAACTTTTCCCAAAATAGCTCAAGCCTCTTGGGTGTCTTGGCTGAAATCTGAATGAAATGAATAAAGATTATGAAATATGAGGAAAATGTGTGCCTCTTATGGACTGATGGCAGAGGACAAGGGTTCAGTTCAATGAAGAATCCACTCCAGGTTTTGGTCTGAACTTTAAATTAGCTGGTCAAGATGCGGAATCCTATCTCCATATTAAGTTTTGGTCTTTGGGTATCTCAGAAGTTTAGAATAAAACCTGAATTGGAGCCACCAACTATCACTTTGTGCCTGGTCTAGTACTGCACTGAGAAATCAAAATGATACATAGACCAATTTAGCCAGAGTAGCCTGGAGAGCTACTTCTGCATCACAAACATGCATTGACAGAGGAGTTGGTTCACCAACAGTTGGGCTCTAGTATTCTAAACTTGGGTAGATTATAATGGAAGGATTGTCCTAATGGACTCATGCAATGGGAAGAGAGAACAACACTTGCTGGTGAATAACAGATAACCCATTCAGAAGCAATGATTAATATGATTGGGCCCTACAAAACCATGGTAGTCTGTATGGTGATCGAGTTCTACTTTAACTCCCAAACAAAGGTCCTTTTGTTTCAGTTCAATTGGCAAATATCCCACAAGCATAGGCAAGTTCTGTAGGACAATCATGGCAGCTGAAACAGTGACGAGGGTTCGCTTCAGCTTATGAACAAAAGTCTCTTTGTTTCAGCACAAAAGGCAAATATCCTATAAGCTTTTCAATAGCTAGTTATGGTATATCTTGCACCCCTTGATCCTTGCTGGAGAAACCACTTAGGTAGATAAGGGATTGATAAACAAAATACTGGAAGGCGCGATATCATTAGAGTGTGTTGCAGCAAAGACCTTGGACAGAGATGTGAAGTTCTGGCTGCAAGTCAATGCCAACACAATCTGTGAAGTCACTTGTGAATGTAAAACACCCCAAGGGGACAAAAGCAAGCAGCATCAGCATGTAGTAAGATTGTTGGATGGCTTCAAGTTTCGATGGTCCAAAGTTATAGCCATTTTCCAGTGGATTAGTCACTATCCAGTACTTGGCTCAGTTAGTGGTTACCTACCAGGAAACACTTCACATAATTGTGGTAGAATTTATTTTCCTTTTACCTTCCTATTCCCAAAGTGTGATTGATTCTTTAGATCCCCCATAACCAATGTTTTTAGGATAGAAGGCTATAACTTAGGTTGGCATTTGACTCTGAATGTATTTATTTTCTGAGTGAAACAGATTTGACTCATTCCTAATGTTTCATAAAGTTAAAAACACCCATTGTATCAGTTGTTGATTCAATGTCCTTAGTTAAGACTAACAATTGGATTTAGACTCATATCCACCTACTAAGTTTTATACAGACTCTGTAGGAATTGCTTCGAATACAGGGAGCAGAGTGAGCTCCCACTATTAGCCTCAGCTTCTGCCAACCTAACAGTTAAAAACATGCAAATATGAGTAGAACAATAGGTACCGATCAAACAGGAAGGGTTTTTTCTTCTTCTCGTGTCAGGAGCAACCGAAGTTCCTTCTGGAGTGAGAGAATTGGCCGTCTGCAAGGACGTTGCCCAGGGGACACCCGGATGTTTTGATGTTTTTACCATCCTTGTGGGAGGCTTCTCTCATGTCCCCGCATGGAGCTGGAGCTGATAGAGGGAGCTCATCCGCACACTCCCCAGGTAGGATTCGAACCTGGCAACTTTCAGGTCAGCAACCCAACCTTCCAGTCACTTAGTCCACTACGCCATCTGGGGGCTCCAAAACAGGAAGGTAACAGTGCTCCATGCAGTCATGCTGGCCACATGACCTTGGAGGTGTCTATAGACAACGCTGGCTTTTCAACTTAGAAATGGAGATGAGTACCAACCCACAAAGTCGGACACGACTAGACCTAATGTCAGGGGAAAACATTTACCTTTTTACCTTTCTGTATTCAATGGGTTTAAAAGAGATTGGATTACAACTTCCATAAAATATACTGGGGACTGTGATAGTTGCAATCCATCAGCTATGATACCACCAGGTTGGGAAAAGCTAGCAGTAACATTTGTTAAAATCTTCCATTTGGGAATGGGACAATAAACAAGTGCCAAGGTAAGTTCTTTATTGCATAACAAAGAGAGAGGGAGTATTACGTTGCCACAAGAATCCACTGTGAGAAAAACAGGCTGCGGGCAATAAAACATATTTAAAAGCTTACTGTCTTTCTCCTTTGTTGAACAACTCAACTGAAAAGCCAAAGTAATGTGAGAACTGATTGGTTTCATGGGCTCGTATCAAGAGAACAGAAGGTGTGCTTTGAAGTACATAAACCAAGAAAAATGAAGAATAGAATGGAAACGTGGGTTAATTTCATTTCCTAGGATACTGATGCAGAATTTTCATTTCAGAAAATATTGGACAACAAGTTTGGGGCAGAGATTCTGAACAGCACTGGCAGCGCCTATAGCTCCATCAAGCACATCTGCATTTTCTCCTTCTTCCTTGCATCCCACATCATCTGGCCATCTGGCAAATATTTATTGACACAATCATTTGTTTTCATTTCATTAATATTGTTAAGAAATCTTAATTTCAGGATGTATTATTCATAATTTAATATTGAAGCCTTTGAAAATGCATTTGTCTCTTGCTTCTTGCTTGCTTAGATAGATGCATGCTCTGTAAGCTTGCTAATTTTTTTAGTTTTAATGCTCATTTACTATACTGCTTCAGAAAATAAGACAGATATGTTCAGGAGTGGCCCTAGGTTTTTTCAGGATGTAAGCCAACCTAGCCCCCCCACCCCCCCAAAAAATAAATTATGCCCCCCACCCCAAACTTACTGGCAGCAAACTTACCATTGGGTCTCTCGCCATGGAACAAGGAAGTATTTTGTATTCTCGCGAGATCTTGCGATATTTCACGAGATCTTGCAAAATCTCAAGGGAATACAAAATACTTCTTTGTTCCACGGCGAGCAACCCAATGGTCGCCGCCGCTGCTGTTGCCTCCGCCGCCGCCGCTTCGAGTGCACCCAGGAAGGGCTGCGCCCGAAGCAGCGGCTTCAGGGGCCTCAATGAAGAACTGGGCCTGGATACGTTTATTAGAAAAAGCATGAGACTTGACTTTAAATTTAAAAATGAACTAAAAATAAGGCATGAAGTGGACAAAAAGAGGCCACATTCATTGAAATATAGCACCCACGTATTGAACTGGCTGTGGAAACATAGGCCGTGTGTTGTCGAAGGCTTTCATGGCTGGGATCACAGGGTTGTTGTATGTTTTCTGGGCTGTATGTCCATGTTCCAGAGTATTCTCTCCTGAGGTTTCGCCCACATCGGAGGCCTGCCATATATGTGGGCGAAATATCAGGAGAGAATACTTCTGGAACATGGCTATAGACATACAACAACCCAGGCCCTTACACATTGCACTCATGATTCTATTGGACAAAGTTTGAATTCTGAGAAGAGGATAATCGATCTCATATTTGAACTTTTAAACATTGAAAGAAACAAATGATTATAATTGATAATTAAAATATGGATTGACATGGCAATGACAATGTAACACTTGGTAATACTGTTCATTATTGCTGTGCAAAATTTCACTTGTAGCTCATTTGTCGTATCTATTTCACAAGATTCGTTTATACAAAGCAATATTTAGAAACAGCACACTCAAATTGTTCACTTAAGAAGGATATGAGTTGAAAATGAATTTGGGGCATGAGGAAGCTTAGAAATAATAATAATAATAATAATAATAATAATAATAATAATAATAATAATAATAAACACTTTCTAACATGGGGATGGATGTGACATTGTTAGTCAGAAAGAGTTCCTGAAAATACTCAATCACGTTGCGGCTTTTACCTCCTCTTCTTTTACCTTCCATCATTCACAAGCTGATAACAAGTCATGAGAATGAATTTATTGTCGCTGGTGTGTGCACGCTCACTGTGCTAAGTCATTGGTTGACTCTCTTTGTTTGCAGGAATTGATAAGATCTATACAATTGTAAAACAAAGGGGGGGGGGGCGGGAGAGGGCTAAATCATGATTGTTGTTAATCAAAGCACCAGAGCCAAACACTAGAACATAGGTCAATCACTTTCCCTCTTTATAAGGCAGCGCAGGAAAGAGCCCGATAACAGTTTTCCAGCAGAAGTTCAGAGCAGTTCTTTCTGGCAGAAAAACAATTTACCAATAGTATCCCGAAACTCTTGGTAAGTCCGCTTCTAATCCAACATGTTTTGAACCAAATTAGCCTAACAAAACCTTAGTAAATATTTTTACTGTTTTATGCATATTCAGAATTACCTTTTGTGGCAGTTTGAGAACCTATGCTTTTATTTATTTATTTATTTATTTATTTATTTATTTATTTATTTATTTATTTATAGTATTTATATTCTGCCCTTCTCACCCCAAAGGGGACTCAGGGTGGATCACATTACACATATAAGGCAAACATTCAATGCCTTAACATAGAACAAAGACAAGACAAACACGGGGCTCCGAGCTGGCCTCGAACTCATGACCTCCTGGTCAGAGTGATTAATTGCAGCTGGCTGCAGCTGGTTGATCAACAGCCTGCACCACAGCCCGGCCCATTATGCTTTTAATGAAAACTAGAGATCACAGTTTTCTTGTATGATGCCAAGATCTGTACAATATCTCCTCTTATTTCATGATCGGATGCAAGAATGAAGCATTCCTAGAGTTTTTCTTATCTTTTACATGAGATTGATTTCAAGAGCTTTTGTACTTTTTTTTTTAAAAAATTGTATTTTGCACAAATTATATAAAGAAGGTTTTTGGAGCAAAGGTGAGATAATGTGGCAGAGTTCGAACACCTGTAAGATTGTTTAGTGAGAAGTTGTGCTTGCCTGGTATCTTGCTTGGCTACACTAAGCCAGACAATCTCGATGAAGATAAAACTCTATGGGCATAATGTGAAAGCTCACTAATTTCTTGGTAGTTCTTTACATCACATAGTACTGTAATAAGAGTTATGTTTCCCAAAACAACCTAGGTGGGGAGGAAATGGAGGGAAGCTTTTGCATTGCAATTCCAATTCTGGTCTGCTTATTCTGTTATGAATTTCTATGTATCGGCAATTCTGTCTAGGGCTCTTGGGATCGGTTGTCCAATAGCATTTGGATATGTACTTTTCTCATCCCTAAGCTAAAGCAAAATATGAGAAAAAGATATTCACCTTTTATGGTCCAAAGAAGCACTACGTATTCCTTGGAAGTCTCCTTTACAAGTACAGTGTTTCCTCACTACTTCGCGGTTCACTTTTCGCGGATTCATGTTTTGTGGTTTTTCAATAAAATCTAAAAGACTATTATAAATCATAAAACATTACAATTTACAGCCTAAGGAAGGGAGGAAGAAGAAGCCAAAGGGAGAGAAAAGGAGGCCAAGTGGCAATGGGAAGAGAAGGAGGCAATTTATCGACACACGATTGGTTGATAAAGACTTAAAATAGTGTATAGCTACTAAAATAATGTATAAATATTAAAATATAGTGTCCCTACTTTGCAGATTTTCATTTATTTCAGGTAGTCCTGGAACCTCACCCCTGCAATAAGTGAGGGAACATTGTACCAACCAATCTGAACAAACTTAATTTACAGGAGCAAAGACCTTGTAGTACTTTTCATACGCACGTTTTAAAATTAAAATGTTTGGAGAAAATGAAAATTGAGACACACATTCTCACCAAGGGCAGGACATTATGGAAGACACAAATATTTTTCACATTCCCATTCACAATTCCAAATTATTTTGAGGATCAAATCCTAATCCAAACTAAACTGAAGAGCCGGCATTGTCTGTAGACACCTCCAAGGTCATGTGGCTGGCATGACTGCATGGAGCGCCGTTACCTTCCTGCCGGAGCGGTACCTATTGATCTACTCACATTGGCATGTTTTCGAACTGCTAGGTTGGCAGAAGCTGGAGCTAACGGCGGGTGCTCATGCTGCTCCCAGGATTTGAACCTTTTGGTCTGCAAGTTTAGCAGCTCAGTGCTTTAACACACTTTGCCACCGGGGCCAAATAATTGAGTTCAAAGTGGATAATCTGGATTTTATATGGCAGTGAAGATCTAGCCCAAGTTTTCAAGAACTCTCGCCCAATCTTGCTACCACTAGGTGGAGCTGATGTTTTTGGAAACAGATTGTGAGTGGAAAGTAAGGATAGCAGGTTGCATGTCCTCCCTTTGCCAGCTGATACTAGAGTTGTACTGGGAAATATAGGCCCTTTCTACACTGACATATAATCTAGATTATCTGCTTTGAACTGGATTTTATGAGTCTGCACTGGCAGTGTAGAATGGGCGTGAGTTTCCCAGACAAAAAAAGGTTGATACCCTAATTGAAAAATAATAATCTTGAGTACTTGCTGAACCAACCTGGACACAGCATATTATTTGAGAACAGAAATGCTGGACCACTGTAACAACCACCATGTCAGGCTACACAGAGAAGCCATTGAAATCCACAAGCTTGTAGACAATTTCAAAAGAAAGGAGAAAACCATGAAAATGAAAAAAAAAAATCTGGCTACCAGTATTAAAACACTCTAAAATTAGGACAGTATAAAGAACAATACTCAAAAACATGGGAATTCCAGACAAGAAACAATCAGGGCTAGCTAACAACTTCCAACAAAGGATTCCCCCAGACAGTAAGCAACCGGACCTTGAAGTTGCAAGGCTATTCAATGTCAATCAAGGTGGCCAACTGGAACATTCACACTTGCCTCAAACAGGCAAGAGTTCTTTCTCCCGTCCTGGACATTCCACAGATATATAAACCCCACTTGTCTAGTTGTCAACAGACCTCACAACCTCTGAGGATGCCTGCCATAGAGGCAGGCAAAACGTAAGGAGAGGATGCTTCTGTAACATGGCCATACAGCCTGGGAAACTCACAGTGTTTAATGAACACGAGTATTATTGAATCTCAATGTCTTTGCAGATTTTTCAGTAGCCACCTCCTTGAGCATCATTTTTCGTCAACATGATTCTGCAGATCCTCCTAATCCCTGTGCTTCTATGGATGGGTAAGAAAAGGCTAGTAATCTTAAAATATTCATTTTCCTGTCATTTGAACATTAATTTACAGTCTACAATTCAGGCAGCAATAATTCCTTTCCTCAGAGTAATGTTGAGAAATGAGACAAAGTGCCAAACATCAACAGAATTCTATTGATGTTCCATAAACCAGTGAAGACCCGGCTGTTTTGACAAGCCTTTGAAAGCTGAGACAGGCTTTGTACAATATACTGGATTTTTTGTTTGTAATTTTTGTGATGCTATTATGTTTTTATGGTTATTTTTTTAAAAAAATCTTATTTTATAGTTTAATCACTCTTAACTTTGGCATTTTGTGACTTTTTAACAATGAATTTTTTGTTATTGTTTTACTTCACTTTGATCCCCAAAGTGGAAAAAAGCTGTGAGATAACAACAGCAACTAGAGAATATACCCTTTCCCCTTTCCTTTCCCGCTTCCCCTCCTTGTTCTTTCTACCCCGCGCTTGCTTCTTTCCTTCTCCCTTCCTTCTCCCTTCCTTCTACCTTCCCCTCATACACATGCCACTTTTCTATCCTAGTGGGATAGAAAAGGTGGGATACAAATAAACACAACAACAACAACAACAATAGTAGTAATAATAATCCTTGCAGCCCAGGAGCAAGCCATCAGAACAAATGCAATTAAGGCCAAGATCAAAAAATCAGCTGATGACCCAAAATGCAGACTGTGCAAGGAAAAAATCGGAAACTCCTCAAAGCACAACAGACAAAGAATCAGTACAAGAAAACCGCACTACAAACTAGAGCTGACAGCTGGCACAACAAAACATTGCATGGAAAGTTCCTTGACAAAACTGAAGGAAAAGCAGATAAGGAGAAGACCTGGCTCTGGCTCATGAATGGGACCCTGAAGAAGGAGACAGAAGGCCTGATCCTTGCAGCCCAGGAGCAAGCCATCAGAACAAAGGCAATTCAGGCCAAGATCGAAAAATCAGTTGATGACCCAAAATGCAGACTATGCAAGGAAACCGATGAAACCATTCATCATAATCTCAGCTGCTGTAAAATAATCTCACAGACTGACTACAAACAGAGGCACAACTATGTGGCCCAAATGATCAATTGGAACTTATGCCTCAAGTACCACCTTCCAGCAGAAAAGAACTGGTGGGATCACAAACCTGCAAAAGTATTGGAAAATGAGCATGCAAAGATACTGTGGGACTTCCGGATCCAGAGTGACAAAGTTCTGGAACACAACACACCAGACATCACAGTTGTGGAAAAGAGAAAGGCTTGGATCATTGATGTCGCCATACTAGGTGACAGGTGGATTGATGAAAAACAACAGGAAAAACTCAGCCCCTATCAGGACCTCAAAATTGAACTTCAAAGACTCTGGCAGAAACCAGTACAGGTGGTCCCGGTGGTGATTGGCACATTGAGTGCTGTGCCAAAAGATCTCAGCTGGCATTTGGAAACAATAGACATTGACAAAGTTACAATCTGTCAACTGCAAAAGGCCACCCTGCTGGGATCTGTGCGCATCATTCGAAAATACATCACACAGTCCTAGACACTTGGGAAGTGTTCGACTTGTGGTTTTGTGATAGGAAATCCAGCATATCTATCTTGTTTGCTGTGTCATACAATGTCATTGTGTCAATAATAATAATAATAATAATAATAATAATAATAATAATAATAATAATAATAATAAATGACTCAACATTACCATATAATCCAGTTCAAAGAAGATAATCTGGATTTTATATTGCAGTGTAGAAAGGGCCTCAGTTTCATTCTCAGAATCCATTTTTTCTAAGATTCTAGGATTCTTTCTGGAAAACATAACAATACAGATTTTTTTAAAAAGAGGTTCCATTGACATAGTAATAACTGGTCATATCAACTAAGGCTTGTGGTATTGAATGAAACAAAGAGGAAATGTTAGGCTACAACAAAGCCGTATATATGTAAACAAACATATCTCAACCCAGTTTCCTTTCCTTTGCTCAGGTAGTGCTTTGGAATGTGAAGTCTGCACTGGCCTTGGAAGCAACTGTAGTGGTCCAATGGAGACTTGTGCCGACGGTCAAGACACCTGTGCAGTCGTAATGGTTGAAAACACAATAGGTAGGTGCAGGGACGGATAGAGACATTTTGCTGCCTGAGGCCAAAAATAAGGATGATACACTGCTTCTAGTACACCAAAAAAAAATAAAAGCTGGACTAGCATTTAAATGTTGTTTTCAACGCAGATTGTTAAACCATTTGACGAAAGCTGGAAGAAAAAATTGGGTAGAATGGAAAGAAGGCTCATGTAACAAGAAAATAAGGTTTACGTTGTCAACAGGGAAGGGGAGGGAGAAGGGAATGGAAAAGGAAAATGTATGGTAACCGTGATTATGCATTATAAAATAATAATGATTAATAAAAAATTCCCTTTGGGGTAAAAAAAAATGAGAGAAGCCTTCCACAGGATGGTTAAGCATCCGGGCATCCCCTGGGCAACGTCCTTGCAGACGGCTAATTCTCTCACCAGAAGTGACTTGCAGTTCTCAAGTTGCTCCTGACACAAAATGAAAAAGTGCTATGCTTGATTATGTTGAATATCC
Source organism: Anolis carolinensis (assembly GCF_035594765.1). Lineage (NCBI taxonomy): Eukaryota > Metazoa > Chordata > Lepidosauria > Squamata > Anolidae > Anolis > Anolis carolinensis. The sequence goes on along the minus strand of NW_026943821.1, from coordinate 12,881,815 downwards.
ATGTATTTCTGTCCTACTAATATATCTAGAAACATCCCTACCATTTGATAAAATGATCCAATCTCAAAAAAGTGATTTGGTGTGTTCTGGCACATGGAAGTAAGTGTGCATTTCACTGGTGATGTAGAATGACATTTTCCTTGCAATTGACAAGGAGAGAACAAAGGGACCAGATCTGTATGTAACAATCTTTTGCCTGTTCTTTTGCAGATGGGGAACGGCTTCTGACAGTGATGAAGGCCTGTGAGTCCTCTCATGTGTGTGATGGCCCACCGTCTTATATGAATTTAGGAAAGGGAAGATATGTAAGAACAAGCGTTGCCTGCTGCGTGGGAGATCTCTGCAAAACAGCTCATCCTCACTGTAAGCATTTTTGGGGCCTAAACAGAGTTCGGATTAATTTGAATGAACCAGGTTTCAAATCCCTGCTTAGCCATGGAAGCCCACTGGGTCACTTTGGGTAAGTCACTCTTCTTCAGACTTAGAGGAAAACAAAGAAAAATCCCTTCTGAGCAAAACTTGCCAAGAAAACTCCATGACAGATTCACTTTAGGGTCACCATAAGTGAGAAAGAACTTGAAGGTGCTCATCACCACCATCACCACCACACCACCAATAAATTTTATTTAGAAAGAGCTTTTTGATTGGGTTGCTGTGAGTTTTACAGACTGTATGGCCATTTTCCAGAAGCATTCTCTCCTGACATTTCACCCGCATCTATGGCAGGCATCCTCAGAGGTTGTGAGGGTTGATGGAAAACAGGAAAGTGAAGTTTATATATCTGTGGAATGTCCATGGTAGGAGAAAGAACTTCTGTCTGCTTGAGGCAAGTATGACTGTTGTAATTGGCCACCTTGATTAGCATTGAATGGCCTTGCAGATTCAAAGCCTGGCTGCTTACTACCTGGGGAATCCTTTGTTGGGAGGTGTTCACTGGCCCTGATTGTCTTCTGTCTGGAATTCCCCCAGAATTGACATATGGCAGATGGCATATATTATGTATTTCCAAAACTAGAGCTAATAAGGGAAAACTGATGCCATTTCTGGAATCAGTAAGTCAAATATACCCAGAAACAGGTCTAATATTTGAGTGACCAAAATGTGTGCTGGCTAGCATTGTTCACCCTATCAATTCTTGTAAAATGAACAAAAGTGTATTATTTGCCAAAAAGTGTATCAGAAATTGGATTACTTCTTGGGCGCTGGCGAATTAAAGAACATTCATAATGCCTGTAGAGCTGAAACCTCCCCTGTCCCACAAATCAACCAGAGGACCATTACAAAAGTTGGAGTAGCTTGAAGTGGACACGGAACTGCCCTTAGCAGCCCAGCTTCATTGCATTGCATCTGCCTGATCAGCTCACCAGCTCTTTCTCTTTGGTTTCAGTGGCTCCAGTAATGAACAAACCCAATGGGAAGCAATGCCCAGCCTGCTATTCCTTCTCACCCTCTGGGTGTGGAACAGAGGTGGTGGATTGTGTTGGACCTGAGAACTACTGCCTTGACATGGTGGAAAAAGTAACATACGGTAATTTCTGCATTTCAGATCGCAAGAATAAAATACCGATGGCATCAGAAAATGGAGCTGCTTCATATGTGCAGCTTGTGAAGTTAATACTAAAAAACAACTGTATTGGTGCATCTGATAAATACATTACATCTTATTTCCAGTTTAACTGCATGGTACTTACTATCAGGGCCGTAGCCAGAAAAAGATTTCGGGAGGGGTTTTGAAAATTTCGGGGGGGGGGGGGGTTGAACCCCTAGCACACACCTCTCCCCACTACAAACCTGTCAATATCTGCTTGAAATAGTGCCTGGAGGGACTCTTAATGTTTTGCGTCTCATAGACTTAGCATGGGGATTTGGTTAACCAGTTAAAATTCATGAGTAAACCAGTTTTTTTTTATAACCTGAAAAATTTCGGGGGGGGGGGGGGGTTGAACTCCTAAAACCGCCCCCTCGCTACAGGCCTGCTTACTATGAATTTAGCTGTGAAACCTCATCAACTTTGTTTTTGTGGCTGCCACAATGTTGAATTGGTTGAGATTCGATGTGATATTCATTGAAAAACAAAACTATAGAAAAATGTGCCGCAGGATGTCCTGCAAAAACAAAGTTTTTACAGTTTAATAAACCTTTTCCATGTTCTTTTGATAGATCCAATAATAAAATGACATTTATAACCCAGGAACAAAAATCATGTTTCATAGTGTGATGTATGATTTATTTCCCCCAAGAATTGGTATCTATGGGGACTTCAATTTATCTCCATTTCTGCCACCAATGTGAGGACCTTCTTCTATCCCACCATTAACTCAGATGTTAGTAATCCACCCCCAAATAGTTTATTTCCTTTTCACTTTGATAAAGTAGGGATTAACCACTTCCATGGGAGCCCCGGTGGCGAAGTGTGTTAAAGCACTGAGCTGCTGAAATTGCAGACCAAAAGGTCCCAGGTTTAAATCCTGGGAGTGGAGTGAGCGCCCACAGTTAGCTCCAGCTTCTGCCAACCTAGCAGTTCAAAAACATGCCAATGTGAGTAGATCAATAGGTACCACTCCGGCGGGAAGGTAACGGCACTCCATGAAGTCATGCCGGCCACATGACCTTGGAGGTGTCTATGGACAACGCTGGCTCTTCGGCTTAGAAATGGAGATGAGCACCAACCCCCCGAGTTAGACATGACTGGACCTAACGTCAGGTGAAACCTTTACCTTTAACCACTTCCATACCTATTGAGATGTGGGTTTTTCACGTTTCCATGAAGCTGCAACATCTACATCCGTGAATGAAGAGTGAGTTTGGGGTCAGTGTTTGGGCTTCCTTTTCTAACCACCTTCCATGAATTTCCTTTCCAGGTAAATTTGTCATTGACCTCACCATGAAAGGTTGCATTACAGAAGCTCTGTGTGCCTCAAAAGAAGGCGAAGTCACATCTGCAAATATTCATACCAATATTGCGAAGGCCACCTGTACTCCAGCTTCTGTTGCCGTTTGAACGATTCCTTCATCGTTTCAGCTTCTGGATTGTGATAGAGCTTCTGACCAACCTGTTCTGTGTTGCAATAATGCCTTCTTTTGTTTGTTTGTTTGTTTTGCCAAAGTTATTTTCTTTTTAGATTATGTTTTCTAACAGCCTCAATTTACTGTCACAAATGTAACTTTATACAGTTCTATTTCTGATACATTTTACAAGCCACTTTCTTCTTCTAGGAGCTTTGATTTGGAGCTGATGTAGACAAAAAAATGATAATAAAAACCTAATTTTCTCTGATTGTTGTTTATTTTATTTGGTGAAACTGAATATTTATAGCCTCCAACTGTTCAAAACTGGCAAGGGCAGTCCTGATTAATCCTCTACTATCTCATGTTTCCAGCTGTTTTTAAAAAGTCCCAGTCTCACTCTCCTCTTCTCAGTTCCACCTTTGTTCTTAGCTTGATTTAGTCAGTAGAAACTCAGTTCAAAAAGATTACATTCTGTACCAAATTGCAATATGCAAATATTATGCTGAATGAATCTTGAATTGTGAATAGGCTTCAAAAACACATGATTTTTAAAATATTCTATCATAACAGAAAGACAAGATGAAATAAATTATTCACTGTTTCCTTTGAGAACAAGAGTTCTAGAGTTGTGTGCAGATCCGTTTTCCTTCATTACATCCATTCTTTCATTACTTGGAGCACATAATGAGAAGCACAAAATCAGCTCAACGTGAAAGCAAGCGGGAGCCAAACCCAGCTCCTTGCATGCTTTTTGTGAGCAGCCTCCTTGCCATGGAAAGAGTAAACATGTGGTGCGCAGGCCCAGAAAGCACATGTGCCTGCCTGCAGCAGAGCACCTCCTCTAGTGTCAGAACCCTGCTACTAGAGCCTGGATGTGGCTCTGAGTTTCAGGGTCACTGACATGAACATTGATAAGACACCTGCATCTCGGGATCATGAGAAGAAATGACTGCTGGACTTGGCGGGGAATCTGCGCAGGGTTTTGCTGAGCGGGAAAAGACTTTTCAAATGAGGGGGGAGGGTATATAAAGAGATGTTGGCAGGTGCCTCCCATTCTTGGCTTTTCCTATGTCAATGTTTCCTACAGTAAAGTTTCTGGTGACAATACAGCGAGTCTCGTGTATTCAGCTGACACTCTAGTGTACAAAACAGGTAAGAAGCCTCCTTAAAGCACATGCCTACTTGCATCTGAGTGCCCCTCCTCTAGAGCTTAAATGCCTAAAATGACAGAAAGGGGAGCCTGGAAAGCCCCCCCCCCCCCCGCAATAATGGGCTGATAGAAAATTGATCTTTCGGTACCCCAGAGCAAAAACAGATATCTGTCCTCCTGAGTTTGGGAGAGTCCAAAAATGGATTGGGACCCCTGCTGAGACACGAAACAGGTCAAGGTTTACCCAGACTGCACAAGCCTAGTGTCTTCCCTAGCAAGTGGGCATCAAGTTAATTTAATGCATTGGCATTCTTGGATTTTTCAAGGGTCATCTATGGCAAAAAAGAGAGACTGTTTTCAGGATCTAGTAAGACATGCAAGCCAGGATTCCGCATAGTCAACAAAGCATAAGAATTTTGAATGTGGAAGCCTTTCCATTCCTGCAAAGAGTGGTGGGAAATGACTTAACATGACTTGGTTTTCCTGAATCTCTCAGCAGCTTTTGATACATAGGCTTTTGATTGACCATGGTATGCCTCTGAGCCACCTCATTGAGGAGGGACTTGGAGTCACTGTTTTACTGTGATTGGTCCTTCCTGGAGGGGAGAACCTCAAAAGTGGGGTTGGGGGATCCCTACTGGAGCCTTTGGCCATTCCGCCAGGTTGTGGTTTGTCCCCCATGCTGTTTGACATCGACATGAAAGCACTGGAAGAGGTCATCCAGAATTCTGGAGTGCAGTGATATTCACATGGAGACAATCCTTTACACCCAAAGCCAAGGAAGCTGTTATGCTTCTAAATTAGTGTCTAACATTAGAAATAGAATGGACGAGGGCAAACAAATTGGAATCTAATTGCTTTTCAGAAAGATGCAATTTTATAAATCTTTGTGTGAGAGAAATGGTTATGGGACCTTTTCTGACTGCCTGCCTTGACTTTCTTTACTAGGTTTCTTTACTACAGAAAGGGCTGTATTACTAGACATCTCTGTTCTGTGAAGGGTGGGACATACTTTATAAGCCATGGAACTGAAATTACTAAAACTGAATGTACCCCAGCTTCTGCTATAGACTGAATTCCTCACAGTGCATCTCAATACTCTGACACTGAACTGACTTTGCATTATAGTCCACCTGTTTGTTTTTAAAAAGACATTTTAATTTTATTGACTACAATCCACATATAGTACTTGAAAAAGGCCAATAAGTAACGTGCACACATAACGTTGACTACTTCTAACCTATGCTACAAACTAAAAATTAATAAAACTTCTACTAAAAAGAAATTCACACTTTACATGTTGCAGAAAGAAAAAAGAATGAGAAATAAACGAATTAACAAGTTGGCCTACAATTTTCCTATCAATGGTCTCTCTGGAGGGATACATGATTCCACCAGTGCTTTACAGGCTTGAAAATGTAGCTTCTTTTAGTCACAGGATTACCGTGACCAAATCATGTTTTGGAAGAAAAACAAAAAATCCTTGAAAATGGAAATGGAATTTTTCAAGGCTATTGAAATATGGAGTTTGTAGGCTTAGGTCATTTCTCAGACTTTTCAATATTTAGCTGATTTTAATAGCATTGTGTTAATTATTCCATTGATTCCATTTCTATTCTACAATTTTCAGTCAAACACCATTTGTTGTCATGTTCAAAATTTGTTCCTAAACATACATTCTTGCAATAAGAAGATGTACCAATTTATGGGGAAAGGAATAAGTTCTGACAATGTGTGGAAATTAATAGAAAGGTTTTGAGAGAGAGAAAAATGTTTTCTGAATGCCTAACTCTGTTGATTAAAATGTGCAACAACATCAAGACACCTGTAATATTGTTTACCAATAAAAGAACAAATAAAGGATTTAGCCGGGCTCAGCACAGCAGGCTAAACCACTATGCTGCAGAAAGATCCTACTGATCGAACGGTCAGCAGTTCGAGCCCGGGTTGGGGATGAGCACCTGCCATTACCCCAGCTCACCTGCCCACCTAGCAGAGGCAACAGAAGAAATGCGAATAGATAAATAGGTACTGCTTTTGTTGTGGGGAGGCTATAAAGGAGAGTTTAAGGACATCGTTTGGGAGGATTGGAGGAGCTCCTCGGCATGGAAGATGGAGTGACAGCATGCCCCCTGCACCCAAATAGCTGGAGCCGAACACAGCCTCCAAAGATACCGGAAATAAGATGTGAAAAAACCTGCCTTTACCTCTTCTGTGTTGTCTGTTCTTGTTAATTGTATAATTGGCATTTAATGTTTGCCATATATGTGTTTTGTAAAACTTCTCTGAATCCCCTTCGGGGTGAGAAGGGCAGGGTATAAATACAATAAATGAATAAATATATTTGAGAAATGACCGAGAAGCACTTCCCAAGAATCACACAGTCTCTAGTTCTCTCTGTCCCTAAGCATGTTGCCTGGAGGGTTACCAAAATCCAACTTTGGAAGGTTGCTTGCTTAAAGTGTAGGTCAGTGGTTCTCAACCTGTGTGTTCCCAGGTGGTTTGGCCTATAACTCCCAGAAATCCCAGCCAGTTTACCAGCTGTTAGGATTTCTGGGAGTTGAAGGCCAAAATATCTGGGGACTCACAGGTTGAGAACCACTGGTGTAGGTGGTCTGTTCTGGTGTGGGGTGGCTTATGTGGTTTTAAAAAAGCTGTTACCAAAAGGAGGTGGGAAAAACTGAATGCATACAGTTCATAGGTAAACTAGAAAACCTTCCCTGTTCATGGTTTTCTGGGAAGATTGTAAACCTTCAATTTAAATGTGTGGGGTTTTTTTTTGGCAGGGGAGTAATCTTCAATATAGTGTCCTAAACATTCTAAAAGAATCATATTCATATGATCTTGGATACTAAGCAAGGCTAACTTTGGTTACTACTTGTATGGGAGACTGCCAATAAATTCTCACAGGTGTCACCATGTATGTTTCAGAGAAAGAACCTGGTAAAACCACACCAGAATATTCATTGGCTTTAAAAACAACTTGTCAAATTCATGGGGTCACCATCCATCAACAGGTCACTGTAAGACATGTACCCATAGGCACTGAATATTGCTAAGACTGGAGCAGAAAAGGTAGATGGGAGAAGCACCTGCAGGAAGCAGATGAAGGAAATGGCAGAGGAGTAAACACTCTCCCCCCCCCCCCCATATCAGAAATGAGAACTCTAGTATGCCACCTAATACTGGTACCTTATCACACAATCACTTAATCACATGCCATTTAAAAAAAATAAACACGGTACAGCTAAGGAAGTTTTGGGGCACCAAACAGAGCAGAAGTGTGCTACCCTTATAGTGTTCTTGCTTAGGTGAACTATTATCATCATTCCAAAAGTTTCCTTCAATTTCAGGTCCATGGTAAAAACTGGTCAACTAGGATGGATCTGAGGACCAATTTCAAGTTTATTTATTGAGTTTCAATTTCCAAAATTTATTTTTAATTGCCCTTTTCTATTTTTTAGAACTAAGAGAATGGAAAGCATATATAAAATAATAATAATAATAATAATAATAATAATAATAATAATAATAATAATAATAATAATGAAGAAGAACATGCCCTGGCAGAATATGTAAAGCAAAGTGAAGAACCTGCTTTGATTGAAGTCAAAAATCAGAAACTCCTCAAAACACAGCAGACAAAGAATCACTACAAGAAAACCACACTACAAACTAGAGCTGACAGCTGGCATAACAAAACACTGCATGGAAAGTTCCTTGACAAAATTGAAGGAAAAGCTGATAAGGAGAAGACCTGGCTATGATTCACGAATGGGACCCTGAAGAAGGAGACAGAAGGCCTGATCCTTGCAGCCCAGGAGCAAGCCATCAGAACAAATGCAATTAAGGCCAAGATTGAAAAATCAGCTGATGACCCAAAATGCAACCTATGCAAGGAAGCTGACAAAACCATTGATCATATCCTCAGCTGCTGTAAGAAAATCACACAGACTGACTACAAACAGAGACACAACTATGTGGCCCAAATGATTCATTGGAACTTATTGTCCGTTCCTGGAAGGTGTAGGACCCAAGAAATAGGCTCACACCGCTGGTCGCAATGGAAAACTTTATTGAATCCGCCTTGCCAAGATGACTGCAAAAGCTTTTACTGACCCTCTTCCGCTTTTCCCCTCAGTATATGGGGTTGTTGCCTCCCCCCCCTCCTTCACCATCCACACCTCCCTTTCCTTTTGTCCTTTCCCACGTTTGAAGACCAGACCCTGTCATAAATCAGCCTATCCCGCCAAATGGTCTCCTTCCTCTGTCCTCTTGTAGTCAGGTTGCGAGAAGACCAGCTTTGATGATGCTGTTCTTTATTGCACCCTGACACTTATGCCTCAAGTACCACCTCCCAGCAGTAAAGAACTGGTGGGATCACAACCTGCAAAAGCATTGGAAAATGAGCACGCAAAGATACTGTGGGACTTCCGAATCCAGACTGACAAAGTTCTGGAACACAACACACCAGACATCACAGTTGTGGTAAGGATAAAGGTTTGGATCATTGATGTTGCCATCCCAGAGGACAGTCGCATTGACGAAAAACAACAGGAAAAACCCAGCCGCTATCAGGATCTCAAGATTGAACTTCAAAGGCTCTGGCAGAAACCAGTACAGGTGGTCCCGGTACTGGGATTTATAGTTCACCTCCAATCAATGAGCACTCTGGACTCCACCAAAGATAGATTTGCACCAAACTTTGCACACAAGAGCCCCCATGACCAGCAAAAAAAAAAGGTCTTTGGGGGAAAATTCACCTTGATTTGGAGGAGTTGTAGTTCACCTACATCCAAAGAGCACTGTGAACCCAAACACCAATTGATCTGGACCTAACTTGGCACATATACCTGATATGCCGAAATTTTATTACTGGAGGAGTTTGAAGGGGAACTGACCTTCCTTTCTGGGAGTTGTAGTTTACCACAACCAGAGAAACTGACCTCCACTGATGATGGACCTGGACAAAACTTGTCACATGGAACCGCCATAACTAACTCAAACTACTGCAGGACTTTGAGGGGACCGATTCACCATAGTGGGAGTTGTAGTTTACTTTACAACCAGAGAGCACACTGAACCTCACCCATAATGCTTCTAGATCAAAATAACAAACTTTTAAGTACTGATGGAGTTTGCTGGGGTTAACCTGGCATGATGTCAGTCGTAATTACATATGTATCTTGTTTGCTGTGTCATACCATGTCATTGTGTCAATAATAATAATAATAATAATAATAATAATAATAATAATAAACATTCCTTTGGGAAAGCAGCAGTTTAAGAAGCCAGCCAACACTGGAGAGCACCTGGCACTCTGTGGCCGTTGGTTGCAGGTGGGCAGAGAGATCTGCACCATAAAGGACTGGAATGGTTGAGCTAGGAGGTGCCAAGTGGTAAGGTGTCCTTTTCTTTGATCCTCCCTCATTCTGAGACTATTTTGAGGTGTAAGCTCATTCACTTTTCCAGAAATGTAATCAGTAAGCAAATAAAGAAATAATAGATTTTTTTAGACATTATTTTGGGAGATACTGGGGGTTGAGGCAAAAGTGGGGGGATCAATGCCAGGTGGTGGTGGGTTGAATCTAACATGTGGCTGTGGGCCTTACTGTTCTCCCGAGTGTCGTGGATTGTACTGGTTTGATGGAACATTGTGACTTAATTTAAGGCAGTTTCTTTTAACTTCTAAATGGATCGATTGCTTGACATATTCAACTAGAAAAGTATGCCTTAGATTGAATTCTATCTCCCTTCTGTCACTATAGTTTTGCTGGGCTGTTGTTCTCATCTTTCTACTGTCCTGGAAAGATACAGTCCTGGAAGTATTGCAGAACTTCCAATGGATTCTGGAAAGGAGCACATAGGAATGCAATCTTTTTTCTTTTCTTATATCTGTACCTAGATGTTGCTCAGGCACCCAGTGCCTTACCTTACTGAATTACCAATCCATTCAATGGCCAAGGGAGTACATACCTGTCTACTAGGGGTGTGCATAATTTCATTTTAAATTCATATTTCAGATCAAATTCATTACATTCATGCATACAAATTGACATCTGAAACATCTGGAGATTGATGCCCTGGTTATCTTGTGCACTGTATATAAAATTCAAGTGGATAGCTCTTGTAGTTTTTTTTAAAATGTTTATAAAAACTGAAAATTTCCGAAACATCTGTGGATAAGTGAAAAGTTCTGAAATTTGGAGGGCTAACATCCGAAGAGTTGGCGTTGTCCGTAAACCCCTCCTAAGTCATGTTGCTGGCATGACTGCATGGAGTGCTGTTACCTTCCTGCCGGAGTGGTACCTATTGACCTACTCACATTTGCATGTTTTCGAACTGCTAGGTTGGCACCAATAAAAAATCATAATAATTGTAGAAGACATTAAATTAAATTGCAATAGTCAAATAAAGTAAGTGATTTCTTAGATGAATTGTAATTGGACATTGGAACTTCCTTGATTCCTTTGGGACAGAGCCCTTTAAGAAGCAAGTTGAGGCTGCAGAGCTCCTGGCACTCTCTGGCCCTTGGTTACCGGTGGGTTGAGAGACTTGTATCACAGAGGTGTCCGTTTCTTTGATCCTCCCTTCCTCTGAGACCATTCCGAGGTGTTTCTTGGGTTTGGTAGAACATTGTTCTGACTTAGTTTTCTTTAACTTCTAGATTGACTAATTGCTGGAAAAATACAACTGGAAAGGTATGCCCTGGATGAAATCCTTCCTACCTGCTATCACTATAGGGTTTTGTCTCTGTAGTTGTGTTGGGCTGTTGTTCTTTCCATTTTCCTAGCTTGCAAAACTGCAAGGGTCGTGGGAATCATCCAGTATCTTCCTGAAGGGAGCAACTTGGAATGCAATTTTTCCTCTTTCCTTGTATCTATAACTAGATATTGTTCGGGTACCTTATGCGTTACCCTATTGAATGATCACCCTTCAAATGGCTAAACAAACACATACCTGTCTGCTAATGCCGTCTTGCAAGGGGAAAAGACACGCAATATAAGAAAGTTCTGAATGCATTTGAGTAACATCAATTTAGGCAAATGGATGCGCTTAACAAAATTCCAGTTATGGAGGATGCATCCTTAGGTGTGGGAGGAATGTTCTGTTTTGGTGTGGCTTATATAATCATGGAAGCGGAGAAAGATCAGCCTTGGGTACTACTTGGATAGGAGACTACCCATGAATCCCAGGTTCTTTAGGGCAGTAGTTCTCAACCTGTATTTATTTATTTATCAGAATAAATATCAGAAGTGAAACCGAGGGTACAGTTGTAATTTATTTAAAAACACAAAGTTTTTTTTTTTAAAAAAACTTGGCATTATGCTAAAGGACATTTCCTTTGACCAGTAGCTGGCCACTGTTGTTGCTATAAGAAGGTCCTCCATTGTGCATGAGGCAGGGCTCAGACTACATTGCAGTAGGTGGTCTGTGGTTTGTTCTTCTCCACAGTCACATTTGGTGGACTCCACTTTGTAGCTCCATTTCTTAAGATTGCCTCTGCATCTTGTGGTGCCAAAGTGCAGTCTGTTCAGCACCTTCCAAGTCGCCAAGTCTTCTATGTGCCCAGGAGGGAGTTTCTCATCCGGTCTGAGCCACTGATTGAGGTTTCCAGTTCTAACCTGCCACTTCTGGACTCTTGCTTGCTGTGGCGTTCATGCTACTATCTCAACCTGTGGGTCCTCAGGTCTTTTGACCTTATAACTCCCAGAAATCCCCTCCAGTTTAACAGCTGTTAGGATTTCTGGGAGTTGAAGGACAAAACATCTGGTGACCCACAGGTTGAGAACCACTGCTTTAGGGTATATTTGAGAAGAAGAAACCTGCACAGCCACCTCTGAGCATTCCTTGACTAAGAAAACCTTATGAAATTCCTGGGATCACTGTAATGCCAAAGGTCACTGTAAAGCACATACTGTTTTCAATATAGCTAAGAGTGGAGATGGAAAAGTAGGCGGGAGAAGCACCTGCAGGGACCAGATGGAGGAAATGGCAGATGAACAAACACTCTTCTCCCCACAATAGAAGGGAACTGTGTGTGCCACCTGATGCTGGTGCCATATCACTTAATCAGATATTCTTCTGACCTTGCTTCCCCTAGGACGTTTCCCATCATCATGAAGACTTTTCTGAGATTCTTCCTCATCTTTGCACTTCCAAGGAGTGGTAAATAGAAGGGTTTTACATCTTTTCTTACATTAAAAAAATAGTTATTTTTCTTCATGTTCCAGGAGCCTACAAAGATTTCATCACTATTCATAATTCGATGTTTCAACTGGCGATTATAATTCATGCAGAAGAATTAGAAACAATATTTTGGCATTGGAATCAGATAGCTTTCTCTAAATGTGTATGTGCATAAACAGTAAAGCTTTTACTCACTTTTAAAAGGATCTAAAGTGAAGTTTGTTAACTATGACTTGTAGTTTATACAGTCCATAGATATGGCAACACCTAACCCTATTGAGGAAGACTTTTGTTGTCGTATATCGCAAGGAAAAAGCAGAAGAAAGCACATACGTATGGGCGGATATGGATCTTCCCCTGTTTCCTTCCCCTGTTTTTCAGATAATTCTCTGCAATGTAATCATTGTGATGACGACGGAGTGGGATGTTCGCATTGGAGAGGGCCTTGCAAAGGCAACCTTGATATCTGTATTGTAGTATTAATTGAACATACATTTTGTAAGTATTTTGTTCAGATAAAGTTAGTACCCCATAAAAGAGTAAAGTAAGGGGAATTTGTTAAGATTGTAGTATCATGCTGAAATATTGATAAGAAATGACATTAATGTGCTGATGTAGTTGACTACAGGATTAGTAAAGCATATTTGCTTGTGAATGTCCTTTTGTTCAATGTTTCATAGCAGGTATTCACCTGTGTCTGTCCCATTCCTCTTCCAGGCAGCTTGGAAATCCCTGAAACATGCTGCCATGGCTGTGTGAGTTGGTGGCGGGGGGTCAGGTGAGGAGGACGGGGGTGTTAAGGAGTCACACAGCTATAGTTATAGTTCCCATTAACATGCACATGGCGGTGTTGTCAGGGGAATGAAGTAAAATGCATAATTTGCTGCTTGGGGGAAAGGGGGAGTTAGCCAGACAAATAAGAGATACATGGAATGAGGTTTTTTGTTGTTGTAATAGGCTGATTCCAAGGAAGGACGAACAAGTGAGAACTGATATTTTCCCAGTTTAAGGAATTCAATTGTTTATTTGCAGATGGAAAACCTCAACTAAGAACAGTAAAAACTGTGATAATTCAACTATTTGTAACATGCCATTTCAATATCTGAATATGGGTCAAGGGAGATATGAACGGACAAGTATCCTTTGTTGTGAAGGATATTCCTGCAGATTTGCTCAACCTCGATGTAAGTATCCTGCACATTGACTTAATATGTCTCCAGAAGTGGTTGGGTAACAGTTTGCAGGAGCCTTGGAATCAGAAGTTGAGTAATGGAAGGAGGGCTGTGCAATTCCCATCCCATCTTTCAAACAATTGGGCCTCCTTTTTTCTGATAACAAGCGACACTGAGGTTAATTTGTCATCCTTGGGGTCCAATCAAAAGGTCATTTTGATTCAATGAGAAAGTGGTGTCATCTCCCCTCCCCTGTTTTTCTTCAGAGCTCAACTGCAACACCCAGAGAAGTGGATCTTGGTAAGGATTTTGCGCAAGTGCCATGCACTGTTATGACTCACAAGGCCAAGTAACTGGTGTTGCCCATCTTTGAAAGGATCATTAGATCTGTGAGTGTTGCAAAACACCTTTTTCTGATGGAGGAAATATTGATGTATTGATAAAAGTCCCCTCTACATGAGTCTGTTAACCCAAGGCCACCCTGGAGAAGACGTGCTCCCGAGTTGCTCAGGAGGCAATCATGGACTTTATCCCCATGGTGGAGGTAAGGCAGAGTTTAGGAAATCCCACTGGGCCTATACCATGTCAGCCCCACTGGCACCTTATCATCCAGGTCAGGAGTCCCCTATTTCTTCTGGCCACATGAATGCCTCTGCTGATATCTGCATGGGGGAAGCACAATGTGCAGGTGCTCTGCAGTCATCTGGTGATGGGGGAGATACAGGTCTGATTTTTCCCGTCCTTGATAAGTGCAGAGGAAAGGGGATGGTAGTGGTGTATTAATCCAAATCGGAAATACAGCTGCATCACACTGCATCCTTCCTTCTTTCTCTCTCTTTCCTTCCTCCTTCCCTTCCTCCCTTCCTCTTTCTCCCTCCCTTCCACCTTTTCTTCCTTCCTTCCTTCCTTCCTTCCTTCCTTCCTTCCTTCCTTCCCTCTTTCGTTCTTCCTTCCCGTCCTCTCTTTCTCCTTCCTTCCTTCCTTCCTTCCTTCCTTCCTTCCTTCCTTCCTTCCTTCCTTCTCTCTTTCCTCCCTCCCTCCCTTCCTTCCTGGCCTTCCTTCTTTCCTTCTCTTTTTCCTTCCTCCTTCCCTTCCTTCCTTCCTTACATCCCTCTTCCTTCCTTCCTCCTTCCCTTCCTTCCTTCTGTCACGCCCTGGCAGCGCAGCACTAAGAACCGACACACGGAGGCCAAATACAATCTAATATCTTTATTAAGGAAATATTATAGTAGAATAAAACCAAGTAGAAAATGTAGTCCAGCAATAGACCTTTCAGGGAAGGTCAAATATAGTCCAGAAATATATTGTCCAATATATAATACTAGCTGTGCCCAGCCATGCGTTGCTGTGGCTTAGTCTGGTGGTGTTGGTCAGTCTACATTAGGTTGTATTTATGCTGTGACCTCCACCTTCTTTATACTCACATTAGTAGTGAGGCGGGAGGTTAAAGAACCCCAGGAAATACCATATATGGGCAGAGATGGCGACGGCTAGCGACCCGGGTGCATAAACTCACAGAAACATGTGGTTTCTGGGAAATCATGTGTTTCTGAAGAAATGAAAGCTAAAGATAAACAAACTGCGCGTGCGCACGCAAGCGCTCTGAGTGATTGTGAACATGGCACAGAAAGAGTGCGCCCGGGCCGCTGGTCAGCGCTGATTGGATACAAGTCAAGCCCGTCACAACTCTAAGCCAATGAATTTGCTTGTGGGCGGGCATAACCCGAACCCTGTAATGTGTATAAATATTTACTCAGCCTGCCGCTGGGGGTTCTCCCTTTGGAAAGCACCTTGTTGTGCAGGGGGGGAACCCTAGCGGCCGCTTGCCAATAAACTGTTTTTCTTGGAAATACTCCAGTTGTCCGTCTCCAATCCCTCCCACTGCGCTCGCAAGGACCGTAGCACAAAGGTTCCGCTACATTTTCTGGTGACCCCGACGTGATTTCCTATAAGACGGGCCAGGAGGTTGGAGGCGGATCCCGTTGACGGGACGGCCCCGACTCGGCGGCGGGAGCCAGAGACAACCACCGTGAGACGAGGAAGGGGCCCCTGAACATCCTAAGACCGGCTGCGGTGTTTGTCTCTACTGCCAACGCTGACCGACAGAGGGAGCTGCAACACCAGCGAGGTTCCATAGAAACCAGCCAGGAGGGAAAAGGATCCAGGGAAAAGCCCAGGGGCGAAGGTTGGTCCGACGTCTACAGAAATCTGGCAAGTATAGTGGTTAAATGAGACACTAAAGGGAACACCGGCGCCGGGAGGGACACACAAATGTTCCCAGGGAGGTAGAAAGGGGCTCTGTCTTGTGTTTCCTGACGCATGCCGTTGAGTGTCCGGGTGCCCAGGCCAAGGCAGTCCCCTCTATTAGGCAGGATGGGAGGGAAAAATTCAAAGAGCTCCACTCCCTTACAATGCATCTTAGATAATTTTGGCTCTTTTGCTACCCGAGCCGTAGCAGGCAATCCAAGGGACCTGAGAGATTATAGACTGAGGAATTTGTGTCAGGGAGAATGGCCAGAGTTTGGGTTAGGTTGGCGAGTAGAAGGGACGTGGGATCTGAAACAGATCCGAACAGTGGAAGAATATTGTGCTGTGAATCATTCGAACCAGTGGGTCTATATTGCTACCTGGGAACGGGTAGTTAGAGAAGATCCAGGTTGGGTTCGACAGTGCAAGAATGGCAAATGTATGGTGGTGAAGAAGGAAGGGAAAAAGAAGGAAGTTTTCCAATCCAACGAGGAGGACTACCCAGATTTACAGTTGAGTGTACAGGCTAGACAACAAGAAATACTGCCGCCACCGCCCCCACCCCAGGGAATAGTCCCCGGTGCACCTACACTAGGAACGGGACCCCCACCCTACTCTCCAGAGTCAACCGAAGCAGCCAAGAAACACTATCCTAGCCTAGAAAAATATCAGGAGGAAACAAAGGAAAAGAAGAAGTCACAACGGATGCCCAGTGATGCTTCTCCGGCACAAACTCGGAGACATGGAGCTCCGGTATGGCCTAGTGATTCACCGACCGGACCGGCCCTCCAGATGCCTCTGAGAACGGTGCCTGTGATAAACAACAGGAATGAGATAGTTCAAGCATACCAGGTAGTGCCTTTCAGTAGTAGTGATATTCTGAATTGGAAGAATAATACTCCACCTTATAGTGAAGAACCCCAAGCTATGGCTAGGCTATTGGAAGGGATTATGGCAACCCATAATCCCACCTGGCAAGATTGCAGACAATTGTTGAATATGTTGTTCACATCAGAAGAGAGAAGAGCAGTGTTGAATAATGGGGTAGCCATAGCCCAGGTTGGGGCCCCACAAGATGGTGATGCAGCCGAGTGGGGAGCACAGAGGTTTCCTGTGGAAATAGATCCCCAATGGGACACCGCAGAAGAAGGACATTTGCAGAGACTAAAAGGATTCCAGCGTATATTGGTAGAAGCGGTAAAGAGGGGCCCGCCGCGACCCGTCAACATTATAAAAATTCAGGGAGTGGTACAGGAAAAATCTGAGTCACCAACAGCCTTTTTGGAAAGGCTGGAGGCAGCATATAGAAAGTATAGCCCGTATAATTTGGAGGATGAAAACGGTAGGAGGGCGATTCAACAGTCTTTTATCAGTCAAGCGGCTCCTGACATCCGGAGAAAGATTCAAAAGCAACCAGGATTTCTAGGAAAGACTATGAATGAATTGTTGGCACTCGCAGATCAGGTTTATATGGCAAGGGACCAGGTAGAAGAGGAGAAGAAGGACAGGAAGAAGAAGCAGGAATACCAAGCATTAGTTACCATGATGGAACAGAGTGCAAGTGGACAGAGAGGAAGAGGAGGATATGCCAGAGGGGGACAAGGAGGAAGAAGAGGGCCCCCTCGGAGGTTAGGTCGAGACCAATGTGCTAAATGTAAGAAGTTTGGACACTGGAAAGGTGAATGCCCAGAAGGAAAAGAAGGAAGTCAGGAAGGACCGAGAGGAAGAGGAAGGCCTGAGAGAGGAAGAAACCCAGGAAGGGGAAGAGGACGTGGAAACTACGTACCCTTTCCTGCGAGAGAGGTGATAGCTGCAGCAGCTGTGATGGAAGAAGAATGGGAAGATATGGATGGAGGAGAGGAATGAGGAAGCCAGGCTCTTGTTTTGTTGGACCCCGGGGAGCCGATGGTCACACTTGAAATCGGGGACCAACAATTGGACTTTTTAGTGGACACAGGTGCCGAAAAATCAGTAGTAAATACAAAAATTAGTCCACCAACTCGGGAAACTACGAAAGTAATAGGGGTGTCTGGGAAGACCCAGAAGTGCCCCTTCCTCAAGGAACGCACCTGCAATCTGGCCGGACATCAGGTCAAGCATAAGATGTTATATCTTCCAGACTGCCCAGTCCCTTTGTTGGGAAGGGACATTTTATCAAAATTACAAGCACAACTCCAGTTCATGAAGAATGGACAAATGGAAATATTATTTCCCATGGAAGAGGAATGGAGACTGTTTCAAGTTAGGATTTTTACTGAAGAAATACAATGGCCATGGCATGAGACTCCTTTAGTGTGGGCAGAAGATAATCCTCCAGGATTAGCTAAATATGTTCCACCGGTGGTGGTGGAAGTGAAAAGAGGAATGGGACCCATATGTAAGCCACAGTATCCCGTCAGTCGAGAGGCGGTGCAGGGGATCAGAAAGCATCTAGAGCGACTTCTGCAGCATGGGATATTGGTACCATGCAGTTCCCCGTGGAATACGCCCTTGCTCCCAGTCAAGAAACCTGGAGGACAAGGAGAATATCGCCCAGTTCAAGATTTGCGGGCTGTGAATCAAGCCACCGTTCCCCTAACCCCAGTAGTGCCTAATCCATACATCATGATGAGTCTAGTACCAGCATTTGCCAAATGGTTTACTGTATTGGATTTAAAGGATGCATTCTTTTGCATTCGATTGGCCCCTGTATCCCAACCGATCTTTGCTTTCCAATGGGAATCTCAGCAGTCAGGGCAAAGGACCCAGTATGTTTGGACACGCCTTCCTCAGGGGTTCCGGGACAGCCCGACCATTTTTGGTCAAGCCCTGGCCAAAGATTTACAGGATTTTGTAATACCTAAAGAAGAGGGAATTTGGCTTCAGTACGTAGATGATCTGCTTATCGCTTGCCGGACACTAGGGGGCAGTAGAGAGCATACTTTGAGGTTACTCAAGGAATTGGAAGAGAAGGGTTACAAAGTGTCAAAGAAAAAGGCCCAGTTGTGCTGTCCCACGGTGAAATATTTAGGGTTCCATCTGACCTCATCAGGCGCACTTTAAACTAGATCCACTGGGGGAGGGGAACAACAGCCTGGCGAACAATATATTACCCACGACCACAGGGAACCGCCGAAAGGCTAAACGGAGGGCTGCACAAACACAGCAAGGACCAAGTACAGAGAGCACAATAATCCCAAATAAACAGTTCGAGAGGAGGTCACAGGGGCTTACATGTCTTTACACTAATGCTCAGAGCATGGGAAATAAGCAAGACGAACTCCAACTCCTAGCACAGCACCACACATACGATGTCATAGGCATCACTGAAACCTGGTGGGATGACTCCCATCACTGGAATTTAACCATTGAGGGCTATAACCTCTTTCACAGAAATAGAACAAAGGGGAGAGGAGGGGGAGTAGCTTTATATGTCAAAAACAGTTACGTTGCAGAGGAAATGCAAGACTGTAATCCGGGAAACCAGCTTGAAAGCATCTGGATAAGAATCAAGGGAACCGGGACTCAAAAAGATCTTGTCGTGGGTGTCTACTACAGACCTCCGAGTCAGGATGAAGGACTTGATGAAGCCTTCTGTCAACAGCTGACCAAACAGGCACAAAGAAGAGATATAGTAGTCATGGGCGATTTCAATTATCCCGATATGTGCTGGAAAACAAACTCAGCCAAGAGTACAAAGTCCAACAAATTCCTCACTTGCCTTGCAGATAATTTTATGGTCCAGAAGGTAGAAGAGGCAACAAGGGGATCAGCAACTCTTGATCTAATCTTAACAAATGTGGAAGACCTGATCAATACAGTTGAAGTGGTTGGATCCTTAGGGGCAAGTGACCATGTGCTCCTGCAGTTTGCAATACAAAGGAATGCTGAAACTAAGACAAGTCAAACACGCATTCTGGACTTTAAGAGAGCTGACTTCCAAAAAATGAAGGAATTACTGAGCGGCATTCCATGGACGCCGATATTAAAAAACAAGGGAGTTAAGGATGGATGGGAGTTTTTCAAAAGTGAAATACTCACGGCGCAAATGCAAACAGTGCCAACAAAGAAGAAAAATAAGACAAGTGCAAAGAAGCCAGAATGGATGTCCAAAGAACTTCTAACTGAGCTAAAGCTCAAAAGTGACATGCACAAGAAGTGGAAAAGGGGAGAAATCACCAAAGAAGAATTCAAACGTATAGCCAACACCTGTAGGAAAAAGGTTCGCAAGGCTAAAGCGCAAAATGAGCTCAGGCTTGCCAGGGACATAAAAAACAACAAAAAAGGCTTTTTTGCTTACGTTGGTAGAAAAAGGAAGAAAAAGGAGGCGATAGTGTCACGACCCAGGCTGCAGAGCACCAATAACCATACACAGAGGCCAGAATCTATCTAATATCTTTATTGAAGGAATATATAAAGTTAATAAAAACAAGTGTAGAAAATAGTCCAGAATTAGACCTTTCAGGAAAGGTCAGAATTAGTCCAAAAAAGCAATGTCCAATAGGAAATATTAAGGTCCAAAGTTGTAATCCAATAACCGAAACACTCACTTTGCCAAGCAAAGTGAGGGGAGATGACAAGGTCCTTTAGTCCATGAAACTTGAGCGAGGCTAGGAAATAACTTGATACTTGAAACAAGGCTTGAACGTGGAACAAGGTAACTAAGAACAAGAACAAGGTCCGTGGAATAACTTGATAAAATCCGTGGAACAAGGCAAGGATTGATCCTGGGAAACAAGGCAAAGTCCGTAGATAAACAAAGGCTGGGAAGCAAGGCGAAGGCTGGATAGCAAGGCAAGGCTTGAGCAGGAGCGAGGCTTGAATCGGAGCGCGCTGTCCAGACACAACTCGCTCCGTAGGCTGACGAATTGACTCCGCGAAGTTACTACGCGGGTAAAACACCTAAATAGAGTCTAACTTTCCCGCCGAAGCAGTTCTCTGGGAATCAGAACCGAAAGCTAAACTCTGAGACCAGATGTGAGACTCCCCAAAGATTCTCACGAGAAGCAGTCTTAATTGGCCACATTCTTAGCTGCAATCCTCGCACTCCTGCGCGAAGCTGATTCCAAACTTCTCTGTTGTTTACAAAACTCCCGGCGCAAGAACACGGGAGAAGTAGGCTCTGGGCTTGTTTGACATACTTCTGGGAGACAACTTTCTTGCAGGTGCAAGGTTCCCAGATCTGCCTGGGAAAGATCTGGCTGAGAGGAATCCAGTTCAGACTGGGAAGGTAAAAAACCCAAGTTTTCATCTTCATCAGGAATTACAATGTCCTGAGCAGGACTACAAGGCCCATGGGTCATCACACTATCCCCCTCCTCAAGGCCCCTCCCAAACTGGGGCCCTCTCCCCGAGGCGCGAGGTCGCGGTTTGGTGGGATAGGTCTGATGAAAGCGACGGGTTAGATCAGGAGCATGGACTGTGGAGGCGTCTTCCCAAGAGCGTTCCTCAGGGCCAAAACCCACCCAGTCAATGAGATATTGTAGGCGGCGGCGGTGAAAGCGAGAATCCAAAATGTCCTCAACCTCGAACTCCTCCTCCCCATTCATCAAAACAGGAGGGGGGGCCGGTTGGTCTGTATCAGGTCGCACACCATCCGCCGGAAGGAGCAGGGAACGGTGAAACACTGGGTGAATGCGCATTGAACGCGGAAGTTGGAGTTTGAAAGTCACGGGGTTTAATTGCGCCACCACTGGATAGGGGCCAATGAAACGGGCATCTAACTTCCGGCAAGGGCGGTGGGAGGGCAGAAAGCGAGTGGACAGGAAAACCCGATCTCCTACCTTGATTTCGAGGCCCGGCTGGCGATGTTTGTCAGCGTGGCGTTTATAGTCCTCCTTGGCTTGGTCCAGTTGCTGGAGCAAAAGTTGTTGCACCGCTGTGAGTTCCTGCAGCCAATCCTCTGCTGCGGGAACTTCTGAAGTTTCAATGACAGGGGGGAAGAAACGTGGATGGAAGCCGTAGTTTGCAAAGAACGGCGTTTCTTTTGTAGAAGCTTGAACTCCATTGTTGTAGGCAAACTCAGACAGTGGTAACAGAGAAGCCCAATTGTCCTGTTGGTAGTTTACATAACAGCGAAGATACTGCTCCAAAGTGGCATTGGTGCGCTCCGTTTGCCCATCTGTTTGGGGATGATGAGCTGAAGATAAGCGAGAGTCTATGCCCAATAGTTTTTGTAGTGCCTTCCAAAAACGAGAGGTGAATTGAGATCCACGGTCTGTGACTAAACTCTTGGGCAATCCATGTAGTCTGAAAACATGTTGAAGAAATAGATCCGCAGTTTCTTTGGCCGTGGGGAGGCCTTCGCAGGGAATGAAATGGGCTAACTTGGTGAAAAGGTCCACCACCACTAAGATCGTGGTGAATCCACAGGAAGGTGGTAGGTCAGTGATGAAATCCGCGGAAATTATTTCCCATGGGCGAGATGGGGTAGGAAGGGGGTGTAAAAGCCCTGAGGGCTTCTCCCTTCGTATCTTGGAGCGCTGGCATACTGGGCAGGTGTTGACATATTTTTCCACATCCTTGCGGATCTTGGGCCACCAAAAATCCCTTAGGATCAAATGCATAGTTTTAAATAGTCCGAAGTGTCCTGCTGGTTTGCAGTCATGACACAGACGAAGCGCTTTTTCCCTGCCCGGTCCGGGTGGGATATAAACATGATTTCTATAGCAGAGCAGCCCATCTTTAAGCGAAAAGGGAAAATGCAGACCTTGGCGAAGTTGGTCCTGCGCCCAGGCATCTGCTTGCTGACTAGCCCTGATTTCTTGAGCACAGATGGGTCCTGGAGTAGGGGAAGTTGAACCAATGGGAATGGATTTGGTGTTCCCCACCGTGAGCGTGGCAAAGTTCTCGGGTTGTAGCAGTTGGGATTCAAAGGTCTCCTTGCGTCCTGCAGCGTATTCCGGTTTACGTGACAGGGCGTCTGCTTGCTTGGTTTGGGCTGGGGTCACATAATGGATCTGGAAGTTGAAACGTTCAAAGAATAAAGCCCAACGTTGCTGCCTCTGATTTAGTTTGCGGGCAGTTCTTAGATGTTCTAGATTACGATGATCAGTGTGGACTTCAATGGGAAATTTGGCCCCTTCTAGCCAATGTCTCCAAGTTTCAAAGGCTGCCTTTATGGCCAGTAGTTCTTTTTCCCAAATGGTGTAATTCCTCTCTGGTGTGGTTAGTTGACGAGAATAAAAGGCACAGGGATGGAGGTGATCTCCCACCGGTTGTAAGAGTACAGCCCCAATTGCCACATCAGAGGCGTCCGCTTGCACCACAAAAGGGGTTCCAGGATTTGGGTGCTGTAGAATTGGCTGGGAGGTGAATAGTTTCTTTAGTTGCTGGAACCCTTTCTCTGCTTGATCAGTCCAGCGGAAAGGCTGCTTTCCACGGATGCAGCTAGTGATGGGGTCGGACCAGCGGGCAAAATCTGGAATGAACTTGCGGTAATAGTTCGCGAACCCCAAGAAACGCTGCACCTCTTTCTTGTTAGTTGGCGCCCGCCATTCCAATACTGCTGAAACCTTGGCTGGATCCATGGAAAGCCCTAGAGGCGAGATGCGGTAACCAAGGAAATCTACCTCTTGTAGATCAAAGGCGCATTTTTCCAGCTTGGCATAAAGTCCATGATCCCGCAATCGTTGTAACACCATTTTGACGTGGTTCTCATGTTCTGATTGTGATCTAGAAAACACCAAAAAATCGTCCAGGTAGATTATCAAGAACCTGTCTAGATAGTCCTGAAAAATGTCATTGACAAAATGCTGGAACGTTGCGGGGGCTCCGCATAAACCGAAATTCATAACTCGGGACTCAAATAATCCGAATTTGGTCTGGAAGGCGGTCTTCCACTCGTCCCCTTCCCTGATGCGAACTAAGTTGTAAGCCCCCCGAAGATCCAGCTTGGTGTAAACCTTGGCTCCTCGAAGCCGATCCAGTAGATCCGAGATTAAGGGCAGGGGATAGCTGTTCCGCTTGGTGATATTGTTCAATGCTCTGTAGTCCACCACCAAGCGTAGTTCCCCTGACTTCTTCTTCACAAACATCACTGGGGAGGCGGCTGGGGATTGAGAGGGTCTGATGAATCCCTTGCGAAGGTTTGTCTCTAGGAATTCCCTGAGAGCTTCTTGCTCTGGTTCAGTCAGGGAGTAGAGATGCCCTCGCGGGATCGGGGCCCCCTCCACCAAGTCAATGGCACAGTCATAAGGTCTATGTGGGGGTAATTTTTCGGCTTCTTTCTCATTGAATACATCCCAATACTCGGAGTACTTCTTTGGCAAGGTGATGATGGGCTCGGTGTCTGTGGCATGGCATACCTTGGCTACGAGGCAATGGTTTTGGCAGTACGGTGAAGCAAACTGCAGTTCTCTGTTGGACCAGGAGATGTTAGGGTCGTGGAGAGTCAGCCATGGAATTCCCAAAATCACAGGGAAATGGGGGACCTCGGTAACAAAGAAGGAAATCTCTTCCATATGTTCCCTTATCCACATCCTGGTGGGTTCCGACCACTGACTTACGGGGCCCGTCTTGAGGGGGCGGCCGTCTATGGCTTGCACCACACGGGCATTCTTGAAATCATGATATTGTAATCCCAGAGAGTCGGCATACTCTCTATCGATGAAATTGTTGGTAGCTCCAGAGTCTATCATGGCGTGGATCATGACGGGTCCCCTTTTTGCTGACCATAATGTGACCACGAGAAGGAACAGGACCCCGGTTGGCGGCTCTTGGATGGATTTTTTGACCGGGTTGGCGAGCCTCTCTACACCCGGTCGTTGGCTTCCCCCGCCGGCTGTGTGCCAGTCGGCTCAGACGCCTTCGTCTCCGTGGAGGACGCCGCCGCAAGACGGGCGGCAGGCTTCCCTTTGGCTGGGCACTCTCTGGCGAAGTGGCCCCCGTTCCCGCAGTACCAGCAGAGGTTTAAGCGTTGACGACGGGCCTTCTCGGCGGCATCTAGTCTGGGACGCACATTGCCCAACTGCATCGGCACCTCCTCGCCTCCTCTGGGGTATGGGGTTGGCGGTGGGGGTCTCCACACCGGACGTGGCTGAACGCTGGCGGGAGCGGGGGGTTTTGCCCCGGCTCTACTGCCCTGGCCTCGAACCCACTGTTTCCTGTTGGCAATCATGACTTCAGCCCGTAAACATTGATCAATGAGTGCCTCGAGGGTCTGGGGAGGATCCACCTTGGAGATTTCTTCCAGCATTTCAATGTTGAGACCCTCCCGGAATTGTCCCCTGAGGGCTACATCGTTCCAGCCGGTGTTGTGGGCCAGTACTCGGAACTCGGCTATATACTGAGACATAGGTCTGTCTCCTTGGAAAAGGCGACGGAGTTTGTGACCGGCTGCCTCCAAATTGTCCTCGATTCCCCAAGTCTCCTTGAGGTGGTCCAAGAAGTGTTGCGCTGATCTTAGGTGTGGAGAGGCTTGGTCGTACAGTGCCGTCGCCCAGCTGGCCGCTGGCCCGTCTAGAAGACTGTAAACCCATGCCACTTTGATGTCTTCTTGGGGAAACTCGGCAGCACGGGCCTCTAGATAAGCTTGACATTGGCGACGGAAGACATGAACCTTAGAAGCTTCTCCAGTAAACTTGGTTGGCAACGCCATGGCCGGAAGACGAATTCCGCGTTCCTTCAAACCCCTTATTTCTCCATCCTGTGCATTGAGCTTATCACGGATTCGGTCCACCTCATCCTTGTCGATGGTGTAGGTAATCGGCTGGCCGCTCGGCCCAGGTACGACTCCGGTAGACATTCTGGCCGAGGTTAATTGGTGCTTAGGGGGGCGGAGTCAAACTGTCACGACCCAGGCTGCAGAGCACCAATAACCATACACAGAGGCCAGAATCTATCTAATATCTTTATTGAAGGAATATATAAAGTTAATAAAAACAAGTGTAGAAAATAGTCCAGAATTAGACCTTTCAGGAAAGGTCAGAATTAGTCCAAAAAAGCAATGTCCAATAGGAAATATTAAGGTCCAAAGTTGTAATCCAATAACCGAAACACTCACTTTGCCAAGCAAAGTGAGGGGAGATGACAAGGTCCTTTAGTCCATGAAACTTGAGCGAGGCTAGGAAATAACTTGATACTTGAAACAAGGCTTGAACGTGGAACAAGGTAACTAAGAACAAGAACAAGGTCCGTGGAATAACTTGATAAAATCCGTGGAACAAGGCAAGGATTGATCCTGGGAAACAAGGCAAAGTCCGTAGATAAACAAAGGCTGGGAAGCAAGGCGAAGGCTGGATAGCAAGGCAAGGCTTGAGCAGGAGCGAGGCTTGAATCGGAGCGCGCTGTCCAGACACAACTCGCTCCGTAGGCTGACGAATTGACTCCGCGAAGTTACTACGCGGGTAAAACACCTAAATAGAGTCTAACTTTCCCGCCGAAGCAGTTCTCTGGGAATCAGAACCGAAAGCTAAACTCTGAGACCAGATGTGAGACTCCCCAAAGATTCTCACGAGAAGCAGTCTTAATTGGCCACATTCTTAGCTGCAATCCTCGCACTCCTGCGCGAAGCTGATTCCAAACTTCTCTGTTGTTTACAAAACTCCCGGCGCAAGAACACGGGAGAAGTAGGCTCTGGGCTTGTTTGACATACTTCTGGGAGACAACTTTCTTGCAGGTGCAAGGTTCCCAGATCTGCCTGGGAAAGATCTGGCTGAGAGGAATCCAGTTCAGACTGGGAAGGTAAAAAACCCAAGTTTTCATCTTCATCAGGAATTACAATGTCCTGAGCAGGACTACAAGGCCCATGGGTCATCACAGATAGGGCCATTGCAAGGAGAAGATGGGGTGATGGCGACAGGGGACAGGGAAAAGGCAGAACTGCTCAATACCTTCTTTGCCTCGGTCTTCTCAGAAAAAGAAAGCCATCTTCAACCTCAGCAACACGGAATGGACGAAGGATTGGGGGAA
The DNA here is from genome assembly GCF_035594765.1 of Anolis carolinensis. Taxonomy (NCBI): domain Eukaryota; kingdom Metazoa; phylum Chordata; class Lepidosauria; order Squamata; family Anolidae; genus Anolis; species Anolis carolinensis. The sequence continues at coordinate 12,855,157 of NW_026943821.1, read as the reverse complement.
ATCCAACCCCAAATAGGGAGACACGTTGTCCAGGAACACCTGGCCTCTCTAAACGAATTCAAGTCCCCAGGGCCAGATCAGCTACACCCAAGAGTACTGAAGGAACTAGCGGAAGTTATTTCAGAACCACTGGCAATTATCTTCGAGAGTTCTTGGAGAACGGGAGAAGTCCCAGCAGATTGGAGGAGGGCGAATGTGGTCCCTATCTTCAAGAAGGGAAAAAAGAACGACCCAAACAATTACCGTCCGGTCAGCCTCACATCAATACCAGGCAAAATTCTGGAAAAGATCATTAAGGAAGTGGTCTGCGAACACTTAGAAACAAATGCGGTCATTGCTAATAGTCAACACGGATTTACCAAAAACAAGTCATGCCAGACTAATCTGATCTCTTTTTTCGATAGAGTTACGAGTTGGGTCGATACAGGGAATGCTGTGGATGTAGCGTACCTGGATTTCAGTAAGGCCTTCGACAAAGTCCCCCACGACCTTCTGGCAAACAAACTAGTAAAATGTGGGCTAGACAAAACTACGGTTAGGTGGATCTGTAATTGGCTAAGCGAACGAACCCAAAGGGTGCTCACCAATGCGTCGTCTTCATCATGGAAAGAAGTGACAAGTGGAGTGCCGCAGGGCTCCGTCCTGGGCCCGGTTCTGTTCAACATCTTTATTAACGACTTAGACGAAGGGTTAGAAGGCACGATCATCAAGTTTGCAGACGACACAAAACTGGGAGGGATAGCTAACACTCCAGAAGACAGGAGCAGAATTCAAAACGATCTTGACAGACTAGAGAGATGGGCCGAAACTAACAAAATGAAGTTCAACAGGGACAAATGCAAGATACTTCACTTTGGCAGAAAAAATGGAAATCAAAGATACAGAATGGGGGACGCCCGGCTTGACAGCAGTGTGTGCGAAAAAGACCTTGGAGTCCTCGTGGACAACAAGTTAAACATGAGCCAACAATGTGATGCTAAAAAAGCCAATGGGATTCTGGCCTGCATCAATAGGGGAATAGCGTCTAGATCCAGGGAAGTTATGCTCCCCCTCTATTCTGCCTTGGTCAGACCACACCTGGAATACTGTGTCCAATTTTGGGCACCACAGTTGAAGGGAGATGTTGACAAACTGGAAAGCGTCCAGAGGAGGGCGACTAAAATGATTAAGGGTCTGGAGAACAAGCCCTATGAGGAGCGGCTTAAAGAGCTGGGCATGTTTAGCCTGCAGAAGAGAAGGCTGAGAGGAGACATGATAGCCATGTACAAATACGTGAAGGGAAGTCATAGGGAAGAGGGAGCAAGCTTGTTTTCTGCTGCCCTGCAGACTAGGACACGGAACAATGGCTTCAAACTACAGGAAAGGAGATTCCACTTGAACATCAGGAAGAACTTCCTCACTGTGAGAGCTGTTCGACAGTGGAACTCTCTCCCCGGGGCCGTGGTGGAGGCTTCTTCCTTGGAGGCTTTTAAGCAGAGGCTGGATGGCCATCTGTCGGGGGTGCTTTGAATGCGATTTCCTGCTTCTTAGCAGGGGGTTGGACTAGATGGCCCATGTGGTCTCTTCCAACTCTACTATTCTATGATTCTATGATTCTAAGATGTTAGGAGCTGAAAGAAAGGAAGTTGTTTGCGCCATCCCCACTCCCAGTACCCGGCGACAGGTGCGGGAATTTTTGGGATCAGCAGGATATTGCAGACAGTGGATCCCCAACTACGCCGTGTTGGCTAAGCCGCTGTACCAGGCTACGAGAGGTGGAAGAGAAGATCTGTTTGAGTGGACAGAAGAATGTCAACAGGCGTTTAAGGCATTAAAAGAAGCATTGATGTCATCTCCAGCATTAGGACTGCCCGATTTGGAAAAACCATTCACTCTGTTCGCTGCAGAGCGGGAAGGAACAGCGGTTGGAGTATTGACCCAACCACTAGGTTCATGGCAAAGGCCGATTGCCTACTTGTCAAAGCAATTGGACACAGTGGCTCGTGGATTGCCACCTTGCCTGAGGGCTGTGGCAGCATCAGTAGATTTAATCAAAGAAGCGAATAAATTGACCCTAGGACAGCCACTGACAGTTAAGGTGCCCCATAGCGTTAAGGCACTGTTAGACACTAAGGGACCGCGCTGGCTCACAAGTGAGAGGTTAATGAAATACGAGGGATTGTTGTGTGACAACCCACTGGTGACCCTGGAGACTTGCTCCACTCTGAATCCGGCCACCCTGCTCCCGACTCCAGGAGACACCACGATCCATCAGTGTGCCCAGGTGATGGACGAGGTATTCTCCAGTCGACCGGACTTGAAGGATGTGCCACTGACAAAGGTGGACGACACTCTGTTCACAGATGGAAGCTCCTTTATGGAAAATAATCAAAGACACTCAGGTTATGCGGTTGTCCGGTGGGGGGGAGAGACGCTGGAAGCAGGGTCACTGCCCCCGGGGACTTCTGCCCAGAAGGCCGAATTGATTGCCCTGACCCGAGCGTTGGAATTGTCAAGCGGAAAGCGGGTTAATATTTACACAGACTCAAAATATGCCTTCACTACCCTCCACGCACACGGAGCACTGTACAAGGAGCGCGGGCTCCTCACGTCTGGAGGAAAGTGCGTGAAACATGCCGGAGAGATTGTGGATCTCCTGGAGGCGGTTTGGAAGCCAAGGCAGGTGGCTGTGATGCATTGTAAAGGGCACCAACGTGGAGACGATCCCGTAGTGCAAGGAAATAGGCAGGCTGATCTGGCAGCCAAAGAGGCAGCTAGGCTGCCCCATATTGAACATCAGGTAATGGCCCTACAGGTAGAATTAACTGAACATAACGTTACATATACACCAGAGGAAGAAGAATGGGCCTTAAAGGAGAAGGGTCAGTGGTCAGGAGAACTCATAGTGATGCCAGACGCCCGTGTCTACGTCCCTAAGGACTTGGCATGGCACTTAGTCCAACACATGCACCAAAACACACATTTAGGAAAAATGGCATTGGCAAATCTGCTAGGACGACAGTTGTATATCGATGGATTACATAGCCTAACGGCAGCAGCAGCCCGAAGATGCTGGACATGTATAAAAAATAACCCCAGAGAAGGACCCCTCAAGCCACCAGGAGTCCAACATGTGGGTGGGGTACCCTTTGAAGCTTTAGTCACTGACTTTACAGAAATGCCCCCATACAAAGGATACAAATATTTACTGGTGTTCGTGGACACATACACAGGATGGGTGGAGGCTTACCCTACAAAGACTGAGAAGGCTGTGGAGGTTTCAAGAGCTCTAATGAATGATGTTATTCCCAGATTTGGCATACCCTTAGAAATTGGATCAGATAATGGCCCAGCATATATTCAACAGGCCGTGCAAGGATTATGTAGAATTTTGGGCATAAAATGGAAGTTACATTGTGCATATAGACCCCAATCTTCTGGAAAAGTGGAAAGAATGAATAGGACATTAAAGGCTCAGCTTGGGAAACTTTGCCAGGAGACAGGATTGCCATGGACGGTGGTTTTGCCCATGGCATTATTAGGAATCAGATGTACACCACACAAACGGACAGGACTCTCCCCTTTTGAAAGACTCTATGGACGACCCCCTTTGAACTTGAAGGGAGCCTTAGAGACAGGAGCTGAGCAACACCTCATAGGAGATAAACAGACATTGGCCCAGGTTCAGGCTTTGGGCAGACAAATGCAACAGTTTGTGATGACCCATGGGCCTTGTAGTCCTGCTCCGGACATTGTAATTCCTGATGAAGATGAAAACTTGGGTTTTTTACCTTCCCAGTCTGAACTGGATTCCTCTCAGCCAGATCTTTCCCAGGCAGATCTGGGAACCTTGCACCTGCAAGAAAGTTGTCTCCCAGAAGTATGTCAAACAAGCCCAGAACCTACTTCTCCCGTGTTCTTGCGCCGGGAGTTTTGTAAACAACAGAGAAGTTTGGATTCAGCTTCGCGCAGGAGTGCAAGAATTGCAGCTAAGAATGTAGCCAATTAAGACTGCTTCTCGTGAGAATCTTTAAGGAGTTTAACATCTGGTCTCAGAGTTTAGCTTTCGTTTCTGATTCCCAGAGTACTGCTTCGGTGGGAAAGTTAGACTCTATTTAGGTGTTTTACCCACGGAGTATCTTCGCGGAGTCAATTCGTCAGCCTACGGAGCGAGTTGTGTCTGGACAGCGCGCTCCGATTCAAGCCTCGCTCCTGCTCAAGCCTTGCCTTGCTATCCAGCCTTCGCCTTGCTTCCCAGCCTTTGTTTATCTACGGACTTTGCCTTGTTTCCCAGGATCAATCCTTGCCTTGTTCCACGGATTTTACCAAGTTATTCCACGGACCTTGTTCTTGTTCCTAGTTACCTTGTTCCACGTTTTAAGCCTTGTTTCAAGTATCAAGTTATTTCCTAGCCTTGCTCAAGTTTATGGACTAAAGGACCTTGTCATCTCCCCTCACTTTGCCTGGCAAAGTGAGTGTTTCGGTTATTGGATTACAACTTTGGACCATAATATTTCTTATTGGACATTGTTTTTTTGGTCTAATTTTGACCTTTCCTGAAAGGTCCGCTTCTGAACTAACTTTTACATTTGTTTTTATTAACCTTAAATATTTCCTTAATAAAGATATTAGTTAGAATCTGGCCTCTGCGTATGGTTATTGGTGCTCTGTAGCCTGGGTCGTGACAGTTTGACTCCGCCACCCTAAGCACCAATTAACCTCGGCCAGAATGTCTACCGGAACCGTGCCCGGTGGGCAGCCACTGAGCTACACCATCAGCAAGGACGAAGTGGACCGCATCCGCGACAGACTCAACGCCCAGGATGGAGAAATAAAGGGCTTGCGGGAGCGCGGAATCCGCCTCCCGGCCATGGCGTTGCCTACCAAGTTTACTGGAGAAGCTTCTAAGGTTCATGTTTTCCGTCGCCAATGTCAAGCTTATCTAGAGGCCCGTGATGCCGAGTTTCCCCAAGAAGACATCAAAGTGGCGTGGGTTTACAGTCTTCTAGACGGGCCAGCGGCCAATTGGGCGACGGCACTGTTCGACCAAGCCTCTCCACACCTAAGATCAGCGCAACACTTCTTGGACCACCTCAAGGAGACTTGGGGAATCGAGGACAATTTGGAGGCAGCCGGTCACAAACTCCGTCGCCTTTTCCAAGGAGACAGACCTATGTCTCAGTATATAGCCGAGTTCCGAGTGCTGGCCCACAACACCGGCTGGAACGATGTAGCCCTCAGAGGACAATTCCGGGAGGGTCTCAACATTGAAATGCTGGAAGAAATCTCCAAGGTGGATCCTCCCCAGACCCTCGAGGCACTCATTGATCAATGTTTACGGGCTGAAGTCATGATTGCCAACAGGAAACAGTGGGTACGAGGCCAGGGCAGTAGAGCCGGGGCAAAACCCCCCGCTCCCGCCAGCGTTCAGCCACGTCCAGTGTGGAGACCCCCACCGCCAACCCCATACCCCAGAGGAGGCGAGGAGGTGCCGATGCAGTTGGGCAATGTGCGTCCCAGACTAGATGCCGCCGAGAAGGCCCGTCGTCAACGCTTAAACCTCTGTTGGTACTGCGGGAACGGGGGCCACTTCGCCAGAGAGTGCCCAGCCAAAGGGAAGCCGGCCGCCCGTCTTGCGGCGGCGTCCTCCACGGAGACGAAGGCGTCTGAGCCGACTGGCACACAGCCGGCGGGGGAAGCCAACGACCGGGTGTAGAGAGGCTCGCCAACCCGGTCAAAAAATCCATTCAAGAGCCGCCAACCGGGGTCCTGTTCCTTCTCGTGGTCACATTATGGTCAGCAAAAAGGGGACCCGTCATGATCCACGCCATGATAGACTCTGGAGCTACCAACAATTTCATTGATAGAGAGTATGCCGACTCTCTGGGATTACAATATCATGATTTCAAGAATGCCCGTGTAGTGCAAGCCATAGACGGCCGCCCCCTCAAGACGGGCCCCGTAAGTCAGTGGTCGGAACCCACCAGGATGTGGATAAGGGAACATGTGGAAGAGATTTCCTTCTTTGTTACCGAGGTCCCCCATTTCCCTGTGATTTTGGGAATTCCATGGCTGACTCTCCACGACCCTAACATCTCCTGGTCCAACAGAGAACTGCAGTTTGCTTCACCGTACTGCCAAAACCATTGCCTCGTAGCCAAGGTCTGCCATGCCACAGACACCGAGCCCATCATCACCTTGCCAAAGAAGTACTCCGAGTATTGGGATGTATTCAATGAGAAAGAAGCCGAAAAATTACCCCCACATAGACCTTATGACTGTGCCATTGACTTGGTGGAGGGGGCCCCGATCCCGCGAGGGCATCTCTACTCCCTGACTGAACCAGAGCAAGAAGCTCTCAGGGAATTCCTAGAGACAAACCTTCGCAAGGGATTCATCAGACCCTCTCAATCCCCAGCCGCCTCCCCAGTGATGTTTGTGAAGAAGAAGTCAGGGGAACTACGCTTGGTGGTGGACTACAGAGCATTGAACAATATCACCAAGCGGAACAGCTATCCCCTGCCCTTAATCTCGGATCTACTGGATCGGCTTCGAGGAGCCAAGGTTTACACCAAGCTGGATCTTCGGGGGGCTTACAACTTAGTTCGCATCAGGGAAGGGGACGAGTGGAAGACCGCCTTCCAGACCAAATTCGGATTATTTGAGTCCCGAGTTATGAATTTCGGTTTATGCGGAGCTCCCGCAACGTTCCAGCATTTTGTCAATGACATTTTTCAGGACTATCTAGACAGGTTCTTGATAATCTACCTGGACGATTTTTTGGTGTTTTCTAGATCACAATCAGAACATGAGAACCACGTCAAAATGGTGTTACAACGATTGCGGGATCATGGACTTTATGCCAAGCTGGAAAAATGCGCCTTTGATCTACAAGAGGTAGATTTCCTTGGTTACCGCATCTCGCCTCTAGGGCTTTCCATGGATCCAGCCAAGGTTTCAGCAGTATTGGAATGGCGGGCGCCAACTAACAAGAAAGAGGTGCAGCGTTTCTTGGGGTTCGCGAACTATTACCGCAAGTTCATTCCAGATTTTGCCCGCTGGTCCGACCCCATCACTAGCTGCATCCGTGGAAAGCAGCCTTTCCGCTGGACTGATCAAGCAGAGAAAGGGTTCCAGCAACTAAAGAAACTATTCACCTCCCAGCCAATTCTACAGCACCCAAATCCTGGAACCCCTTTTGTGGTGCAAGCGGACGCCTCTGATGTGGCAATTGGGGCTGTACTCTTACAACCGGTGGGAGATCACCTCCATCCCTGTGCCTTTTACTCTCGTCAACTAACCACACCAGAGAGGAATTACACCATTTGGGAAAAAGAACTACTGGCCATAAAGGCAGCCTTTGAAACTTGGAGACATTGGCTAGAAGGGGCCAAATTTCCCATTGAAGTCCACACTGATCATCGTAATCTAGAACATCTAAGAACTGCCCGCAAACTAAATCAGAGGCAGCAACGTTGGGCTTTATTCTTTGAACGTTTCAACTTCCAGATCCATTATGTGACCCCAGCCCAAACCAAGCAAGCAGACGCCCTGTCACGTAAACCGGAATACGCTGCAGGACGCAAGGAGACCTTTGAATCCCAACTACTACAACCCGAGAACTTTGCCACGCTCACAGTGGGGAACACCAAATCCACTCCCATTGGTTCAACTTCCTCTACTCCAGGACCCATCTGTGCTCAAGAAATCAGGGCTAGTCAGCAAGCAGATGCCTGGGCGCAGGACCAACTTCGTCAAGGTCTGCATTTTCCCTTTTCGCTTAAAGATGGACTGCTTTGCTATAGAAATCATGTTTATATCCCACCCGGACCGGGCAGGGAAAAAGCGCTTCGTCTGTGTCATGACTGCAAACCAGCAGGGCATTTCGGACTATTTAAAACCATGCATCTGATCCTAAGGGATTTTTGGTGGCCCAAGATCCGCAAAGATGTGGAAAAATATGTCAACACCTGCCCAGTATGCCAGCGCTCCAAGATAAGAAGGGAGAAACCCTCAGGGCTTCTACATCCCCTTCCTACCCCATCTCGCCCATGGGAAATAATTTCTGCGGATTTCATCACTGACCTACCACCTTCCTGTGGATTCACCACGATCCTAGTGGTGGTGGACCTTTTTACCAAGTTAGCCCATTTCATACCCTGTGAAGGTCTCCCCACGGCCAAAGAGACTGCAGATCTATTCCTTCAACATGTTTTCAGACTACATGGATTGCCCAAGAGTTTAGTCACAGACCGTGGTTCTCAATTCACCTCTCGTTTTTGGAAGGCACTACAAAAACTATTGGGCATAGACTCTCGTTTATCTTCAGCTCATCATCCTCAAACAGATGGGCAAACGGAGCGCACCAATGCCACCTTGGAGCAGTATCTTCGCTGTTATGTAAACTACCAACAGGACAATTGGGCTTCTCTGTTACCACTGTCTGAGTTTGCCTACAACAATGGAGTTCAAGCTTCTACAAAAGAAACGCCGTTCTTTGCAAACTACGGCTTCCACCCACGTTTCTTTCCCCCTGTCATTGAAACTTCAGAAGTCCCCGCAGCAGAGGATTGGCTGCAGGAACTCACAGCGGTGCAACAACTTTTGCTCCAGCAACTGGACCAAGCCAAGGAGGACTATAAACGCCACGCTGACAAACATCGCCAGCCGGGCCCCGAAATCAAGGTAGGAGATCGGGTTTTTCTGTCCACTCGCTTTCTGCCCTCCCACCGCCCTTGCCGGAAGTTAGATGCCCGTTTCATTGGCCCCTATCCAGTGGTGGCGCAATTAAACCCCGTGACTTTCAAACTCCAACTTCCGCGTTCAATGCGCATTCACCCAGTGTTTCACCGTTCCCTGCTCCTTCCGGCGGATGGTGTGCGACCTGATACAGACCAACCGGCCCCCCCTCCTGTTTTGATGAATGGGGAGGAGGAGTTCGAGGTTGAGGACATTTTGGATTCTCGCTTTCACCGCCGCCGCCTACAATATCTCATTGACTGGGTGGGTTTTGGCCCTGAGGAACGCTCTTGGGAAGACGCCTCCACAGTCCATGCTCCTGATCTAACCCGTCGCTTTCATCAGACCTATCCCGCCAAGCCGCGACCTCGCGCCTCGGGGAGAGGGCCCCAGTTTGGGAGGGGCCTTGAGGAGGGGGATAGTGTGATGACCCATGGGCCTTGTAGTCCTGCTCCGGACATTGTAATTCCTGATGAAGATGAAAACTTGGGTTTTTTACCTTCCCAGTCTGAACTGGATTCCTCTCAGCCAGATCTTTCCCAGGCAGATCTGGGAACCTTGCACCTGCAAGAAAGTTGTCTCCCAGAAGTATGTCAAACAAGCCCAGAACCTACTTCTCCCGTGTTCTTGCGCCGGGAGTTTTGTAAACAACAGAGAAGTTTGGATTCAGCTTCGCGCAGGAGTGCAAGAATTGCAGCTAAGAATGTAGCCAATTAAGACTGCTTCTCGTGAGAATCTTTAAGGAGTTTAACATCTGGTCTCAGAGTTTAGCTTTCGTTTCTGATTCCCAGAGTACTGCTTCGGTGGGAAAGTTAGACTCTATTTAGGTGTTTTACCCACGGAGTATCTTCGCGGAGTCAATTCGTCAGCCTACGGAGCGAGTTGTGTCTGGACAGCGCGCTCCGATTCAAGCCTCGCTCCTGCTCAAGCCTTGCCTTGCTATCCAGCCTTCGCCTTGCTTCCCAGCCTTTGTTTATCTACGGACTTTGCCTTGTTTCCCAGGATCAATCCTTGCCTTGTTCCACGGATTTTACCAAGTTATTCCACGGACCTTGTTCTTGTTCCTAGTTACCTTGTTCCACGTTTTAAGCCTTGTTTCAAGTATCAAGTTATTTCCTAGCCTTGCTCAAGTTTATGGACTAAAGGACCTTGTCATCTCCCCTCACTTTGCCTGGCAAAGTGAGTGTTTCGGTTATTGGATTACAACTTTGGACCATAATATTTCTTATTGGACATTGTTTTTTTGGTCTAATTTTGACCTTTCCTGAAAGGTCCGCTTCTGAACTAACTTTTACATTTGTTTTTATTAACCTTAAATATTTCCTTAATAAAGATATTAGTTAGAATCTGGCCTCTGCGTATGGTTATTGGTGCTCTGTAGCCTGGGTCGTGACACAGTTAGAAAAATACATTTCTGAATTGAACCCACCATTCCCTACCACACCTCTACATTGTTTTTCACCAGGTGACGAGGTTTTGGTCAAGGATTGGAAGATTGAGCCATTGGGACCCAAGTGGCGAGGACCCTATTTTGTGCTCCTGTCTACCCCCACTGCAGTGAAGGTGAAGGAGATTAAGCCGTGGATACATTACACCCGTGTAAAACTAGCACCTGAGGAGTGGCGGACGGAACGAGTTCCTGGTGAGGACCTGAGACTCAGGATCATCCGGCAACTCCCTGAGGGGTCAACAAGGCCATGAAGCTGATCCCTTCGGGTGCAACGGAGCGTCGGTGGTCAAGTATGTCGCAGCATGGCCCAACAAAGGCGCTCTCCGGGAGATGGTGGCTAGACATTTTGAGAGGAAAAAGTGGGAGACAAGTTATGAGGAGGGGAGGAAAGCGTACTGTTTTTGGTATATTATTTGTGCTGAGTTTTATTCTTTCTTTTGAAAAAAGAGCACATGGGAATTGGATAAAAAGACATGCCAATTATATGTTTGAGCAGCACGGGAAAGAGGTAGCATTAATATATGAACACCCCCTCACCATAGGAGATTTTTCATTTCTTCCCGATTTAATTGATGAACCACAGATTATGTTGGAGGGATTGTCCAAGGCTCAGGAGGGTCCACCTACCGTGTTTTCTAGCATACCGCAAGAAATAAATCAAACTCGGTTTCGACGGCTTAGATACCATACCTCCACCAGGGGTTTGTGCTTCTGTTGTGGAGGATCGGGAATATGGAATTCTGAGTGGAGACACTGGGGAACTAGGCAGGCGTTCTTTTCCCGATTAGGCAATTACTCCCATTGTCGAGACCGGTTCTATCTACATGGACGATTTAATACATCTTATGTCTCACGATTAAACCTAACCGCAACCGAGTGGGCTAGCATGTATCCAGATTATCCCACATTTAGTGTGAATGATTCTATTGAGGGCCTAAAATCTTATATGAACATACTGCAACAATTAACCCAACTGAGCCTAGGTCAAAGCCTCTGTCCGTTATGGCAAATTAGGGATCCAAATCTATGGTTTTTCTTTGATAAATGGGCCACAAATTATCACCCCGGCAACTACCAGTGTGTCGGTGTGGGTTATTTGACATTCCCAGTCCGGGTCTTACACAAAAGGCATCAGCGCCTGAAACGGGACATTGTGCAAACAGGCCCTCTAGGACCAGAATGTTCGGATGAGGTCATTATTAACAAGGCCCTGTCAGGTTCAGAAGCCTCCCGTGTAGGAGGAGGCCTGATCACAGGCTTGTTGACCCTGGGTGCTTACCCAGGGATTGTAGCTCAAGCAAATCATAGAAGTGTTCTAGGCCTGACTTGCCATCTTGAAAAGTCCATAAATGCCACTGGTAAAATTTTCCGGGAAATCCAGTCTGAAGTAGAAGAAATCAGCCAGATGGCCCTACAGCATAAGCTGGCCTTTGACTACCTACTGGCGGCCAGGGGGGGTTTATGTGCCATGGTTAGAGGGCATTGTGTAGTGAAATTTCATAACTTGAATAGTACTATTGAAGATGACATCGAGTCATTGCAAAAGTTAATTTACAATAATGTCCAGGAGGTAGAAGGTTGGTCTCCCTTCTCCTGGGTGACTAGCTGGTTACCCTCAGTAGAATGGTTGAAGGACATATTGTTGGTAGGGATTTTAGGATTGTTCATTGTTCTTATAGTTATGTGCTGCACTCCAATAATGATGCAAATGTGTACTAGGTGTGTCACACAATCTTTACCTGGAGAAAAGATAGCCATACTCCAAGCCAAGCGGGATTGGATGGAACCATAATGCTTTGCTTCAGCTTTTGTACACGCGCTTCGCAAAAAGAAAATGGGGGGGTGAGGCGGGAGGTTAAAGAACCCCAGGAAATACCATATATAGGCAGAGATGGCGACGGCTAGCGACCCGGGTGCATAAACTCACAGAAACATGTGGTTTCTGGGAAATCATGTGTTTCTGAAGAAATGAAAGCTAAAGATAAACAAACTGCGCGTGCGCACGCAAGCGCTCTGAGTGATTGTGAACACGGCACAGAAAGAGTGCGCCCGGGCCGCTGGTCAGCGCTGATTGGATACAAGTCAAGCCCGTCACAACTCTAAGCCAATGAATTTGCTTGTGGGCGGGCATAACCCGAACCCTGTAATGTGTATAAATATTTACTCAGCCTGCCGCTGGGGGTTCTCCCTTTGGAAAGCACCTTGTTGTGCAGGGGGGGGAACCCTAGCGGCCGCTTGCCAATAAACTGTTTTTCTTGGAAATACTCCAGTTGTCCGTCTCCAATCCCTCCCAATGCGCTCGCAAGGACCGTAGCACAAATGTTCCGCTACAGTAGTAGTATTTGAAGTCTGTTGTTGTTATTATTGTTGTTGTAGTGGTCATGAAGGTTGGATAAGTTAGATGCTACTGTATTGTTTTTTGGAGGCCCAGTGTAGCACTGACTGGCCTCTCAGCCTCAGTGCCTGGCTGTTTCTTGCCTGTGATGGTGTTGATTCTTATTGTTGTTGTTGTTGTTGTTGTCATTGTTATTATTGTAATTGTTTTTTTGGAGGCCAAGTGTGAATGTAGGGATTGGGGAGGTGGATGAGTTGTGTTGTCAAATTTTGTATTTGTTATCGTCACAATGCGTTGTTGTGAGTTTTGTGGTGTGGTTGTGTTGTTACAACTGAGAGGCAAGGCTTTTGTGTTGTGTTGCCAAGTTTTGTATTTCTGGGGCATTTAGTTGTGTGCTAAGTTTTGTATTTCTGGGGCGTTTAGTTGTGTTGTTATCGCATGATGCGTTGTTGTGAGTTTTGTGGATCTGGATTGTGGTTTTGTGGTGTGGTTGTGTTGTTGTAACCTGGAGGCAAGCCTTTTGCATTGTATTGCCAAATTTCGTATTTCTGGGATGTTTAGTTTTGTTGTTATAGTCACTGCGCAAACAACTTTATCATTTTATATATATAGATTAGAGTTCAAAGTTGTAATCCCAAAACCGAAACACACTCTACTTCCAAGCAATAGAGTGGGGAAAGCGTCCAAAGTTTTTCTAAAGTTCAAAGTAAGTCCAAAGCAAGAACTGGAAACAAGGCTTGATACTTGAGACAAGATCCAAGGCTGGAAACACGACGAGATAGTTCATGAACACTTGGCAAGGCAAGGCAAGGCAAGGAAACTGGAGTTGCAGACTTAAAACGCAGTCCACACTAGGCTGGAACCGAAGTCAGTCCTGAAGCTGATCTGTTGCCTCCGCACGGATTCCTCGGTGCGGGGAACTTTTAAAGAAGTTCAATCTTCCTGCAGAGCAGGTGTCCAGAGCTTCCTTTCCCAAGGGAAAGAGAAACGAAACACATCTTCCTCCAGATGCGTTCCTCCCTACAAATTCCCAGGAGAAACTTAGCTAATTAACGTCCTGTTTGGCTGCTAATCTGAGGCTTCTCCTTGTTTGTTCTTTTTGGCCCCGACTCGCAGCATAGGACTCTTTTCTTGCAAAGGGGGGGAGGCACTGGGAAAAGCTTGTTCAAGGTCCATTTTAATGGGCTCTTGGCTAGAATCATCAACAACAGGCATCTGGAACAACTCCGTCTCCTGCTGAGCCGGCAAAAAACCCATGTTGTCGTCATCATTATCCATGATGGCGCTGGGGTCAGAACTCCGAGGCCCATGGGACATCACACCTTCCTTCATTCCTTCCTTCCTTCCTTACATCCCTCTTCCTTCCTTCCTCCTTCCCTTCCTTCCTTCCTTCCTTACATCCCTCTTCCTCCCTTCCTCCTTCCCTTTCACCCTTTCATCCTTTTTTCCTTTCCTCTTTCATTCCTACTTCTCTCTCTCTCTCTCTCTCTCTCCCTCCCTCCCTCCCTCCCTCCCTCCCTCCCTCCCTCCCTTCCTTACTTCCTTCCTTCCTTCCCTTTTGTCTTCCCTTCCTTCTCTTTTTCCTTCCTCCATTCCTCCTGGGGGATGTTTACCTGGGAGAAGAGAAGGTAGAGAGGGAACATGAGAACAATGTTTCAAGATTTCAAATGGTGTCCCATTGAGGAGAAGGGAGGAAGGAGGGAGGGAAAAACTGACTTTCTGCTGCTCTAGAGACCAGGGCACAAGGCAGCAATGGTTTGAAATGGCAGAGAAAGAGATTCGACTGAAAAGATTAGGAAGAACTTCCTGATAGTAAGAGCTGTTGGAGAGTGGCATAGGCTACCTTGGAGTGTGGTGGAGTCTCTTTCTCTGGAGGCTTTTCCACAGAGCCTGCCTATTGGAAGTGAGTGCTTCGTGTTTTTCGTTAGCCAGAACAAAGTTTATGTCATATAGATGGCCCATTTTCATTAGCGGAACACAAATATGAAAATGAGACAACACGAATGAAACTACACAAAACGAACAGCAATTCCACACAATGCACAACTCTAATACATATACATTTGGACGCACGCTATCAGTGTCTTATTGGGATAATTGCTCATGTAGCCTGGCTTCATGGGATCAAGCAGAAATACCACTTTTACCCTCGCAGATGATGAACTTCTTCTATTTGTTACAGTTAAACCAGGATTAATCAGACCCAATGGGAAACAATGCCCTGCCTGCTTTTCCACTGATGTTTCTAAGTGTGGATTAACCAAAGTAGATTTTTCTGGAAATGAACTCTACTGCATTAAAACAGAGCAATATGTTTTAAAAGGTAATTTCACATTTCTAGACTTGCAAGCATTATTAGCTAGTATCATATAATGGATCTATCTAAGACAAGCAGCTTGTGAGATAAACAATGAAGAATGTCGGAATTCATACTTTTGAAGCAAGCCCGCCTCAGTTAACACAGCCTCTGATAAAGAAGCTCCCTTTTGCATTGTCTTTCTAAGCCCATACAATCTCCACATTCTGCCTTGACCTCTATGGACCTGGCATTTTGGGAGTAGTGATGCTGGAGAAAGAAAGTCCATAGCTGTTGGGTTGCAGCACCATGCCTGCCGTGAACAATGCAATAAAACCCCGTTAGAAAGAATTGGGTTCTTTTCTTGTTGATCGAGCCGTAATCATCAATGCCTGTCTCCAACAGGCAGACTAAATAGCAGCTGTCTCCAGAATCAGGGATTATTCAAATTTTGACAAGAAGTCCAGCCCTCAGCGGGTTCTACTTCAAGTTCTAGTTCATTTCCCACTTGTGATGTAGCTGGGTTTTAGTCAAAAATTTCATTTGCTTGTCATCCCAGTTTATATAGCAATGTGATATGAGGACCAGCACAATTGCATTTCAGAGAAATGCAATGTTATAATCCGTGTTAGTGTGAGGAATGATCACACTATGTAACAAAATTTGAAAGAAATTCTGTACCTGGTTTGAAAGTATAATGTCCTGTTTAATTGTGCAGGACTTACTTGAAAGTAGTTGTTTTATTCCAGAAACTGCATTTTTGTGGCTGCCCCAAACTATGTTGAATTGGTTGAGGCTTGAAGACATACAGTTATTGAAAACCCATAGAAAAATGTGCTGCACTTAGCAACTTTTCCCATGTTTTATGATAGAACCAATTAAGAAAATACATTTATAACTCAGAAACAAAAAATGTGTTACATAGTGTTATTAATTACAGTGTTCTCTTTTTTTTCCTGACTATCTGGCTTTCCTTTTTTTTCTTTAGGTTACATTATGAATTCCTACCATAAGTGGGGCTGTGCTACAAAAACACTCTGTTACAAGTTTGGTGGGTCATTTACAAGTTATTTTAGTAAAGACAGTGGTACCCCTGTTTGCACCCTTGCTCCTCCTAAAAACTGATATCTCCCTTGTTTGCTTCCATTCTCTGACACTGAGTTTGTGTTGCGGGCCATCTGTTATTTTTTATTAATTTAATTTTGTTAACTAAACTCCTCATACTATAATGGTAAAAAATCCTATATATAACATGTGTATATAATATTCACTAATGCTAATGTATACTAATGCTAAGTAAAACACATACTAAAAAAGAATTATACATAAATTACAGTTGACAGAGAAAAAAATAGAGAGAAATTACAAGATGACTTCCATATTTCTTATCAATTGTATACATATTTAACTGATTTTTATTTGCATTATATTAATCATTTCCTTTTTTTCAAGTTTGGTTTACCCCCTGTGTTATGTATAGCTTAGCTCTGTTTGTAGACACTTTCAACAACTAGAATCATAGAGTCATAGCATTGGAAGAGACCTCAAGGGCCATCCAATCCAACATCATGCCAAGAAGCAGGAAATCGCATTCAAAGGACTCCCGACAGATGGCCATCCAGCCTCGGCTTAAAAGCCTCTAAAGAAGGAGCCTCCACCACAGTCCGGGGCAAAGAGTTCCACTGCCGAACAGCTCTCACAGTGAGGAAGTTCTTCCTAATGTTCCTAATGGAATCTCCTTTCCTGTAGTTTGAAGCCATTGTTCCATGTCCTAGTCTCCAGGGCTGCAGAAAACAAGCTTTCTCCCTCCTCCCTAGGACTTCCTCTCACATCTATATATATAAAAGGGTAATTATATTTCGGCCTAGGACAAAACAACAAAACTACACATCCCAGAAACACTAAACTTGGCAGCACAACCCCTCATCCATGCCTCTATGTTCATACAACAAAAAGAAAAGAAAAATAAAGTCCTAATTAGAGGGAGAAGGAATAATTGTTTTTATCCAATTGCTGCCAGTTAGAAGGCTAAGCTCCGCCCACTTGGTCTCCTAGCAACTCAATCAGCCCAGGGGACAGGCAGAGTTAGGCCTCACTTAGGCCTCTTCCACACTGCCTATAAAATACAGATTATCAGATTTTAACTGGATTATATGGCAGTGTAGACTCAAGGCCCTTCCACACAGCTATGTAACCCATTTATAATCTTATATTATCTGCTTTGAACTGGATTATTTTGACTCCGCACTGCCATATAATCCACTTCAGTGTGCATTTTATACAGCTGTGTAGAAGGGGCCTCATATAATTCAGTTCTAAGCAGATAATATAAGATTATAAATCTACAGTACAATCTCACTTATCCAACATAAACAGGCCGGTAGAACATTGGATAAGTGAATATATTGGATAATAAGAAGGGATTCAGGAAAAGCTGATTAAACATTAAATTAGGTAATCATTATACAAATTAAGCACCAAAACATCATGTTATACAACAAATTTGACAGAAAAAGTAGTTCCATGCTCAGTAATACTATGTAGTAATTACTATATTACAAATTTACCACGAAAATATCGCAATGAATTTAAAACACTGACTACAAAACATTTACTACTAAAAGGCAGACTGCGTTGGATAATCCAGAACATTGGATAAGCGAATGTTGGATAAGTGAAATTCTACTGTAATATATATATGTAATAAT
Organism: Anolis carolinensis; assembly: GCF_035594765.1. Taxonomy (NCBI): domain Eukaryota; kingdom Metazoa; phylum Chordata; class Lepidosauria; order Squamata; family Anolidae; genus Anolis; species Anolis carolinensis. The sequence continues at coordinate 12,837,650 of NW_026943821.1, read as the reverse complement.
GACCCTGATCTCCTTGCCCATCCCGTGCCCACACCCTGTTCGTATCCTTTGCCCTTTACTTCCTCACTAAGTCATCTGGAGAGATCTTCTCCTTCGGACAGGTTTTTTCCGCCCTTTCCACTAGACCTTAGTCTAGTTGGATCTCCTTGTAATAGTCTGGATTCAAGGAGCTGACTAGGCCCTCTTAGTAACATTTCTGTAGAGCCAGGATCTCTGGAAGGTGGGGTCCGGGGGGGGGGGTTTCATCGAGGTCGTGTGGGGGAGGAGGGGGTGCGGTCAACAGTTTCCCAGGGAGAAGCGCAACAGGTGTCTTGTGACCCTGGAGAAGGTTAGGTGTGGTAGCCTCCATGACAGCCCCTCCGGGTTGAAGGTACTGCTGCTTAATGCCAGATCCGTCAGTGGGAAATCTGCAATTATCCAGGACTTAATCCTGGATGAGCGGGCGGATCTGGCTTGCATCACCAAGACCTGGTTGGATGAGCTGGGTGGGGTAAAGCTTACCCAGCTTTGCCCTCCGGGTTTCGGGGTGCATCAGCAGGCCAGGCCTGGAGGGCGGGGAGGTGGGGTTGCGGTGGTCTTTCGGCAGTCCATCGCCCTGGTCAGATGCGCCGTTCCGCAATCTGCTGGGTTTGAGTGTCTCCACTTGAAGGTGGGTACCCGGGACAGTTTGGGGATTCTTCTGGTGTACCGTCCACCCTGCAACACAGCAGTCTCCCTACCTGAGCTAGCAGAGGTGGTCTCTAGCGTGGTGTTGGGTTCCCAGCGCCTTTTGGTATTGGGTGACTTCAACATCCATGCCGAGGCCACCTTGACAGGTGCAGCTCAGGAATTCATGGTCGCCATGACGACCATGGGGCTGTCCCAAGTAATATCGGGTCCCACCCATCAAGCTGGTCATACACTCGACCTGGTCTTTGTTGTGGGCGACGGTTTGGTCAGAGTGGAAGAGCAAACTATTCTTCCATTGTCATGGTCTGACCATTATCTGATCAGTTTAAGACTCACCGTGTCCTCAAACCTCCGCAGGGGTGGTGGGCCCATTAAGATGGTCCGCCCCAGGAGACTTACGGATCCTGAAGGACTCCTGACATCTCTTGGGGTTCTGTCTGCTATGGAGGCTGACAATCCTGTCGATACCTTAGTCGCTCGTTATAACACCGAGTTGTCCAGGGCTATTGACATGATCACTCCCAAACGTCCCCTCTCACTGAGTGGAGTTGCCCCAGCTCCCTGGTTCACCGGGGAGTTGGCAGAGATGAAACGTGGGAGAAGGAGACTAGAGCGTTGTTGGTGGAGAACTCGTGACGTTTCTGACCGAGCACGGTCTAAAGCCGCTATTAGGGCTTATTCCGCGGTGTTGCGGGCAGCCAGGAAGGTTTTCAAGACTGCCCGCATCGCGTCTGCAACAAATAGATCTTCTGAGTTGTTCCAAGTTGTTGGGGAGCTCCTCCACCCTTCTCAGGGTGGGGGGGGGGCACCTGACTTCTCGGCAACTCGGTGTAGAGAGTTTGCTCACCATTTTGCAGACAAAGTCGCTCAGATTCGTTCCGGCTTGGACGCCAATCTTGAAGCATTGCCAGGTGAGGTAACCAAGGCATCTGTCTGTTCAATCTTGTGGGATTCGTTTCAGTTTGTGCAACCTGATGATGTGGACAAGATTCTTGGAGCGGTGAGGGCGACTACCTGTGCCCTTGATCCCTGCCCATCTTGGCTTTTAAAACAGGCCAGTGGTGGGTTAGTTGATTGGTTTGTGGCAATAATTAATGCCTCTTTGGGGCAGGGCAAATTTCCATCCAGCCTAAAACAAGCCGTGGTAAGGCCTATTTTGAAGAAGGCCTCATTGGATCCGATCAATCCTGGTGACTACAGGCCAATTTCTAACCTACCATTCTTGGGCAAGGTCTTGGAGGGGGTGGTTGCCTCTCAGCTCCAGGGATTCTTGGAAGATATGGATTTTCTGGACCAATCACAGTCTGGCTTCAGGCCTGGGTTCAGTACTGAGATGGCTTTGGTCGCCTTGGTGGATGACCTCCGCAGGGAGCTGGACAGGGGGAGTGTGACCCTACTGGTTCTCTTGGACATCTCAGCGGCTTTCGATACCATCGACCATGGTATTCTTCTGGGGCGGCTCTCTGGGATGGGCCTTGGGGGTACTGCACTCCAGTGGCTCCAGTCCTTTCTGGAGGGTCGTTCCCAGTTGGTGAAGCTGGGGAACACCTGCTCGGACCCCTGGCCATTGACCTGTGGGGTCCCGCAAGGTTCTATTTTGTCCCCCATGCTTTTCAACGTCTACATGAAACCGCTGGAAGAGGTCATCCGGAGTTTTGGAGTACGGTGCCATCTCTACGCGGATGACACCCAACTCTACTACTCTTTTCCACCTAAATCCAAGGAAGCCCCTCGGATTCTGGACCAGTGTCTGGCCGCTGTGTTGGCCTGGATGAGGGTGAACAAACTGAGACTTAATCCCGACAAGACAGAGGTCCTCCAGGTCAGTTTTATGTCTGATCGGGGTATTGGGTGGCAACCTGTGCTTGACGGGGTCGCACTCCCCCTGAAGGCACAGGTCCGCAGCTTGGGGGTCCTCCTGGATTCGGGGCTGACACTTGAGGCACAATTAAAACTTGTGCGCCAGCTGCGACCATACCTCGAGAAGTCTGATCTGACCATGGTGGTCCATGCCTTAATAGTTACCTCTAGACTGGACTATTGCAATGCGCTCTACGTGGGGCTGCCTTTGAAGACGGCCCGGAAATTACAACTAGTACAACGTTCGGCAGCCAGGCTTTTAACTGGAGCGAATTACAGGGCGCGTTCAACGCCTCTGTTTAAGGAGCTCCACTGGCTACCGTTTATTTTCCGGGCCCAATTCAAGGTGCAGGTTATCACCTACAAAGCCCTAGACGGTTTGGGACCCACCTACCTTAGAGACCGCATCTCCCTCTATGAACCCACACATTCTCTTCGCTCGTCGGGGGAGGCCCTTCTCTCGCTCCCACCACCCTCACAGTCACGGTTGGTGGGGACGAGAGAGAGGGCCTTCTCCGTCGTGGCCCCCCGGCTTTGGAACTCTCTCCCTAGAGAGATCAGGCAGGCCCCTAACCTCCTCTCCTTCCGGAAGAGCTTAAAAACCTGGCTCTTCCAAAAGGCCTTCAATGTTTAATTGTTGCTGGATTGATCTATCTGTCCATTCCATAATAGTTCCATTGTTGTTGTCTTGTCATTTTATACCGCACTTTATTGTCCATTCAACTATGAAATTTCCTTTCCCCATTTCGTAATACTCTGCATTTTGCCTGGGATCTACGACTTAGTCTCCTGTTTTTAATACTGTATCCTGCTTGTTGATTTTAATGATTGTTTTTATTGATGTTGATGTTTTTTACTGGGATAATTGTTATTGCTTTGTTACTGTTATTTGTTTGTTTTATCGGGCCAGGCCCCATGTAAGCCGCCCCGAGTCCCTTCGGGGAGATGGGGCGGGGTATAAAAATAAAGTAGTTATTATTATTATTATTATTATTATTATTATTATTATTATTATCATTATTACCACCATACTTCGCCACAGCAACGCGTGGCCGGGCACAGCTTGTATTTATATATGGCCCTCATCATGCCTCCTCTCAGCCTTCTCTTCTGCAGGCTAAACATGCTCAGCTCTTTCAGCTGCTCCTCATAGGGCTTGTTCTCCAGACCCTTGATCATTTTAGTTGCCTTGTCAACATCTGTTCCTAAACATCTGTTTTTGCAATAAACAAATATTCCAATCAATGGGAAAAGTGATGAGTTATGACTTGACAAGGGAATTGAAGGGGGGGGGGGATAAAAAGAAATAGCAGTTTGTTCTCTGAATGCTGATTAAAATGTGCAATGCCATAGAGTGGTCTGCTTTTCTTTTTCCTGGATCAAATGAATTATTTATGTATTTGTGAAATTTGTGAAATGCAGAGAAACAATTTTTAAGAACCACAAGAACTCTCTATTTGTCCCAGAGGAAGTTTCCTTGTCTCTTATGGGGAAGCTGTAGTCTGCTCTGATCTATAATGTGTGCTTGGCAGAAGGAATACGGACAATATCGCATTAGAGTTTCAAAGTGTAGGTCCATGATTCCAATCTCCCAGTTTGCTCCTGCAGAATTCTGGGAAACATGGACCTAGCTTTAGAACTTGAATGTGATACCGTTCTAAGTGGGAACATAGAGCTAATGTAGTGAAGATGGAATGGAAAGAAAGGTGCATTTCCAAGAAAGCCTTGATCAAAGCATTTGACTTCCTAACAAAGTATTATATAATCATGATGTGCCAACCTAGCAGTTCAAAAACATGCAACTGTGAGGAGATAAATAGGTACCACCCTGGTGGGAAGCTAATGGTGCTCCATGCAATCATGCCAGCCACAGGACCTAGGAGGTGTCTATGGACAATGCTGGGTCTTTGACTTAGAAATAGAGATGACCACCAACCCCCTGAATCGGACTCGACTAGACTTAGTGTCAAGGGAAACTTTTACCTTTACCTACGCAGATGACATCCAACTATTGTACTCTCTTCCACCCAATTCCAAGGAAGCCATTCCGACTCTAAACCAGTGCCTGGTGCAGTAAGTAAGTAAGTAAGTAAAAGTTTATTTGTATACCACCCTCTCTCCCAAAAGGGACTTGGGGCGGTTTCCAATATAAAATCAGCATAAAACTTTGTACAATAAAACACCGAAAACACTATAAAACGCTATAAAAATACAGAAAAAAACCCCCAAAACAAAACAAAAGCACATAACAATTGACTGAGACAGTCACATAAACAGAAGCAGTATAATCACTCAAATAACATATGAATCACAGAAGAAGAAGAAAACAAAAAAACAAAACAACAACAAAAAAACAAAAACAAAACAAAAACACTGGGATGGAGGAGAGGATGGCCTGGAGGGGCCACTAGAACTAGAGTGCAATGTGATATTCTCAGATGCTTTGGGGCAGAGGAATAAGGTGCAGTGTGAGGGTGAACAAACTGAAACTGAATCCTGACAAGACAGAGGTCCTCCTTGTCAATCATAAGACCGATCAGGGTATAGGGTTACAGTTTGTGTTAGATGGGGTTACACTCCCCTGAAGATGCAGGTTTGCAGTTTGGGTGTTCTCCTGGACTCATCACTGACCCTGGAATCTCAGTTGGTGGTGGTGGCCAGGGGAGCCTTCGCACAACTAAAACGTTTGTGCCAACTGCGCCCGCACCTTGCGAAGTCAGATCTGGCCTTGGTGGCCCATGCACTTGTCACATTCAGACAGGATTGCTGTAATGTGCTTTACATAAGGCTGCCCTTGAAGACTGTTCAGAAGCTTCAACTGGTCCAAAAATCTGCAGCCAGATCTCCCTGCATACAGGGAGTGAACAACCCCCCTGCTACGGCCCAACCTATCTATCTGACTGCATCTCCCAATATGAGCCTGCCCGAGCCCTACGATCAGCTGGAGAAGCCCTACTCTCGGTCCCACCTCCGTCGCAGTTGTGGTTGGTGGGAACGTGAGAGAGGGCCTTCTCGATGGTGGCCCCTTGGCTCTGGAGCTCCCTACCAAAGAACATCAGAATGGCTCTGTGCCTGTTATCCTTCAGGAAACAAATAAAAACTTTCCTTTGGAAGGAAGCCTTTGAGGAAGACAATGGTTGAGTTAGTTCAAGTGCAAAGGATATGGAATATGACAATGGGAAAGTGGTGGTTTTTATCCTTAATTATAGGGGTTTTAACAATTGTCTTATCCTGTATTATTGTTTTTAGATTAGTTATATGAATTTTATATGCATTTATTGATATCTATTTAGAATATGATGCGATTTATGTTGAATGGGATTGATATGTGAGCCGCTCTGAATCCCTCAATGAAGGAGAGAGGGCGGGATATAAACAAAGTAAATAAATAAATACAGAAATAAATAAATAAATATGTTAACCATGCCATTGGATTAGAACCTCTTTCTCTGAAGATTGTGTGTTGGTTGCTGTGCAGCAGTCCCCATACATAAAACAAATTCATGCACAGCCATCTTTCAAACAAATCATCATCATCATCATCATCATCATCATCATCATCATCATCATCATCATTTAATTACTTATTAATCGCCCTCCATCCACGATGCTCTAGGCGATTTACAAGATAAAATTGTAAAGGATAAAAATACATACATACAAATATTGATAAAATTAACATAGATAAAAAGCTCTAGTAAAGAGCCAGGTCTTGAGTGCTAGGGTAAAAGGCCCCAACTCACGCATGGCTCTCATATAGGGCGGCAAGGCATTCCATAAGGCAGGGGCCGAAATAGAAAAAGCTCTGCGTCTGGTCCTTTCCAAGTGCACTTCTCTAGGACCTGGTATATAGAGTAAGTTGCGTTGGGATGGTCGTTGTGACCTCCGATGATGGGAGAAGGAGAGACGGTCCCTAAGGTACGATGGGCCCTGGCCGTAAAGAGTTTTAAAGGTCAGAACTAGCATCTTATATAGACCACGGTAATCGGTTGGAAGCCAATGTAGATGCTGCAGCACTGGTGTTATGTGGCATTTCATGGGTGTTCTTGTGAGTAGCCTGGCTGCTGCATTCTGAACAATATGGAGCTTTCGGGTCGTGGACATCGGAAGGCCAGCATACAGGGCGTTGCAATAGTCCAGCCTAGACTTGACCATGGCATGGATGACCGTTGCCAGAGCCTCATCAGATAGATAGGGTGCCAGTTGCCTCGCTTGTCGTAGATGGAAAAAGGCCTGTTTGCTGGCAGCCGCGACCTGAGCTTCCATTGTCAGCTGTGAATCTAAAACGACACCCAGGCTCTTAACGGTAGGCGAAGGAGATAGGGCAGCATCATCGAAGGTGGGTAGCAAATGGGTCAGACCAGTCGAGCGGCCATGCCAAAGAATCTCAGTCTTCGCCGTGTTCACCTTCAGTCTACTAGCTCGTAGCCAGTTTGACTGAGCCTCCAGACATAAGGTGAAATTGTCTGGTATTGACGTTGCTCCAGGCTCCAAGCACAGAAGGAGTTGGGTGTCGTCCGCATATTGATAGCAGTCTAGGCCGAAACTCCGAGCCAAACTGGCAAGGGGTCTAACGTAGATGTTGAAAAACTAAAATCAAAACTAAAAAAAAAATCCTATGGTGATTGGCAAGTCATGACAGAAGCAGGACTGTGAATCCTGGAAGTTCCTAGCTATGGAGTAGTCCATAGGCAGTGGATAAGGGCTCAGTCATTTCAACCCATTGCCAAGAATATATCTTTGGAAAACAACCATACTTGTCATGAGTGATCACCCATGATGATTCCTTCCTGTTGCTCATGGCTATCCATCATCCACTCATTGTCAAGACCAGGGGTTGTGACAGATTTGAGGACCATTTTCAGGATTATGGCAAGATTCACAGGCTGCACTTTTTTCTTATGAGTTTCCATTTCTAAATTTATTTTAAAGACCACCTTTTCATCTTTTACTAGACACAATACTGTAGCAGCATGATTGTATGGAAAGCATACACATGAGCCAGTTTTCTATTCTGATTTCATACTTTCAGTAAGTCCACTTTGCAATCACGGCACTATACAGACTTGGTATTCTCAAAAAGGGCTGGATTATGATTTGGACAGGGGCAGGTTTAAGTCCAATATTTCTCACAATTGCCTTAGGCAGTTTGATACATAAGACACCCTGGAGAAAGAACATTCACAATAATGTATGCCAGAAATGGGAAACTATGTCGGGCTGAGGATCATTTCTAACACTATGGGTATAGATGTGTTTATTAGGCATGTGCGATCCATGATAAAAATAGATCAATACTCACTCCATAAGTAGGGGGCACTGGTGTTTTGTCTCTAAAGTCATTTCTGAATTTTGAACAAATATTTTGAAACTTTATGAAAATTTGGAATATTTGTAATTAATTCGTTAATGGTGGACACGCATGCACAATGGCAAAAAACAGCGCTGAGGGTTTTTTTTAGAGGACTCTCCTGCCCTCATTTTTTTGAGCTATCCTGATTAGACTTGGTACAGTAGTAGAACACATTTAACACTGCTAGTTTACCAAATTTCAGAATGTATCCTTTTTCCTCTGATTTTTGGCGAATTTTCATAGCTTATATAAGAAACCATTTTTAATAATTGCAGAAATCTATTTCTGCTTTGAAAGTATTATTTCCTGTTTCATTGGGTTGTCTTTACTTTGAAAGTCCTTGTTCTACTTCAGGGACTAGTTTTTTGAACCCAGGCAGAGAATCAATGTAACTTGGAGCCCACTCCTGACGTTAGAGTGGGCCACCGATGACTGGGATTCTGGAGTGATGATGGGTCTTGTAGGACTACACCCATGCAAGCAAACACCCAGGCAGAGAATGTAACTTGGAAGACTCTTTACTTCACCCAGATCCACCCAAACACATGCAAAATGAGGAGGGCACGCTTGGCGTTTAATTCCCCCCGTCCTGGCTATAGCCTATGCTGTTGAATTTTTAAAAAATGTGTCACATTCTTCTCCCTCGTGGTCCCAAACCACACGTTTCTTATCAAAAATAAAACTTTTCTTTAGTTAACTTCTCCTAATTATTTATTTTTAAAACTTTAAAAGAAAAAAAGGACCCCCTCATCCTTTCCCATTCCAACACCTCCTTTTTCAATGGCTGCCCAGACCTCAAGGCCAAGCAGGCACTCAGGCAGCAATGCCGCCTTGCTGCAAGGCGCATGCAAGTCTATGTTGCAGCAGAAATAGCCACCTGCCGCACCCACACAGCACAGCACAGCCAGCCAGCCCCAACCTCTCCCTCCGGCACCCTGACGTGAATGCAGCCTCGTGGTGCTCCACAGGCGCTTTTCAAGGAAGCATGTACAGAGTGACATGGAGGACGTATAAACCCCTCCCCTTACATGAACGTGCACTGCGATTGGTCAGGGAGGCAAGCCCAAGCTAGGCTGCACTTCCCTCCAAAACAAATTTGGTTGCATTAAAAATTGTTTTATTTATTACTGATAAAATTATGAAAAAATTACAAAAATTGTCTATAACGGTTCAAAATCATGGGTTAGATCTGCCGCGATAATCCTTGTCGGAACCACGTTCGCAACTAGGAATAAGTACTCTTTTATTACGATTACCGAGATTTATGGTATTTTTGCCCATGCCTAGTGTTTATGTGTTACTTTTTACTTGATTAATTTTGCTTCATTTCCTTTGGTTTATATCTATCTATTTATCTATCTATCTATTAGGGTTGTCCATATTGTCGTAAAAATTCCCCTACGGTAATTATTTCGTATTGTTCCCGTTTTTGACACGAGTATTGAAACGTTTTCCCTGGGCGCTACTGGCAATGTAATACGATCCATCGTTGGCCCATTCTGTAATAGTGTCTTAAAATTTTCATTAATTTTTTCCTCCAAAAACATTTTTTTATATTTTTAAAATATTATTATTATTATTATTGTTGTTGTTTCTGCAACCTAACATGAATGGGAGCCTAGCGCAGCCTAACATGGCTCCCGCTCCCTGCCAATCAGAGTCTTCCACGATGGCTAAAAAAGGTGGGGGCTAGCGTCCTCCGCCTCCACGTTTAGAATCGCTATAAAAATCGCCTCCGCACGGAGCCAAGCCATTCTGGGTTGGGATACCGAGGGGAGAGGGTGGTTCGCGCGCGCCGTGAAGCGGAGAGGGCAAAGTGACTGGGGGTAGAGGGTTGTTGCCGGTTAGATATTGTGTTGGGGGGAAATTGGCTTGGGGCAGAGTCCTTGCTGTGGATGTTGGGAATTTTTATTTGCCAAAGGAGTCTGCGTCCCTCCCTGCTAGTGCTGAGCTTGGGGTGGTTCCTTCTCCTGAGGTAGACCTTTAGCCTTTCCTTTTTAAATTTTTCTGGAATAAAGCAATCACCCCATAAGCCTTTCCAAGCCTTAAAAGGAGGGTGCTTGCTTCCCTGTAACCGCTGAGCTTTGGGGTGCTGCTTTTTCTTCCTGAGGGAGAACTTTAGCCTTTCCTTTTTAAATTTTTCTGGAATAAAGCAATCACCCCATATAAGCCTTTCCAAGCCTTAAAAGGAGGGTGCTTGCTTCCCTGTAACCGCTGAGCTTTGGGGTGCTCCTTTTTCTTCCTGAGGGAGAACTTTAGCCTTTCCTTTTTAAATTTTTCTGGAATAAAGCAATCACTCCATTTAAGCCTTTCCAAGCCTTAAAAGGAGGGTGCTTGCTTCCCTGTAACCGCTGAGCTTTGGGATGCTGCTTTTTCTTCCTGAGGGAGAACTTTAGCCTTTCCTTTTTAAATTTTTCTGGACTAAAGCAATCACCCCATATAAACCTTTTCTTCCAAGCCTTAAAAGGAGGGACCTTGAAAATTATAGTTTTCTAACCACGTCTGCTTCCCTGTAAGCGCTGAGCTCCTGAGGGAGAACTTTAGCCTTTCTTTCCTTTTTAAATTTTTCTGGAATAAAGCAATCACCCCATATAAGCCTTTTCTTCCAAGCCTTAAAAGGAGGGACCTTGAAAATTATAGTTTTCTAACCACGTCTGCTTCCCTGTAAGCGCTGAGCTCCTGAGGGAGAACTTTAGCCTTTCTTTCCTTTTTTAAATTTTTCTGGAATAAAGCAATCACCCCATAAAAGCCTTTTCTTCCAAGCCTTAAAAGGAGGGACCTTGAAAATTATAGTTTTCTAACCACGTCTGCTTCCCTGTAAGCGCTGAGCTCCTGAGGGAGAACTTTAGCCTTTCTTTCCTTTTTAAATTTTTCTGGAATAAAGCAATCACCCCATATAAGCCTTTTCTTCCAAGCCTTAAAAAGAGGGACCTTGAAAATTATAGTTTTCTAACCATGTCTGTTTCTCTGTAAGCACTGAGCTTACCTCACACTTCGTTTATAATCCCAAGCCCCCGGGCTGAGTGTTATTGCATCAATTACAAAGACACACATAGCTTTCCAAAATTAAAAGGGTACATTGGAAGTAATAGTTTCCAAAGAACGTGTGCATTCCAGCCAGTGCTTCCCTCATGCCCAGTTTGACATTCAAGGGAAGGCATTGGCCTCCAGTCTAGGGGGATCACAGAAAGAGGCTCCGTTGATCTCTCGGCCCCTGTCCAAATTACAAAGGCTCTGTCGGTTGCAATAAACTATTTTAACATACGGAACTGTTTTGGGGAGTTCATCAGCGAGAGCACTGTAATGAAGCGTTCATGGGGAATAGGTGGTTCCCGCAAGACTTCGGGGAGAGGCTTGGCCTTGGGAAGAGGAACGAGGGGTGGCACTGGAAGGAAACAAAGGGGTGCTCCTGAGGGCAGTGCTGTGCAAACAGAAATGGTGGAAGGGCGTGTTCCCGGTGGGTCGACGTCAGAAAAGGGTTCCCTCCGTGATAAAACCACACCGCCAACCGTATCAGAGGCTGCCACGGATGTCTCTGAATTGGGTCGTGTCGTTGTCCTCGCGCCGGACATAAAAATTAAGAAAGAAATAGATAGGCTTCCCTTAACACTGACTTCATCGGATGATGATGAGGAAGAAGGCAATCCCACTTGTGCCGTTCCCACAGAGGACGTCATGTTGCAAGCCACTCCTTCCTCCTCCAGTCCTGTGAGCACCCCACAAAGGCCGCCGGGGGCCCCGCCATTGGGAAGGCCGAGGTCTTTCCTCTGGGACCACTTCGCGGTCCATTCCCAACAGTCTTCCTTGGCTGTGTGCAGGCACTGCGGGATGCACATTAGCAGGGGTAAAGACCTGAGGCATTTGTCCACCACTGGCTTGCGGTACCACATGAAGAGACATCATCCTTCAATTCCCTTGGGAGGGGGATCCCTTAGCCCCGCAAGCAGCACCCTGAGCTCTCCTTCTTCTCTGTTAGGGTCTGCTGGGAGAGGGTCTCAATTAACCCTCGACAATTGGGGCCATTCCACTGGGAGGAACAGAACAGGGGGAACGGCACCCACCGTTGAGCAGATCACTCAGCGTCTGGGAGAGATGCTGGCTCTCGACCACCATCCCTTCAGAATGGTAGAGCAAGAAGGCTTTGTGCGGTTCGTGGAACTGCTGTGTCCGCAATACAAAATCCCATCGCGACAAACCTTTTCGAGGACAGTGATACCAGGGCTGTACGAGGCCTGCAAGGTACGCGTAAAGGCAATGTTGCGGAGCGCCCTTGGAGGGCACATCCATTACACGTCTGACATTTGGACAAGTGTTGGGGGTGGCCATTCCTATCTGTCGTTGACCACACATTGGTGGGATAAAGGTGACAGCGTGGAGACCGGTCAGCGCTGAGCCCTCCTTGCCCTGGAGGGTGTTGATAGAGACCACAAGGCAGAAACAATCTGCAAGATCCTTGAGGACATGATGGCGGCCTGGACACCAAGGCATCCGGAGACAATGAGGACGGGGTTCATGGTCACTGACACGGGGAAAAACATGATTAGGGCAGTTGAAAGCGCCGGCTTCACCAACATTACATGTTTGGCACACTTGCTGCACAACACGGTCAAGGATGCTTTCAAGAGCATGGAGGAGCAGCAGCAGGCCTCCGCCGGTGGCACACACCTGTCACAGCTGATTGAACGCTGCCGCAAGATCACCGGGTTCTTCCACCGCAGCATCAAGACTGCCCGAGAGCTAAGGGACAGACAGAAATTGGAGGGGCTACCGCAACGCAAGCTCCTTCAGGACGTGTCCACCCGGTGGAACTCTACCTTCAAGATGCTAGAAAGAATGGTGGAGCAGCAGAAGGCAGTCCATGGGATCTCCCTTTCCTTGGTTGCGTCTATTGGCAAGCTTGTTCCGAGCAAGCAAGAGTGGGACACCATCTCACAACTGGTGGAAGTTCTGAGACTGTTCAAGGAAGCAACCGAGACCCTATCGGCACAGGGGGCCCTTCTCAGCCAGGGAGTGCTTTTGGTCTTGGCCCTAAAGAGGCATCTGGAAATGCTGGGAGGAGGTCGAACACTGGACTCCCTGGTCGTGAGAAGGCTGACCATCGCTGTCCGTAAACGTCTGGAACCGCTGCAAAACAGCTATGTCCATATGATAGCAGCCATCTGTGATCCGAGGTTTAAGGACACCGTCTGCTCCAAAGACTATCCAGAGTGGAAGGCACGTCTCGTCAACCTTGTGCGCGAGGAGGAGTGTGTAGCTGCGGGGGGGGGGGGGCAGAGCAGCACATGGGCCCCCTGGCACGGATGCCTGCCACCCCTAGCACTAGCGCCAGTGGCGAGTCCGACAGCCCGGAAGTGCCGTGCGATAGGATTCCGACCTCTAGAGAGCAACGTTGTCAGCAGCAAGGGCAGCAGCAGCAGCCTCGGCAAGATTTATTCGGGAAAATGGTCGCCATTCTGTCACAATCGGGAGCGTCTCATTCCTCAAAGCTACGGAAGCTGGATTCTGCCGAGTGTAGCATCAACCGTTACTTCGAGGAACCGCAGGAGAATCTATCTTGTGATCCGTTGGCCTACTGGTCTTCTCGTGAACACGTGTGGCCGCATCTTGCCAATGTGGCCGCATCTTGCCAAGTTCCTCAGCTGCCCTCCCACCAGCGTGCAGAGCGAGAGGGTATTCAGCATGGCCGGCGATGTCGTGACCCCTCACCGCAGCTTGCTGGATCCGCTTTCCGTGGAGAAATTGGTCTTCCTCAAGGCCAACCTCCCTGTTTTGAATTTTCCAGAGCTTCCTTGGAAGTGAGGCACCCTCTCCGAAGACCAGAGGTTTTATCTTCATAACGCCAAGTCTTACCCCGCTTCTATGATGGACCTTTTCTCGGAACATTGAGCTTTTTTCTCAACTTCTCACTGACGATGGGCAGGCACTATGAACTCCTCTATCCTGGTGTCCTACTAGGGGGATGCCCTTTCTCCACAGATTGCTGTTTTGAGAAGAGACATACTTTGCTGCCATTTGATGAGCACCGCACAAAGCAATCCCCAAAGGATTGCAATACTATTTGAAATATAACGTTTGCAAGCACAACATTTCCTGTGTTTTGAGTTGTCTTATACTTTGGCATGTATTTCATAAAAATAAAAGTTAAAACTTCTTTATTCAATCAAATGTCTGTTGTCTCATTCTGTTCTTAATGCATTGTCCACGATGTCAAAATATGCATATGAGGTTCCATTACTTACGGCGATGCCTGGTCGGGTATCCCTGGGGCTAATTGGTCGTCCATCCAGGGCTGAAAGGGGTTTGGGGCTTGTGCTCTCTTTGCGGATTACATCTGTTTTTACAACTCTTGTGGGTTATGAGAGTTTTGATGCCAGCCTGCCTCTGGCTGTCAAGTTAGGTGCCCAGACCGGAGTTAGGCAGTAGAGGTTGTGGGATCCGGACGACAGTTGAAAGAGCCTTTCAAGTACACATTCCGGTCCCCGCCAATCCCCGTCAGGGAGTGTGCCTTCGTGGCTGCTAGACAGATGTGAGCACAGGTCCTCTGGTTACGGAAGTGCTTCTTGCTGGTTTGACAGCGGGACGATAGAAGACGGTGGAATCACACCGGAGTAAGTAGTACACCTCGGCCTTGGTCACTCCCTTCTCAAATTTGTCTTCCACTGTCCCATCACCTTGAGAGGGTGGTCGACGCTCTGCCCGCGGGACGGCCGCCTGATGGTCCCCGCACCCTCTTGCCGCGCACGGGGACGGTGCCGTTTGGCTGTAAGGGAGTGTGCCTTCGTGGCTGCTAGACAGATGTGGGCACAGGTCCTCTGGTTATGGAAGTGCTTCTTGCTGGTTTGACGGGAGGACGAGGGAAGATGGTTGAATCACACGGGACAAAGTCTTTCACGCAGTGCTCAGACTTCTAGTCTTCTCCGAGCCATGGAGAACTCATGGACGGATTCACACAAGACTTCCCTGTCGGACATCTACGGCCACATTTCCTTCAAGTCCATGCCAGCCAGCTGCTTTGCCTCTAATATCCTTCCCTCCTTGAAGAGGCTGGGCATTATAACATGGAGGATGGACCAGTTGGATCTTCTTTCAGTCCCAGGCACTCTCCTGTTTTTCATATAGCAAGTCAGTTCAAAAGTGCCATTCTTCCCTCGCTCAGCCTTCCTTACGGTCAAGCTCTCACATCCACAGGTTACTATGGGGAATTGCATTGCTATGACAATGCGAGTATGCGGTCCTCCTATGGTTGCGTGAAGTCTCTGCTCTTATTTTGTCAAGTTCGGACATAGCTCTCCAAAACCTCTACTTTTTTCTTGGCCACAGTCTGCATCTGCAGTGATATGTCGCAAGAAGAAATAAAAGGTCTGACATCGCCTCCACATCCTATCCCTGATTTTGACAGTTATAAATCTGTGTGGTCCCCTTAAGATTCCTTTTCTTACAACCCAGCTTTGGCCCTTTCTTCTTTCATCTTTGAGATAAGGCTCCTCTGCCGCTACTTCCTTTCAGCCATCAGACTGTTATCTCATACCAAAGGTTGTAAATGTTTCTTCCATAAATTTTAAATCCCGCCTACAGTTCCTCAAGCCATGCATGTCGCATTATATGTTCTGCACAAACAGGTTGATGATTAGAGAGGCTGAAATTATGCGGCCCTGCCGCACCCCATTCCCAATCTTGAACCAGTTGGTTGATCCGTTTTCTGTTCCTACCATGGCAACTTACACTTCTCGGGGGACAGACTTGGTGCCATGGAATTCCAAAAAACGCAGCACATGCCATTTATTGTCCTCCACGCAGTTCATGGCTTTCAAGAGGGTATTCAGCATGGCCGACGATGGTGTGACCCCTTGCTGCAGCTTTCCGAGTGACCTTTCTGTTGAGAGAATGGTCTTCCTCGAGGCCAAACTCCCGGTCTTAGAATATCAAGAAATCCCTTTGAAGCGAGGCTGACTCTCCGAGTGATTATAATATGAACAATTTAAAAGGAATAAAAATTTATCTATTACCCACCAACATCTCCCCGCGTGGACTCGGTGCAGCTTACTTGGGGCAGCGGCCCAAACAACACGAGGACAAAATTAAAGCCACAAACTACAAATCTCGACTTAGAAAAGGAAAATCAGGATTTAAATTTCTCTATGTCAACCAAACACAGGATTACAATATATGGATTAAACTTCAAAATTGCTTCCAATGTGTCCCTCAGGGCTTTACGCCCTCGTTGTCCGCGATGTTGGTTATGAGGGTCGCATTTTAGGCTCGTGTGTCAACAGCGCGATGTGAGCATCTTCAATCCCTCTGCTTCCATGCTGCTTGGACGGCCATGCGGCTCAATCTGGCAAAACCTACATGCTTCTGCTTTCCCACCTGGCTTCAAACACCTCTTGCTTAAGATGAGAAGCGCCGGTCGCTGTAATCTGACCCAGCCAATTTTTTAAACTAATTTATTAAAAAAACGGAATCAGTGTTTCTTATCTTATGTCGATGCTCCCCCAGGCAGGCAATGTATTCTATTCACAAAAGAGGTGGACTTGTATTTACAGAGAGGGAAAACCTAGAAAGAACCTATGGTGCAGTTGTCAAGACAGACTTTGGTGCAAAACTCAGAATGGTGGATAATGGTGCTCTAGGTTTTGGTAATGGAACTGGCTTTTGGAAGCAACTTTTGAGGAAGTGGCAAGCAGGGTGGATTTGGGGCTTGCACCACAGCTTTCAAGAATGGCAATGACCAGCTGTATGGAAATAAGATGGCAAACATGCAGGGTGCAATGAACCTACAGCAGTATCCTGCAACTGGCGGTACACCAACGATAGGTGATGCAATGGCACCCAACTACCCACTAACGTAGTCTAATTTTGTGTGTTTTTTTCTCATATTTGCTCTTCATATTTTGTCTTAACAACATAAAGTCTTAGGGAACATGCAGAAACATATGCAGTGCTACAGTACCAAGTGCACTTTTCCGCTATTAAAGTTGAGTATACAGTCCTGGACAATTCATAGTGTTTTGTAATAGAAAAGGAAGACTGTGTTTTCACGAAGGAAATGTACGGTGCTTTTAAATACAACTTTGGTACCACTGCCACCATTACATGTGGGACACCCTGCCCAAAGCCCCTTTTCGTTTAGGATAACGGAATCTTTTTCTTTATATCCCACTCCTTTCCAATGCTTTTAGAATATGGGATCACTGAAATCCCACTATGACAGGGGTCAACCTTTCTTTCTGGATCCCTGCCACTGCCATCTATAATACTTTTGTCTATGCGTGTGTATGAGAGGATGTGACACAGAGAGAAAATATGTGAGCAAAATCTTCCGCTGACTCTCAAGTAGAGAAACAAACCACTCAGAAACACGGTATTACTATTAAAAGAAAGGAATTATTTCTTCATGGTTTCTTTTGTCTCGAAATTGGTGCAAGGTTAAAGTTCTTTGGTTTCATTTCTACACAATAAAGACAATGTTTTTCATTATTTTACATCTACAACTTGACCGAAACTGTAAAGCAACAGAATTCCTTTCCCTCCTTCAAGCTCATCGGCTTGAGAACTTTAATAACTGAACAACAGACACACACAAGTCTTCCTTCTCCATAGAAACATGATCGTTACATCAGAGCCTTAAAACCTGTCTCTTCCGAAAAGCCTTCGAGGATTGTAGGGTAGATCTCTGCCTATTGAAGAATAGGTTGCCAGGCCATGAGTATTTTGCACTTTAGTGATTTTTAACTGTGAAACTACCTCTTCAATGTTGAAGTATTCTGCCCTCGGCCCAGAGCCGTGTTTTTAGCCCTCTGTTTTTTAACCATTTAATGCTGTATGCCGACTTTGACTGCTTATTGATTTTGTGTTTTATTGATGCAACATTTGTTTTATTGTTGATAATTTTTAATGTTTAATTGCTGCAATTGTATTGTTGACGGGCATGCCCCATGAAAGCCGCTCCGAGTCCCTCCGGGAAGATGGGGCGGGGTATACAAATAAAGTTCTTACTATTGTTATTATTATTGTTATTATTGATGTGATGGTGGCCACGGCCACCCTGCAGACTGCCAGCTTGCTTGTGTCCATCCGGTGGGGCTGCGGCCAGGGCCGCAGACGGTTTGCTGTCAGGGAGTGTGCCTTTGTGGCGGCTAGATACTTTGGGGCTCTGTTCTGGTTGATACAGAACTCTCTGGTTATAGAAGAGGAAACATGGTGGAATGGGGCCCACCCTGGGGATCTCTACAAGTTTTTCATCGTTTGATGCGAGGGTGGTGCCCAGACAACCTGAAGGCTTGGATCTTGTTTGTGCTTGGCGAGGGTGATGCGACAAACACCGTGGTACGAGAGAGACACTCAAGAAGGAAATTCCTGCTTCTTGGCAGAAATGGGCAGTGCTGGGTGACATCCCATGGTGGCCGGCCCCCCTGGGCAGTGGGACTTGGGCCCCCTTTTGTCTAGCTGCCCTAAAGGCTACACCCCCTTCCCCATGGGTGCTGGGCTAGTGGCATGGGGCTGGCCAACGGTGGCCGGCCCCCCTGGGCAGTGGGACTTGGGCCCCCCTTTGTCTAGCTGCCAAAAAGGCTACACCCAATGTGCAGTCAACGAAAGATAGGAATGGCCACCACCAACACTTGTCCAAATGTCAGACGTGTAATGGATGTGCCCTCCAAGGGCGCTCCGCAACATTGCCTCTACGCGTCGCGTACCTTGCAGGCCTCGTACACGTACAGCCCTGGTATCACTGTCCTTGAAAAGGTTTGTCACGATGGGATTTTGTATTGCGGACACAGCAGTTCCACGAACCGCACAAAGCCTTCTTGCTCTACCATTCTGAAGGGATGGTGGTCAAGAGCCAGCATCTCTCCCAGACGCTGAGTGATCTGCTCAACGGTGGGTGCCGTTCCCCTTGTTCTCTTCCTTCCAGTGGAATGGCCCCAATTGTCAAGGGTTAATTGAGACCCTCTCCCAGCAGACCCTAACGGAGAAGAAGGAGAGCTCAGGGTGCTGCTTGCGGGGCTAAGGGATCCCCCTCCCAAGGGAATTGAAGGATGATGTCTCTTCATGTGGTACTGCAAGCCAGTGGTGGACAAATGCCTCAGGTCTGCTAATGTGCATCCCGCAGTGCCTGCACACAGCCAAGGAAGACTGTTGGGAATGGACCACGAAGTGATCCCAGAGGAAAGACTTCGGCCTTCCCAATGGCGGGGCAGTGAGTCCCGAGCAGTGAGCACCCCTTTTCCTTGTTGCACAACCCCCCCCCCCCGGCCACCGCTTTTTATTAGATAGGGGCAGGGTGTGTGGTGTGGGGCTCAGGTCACAAGGGAGTGGGACACGAGCTCCCATGTCTTAGGAAGCTGAAATATCACCACCTTATTTTTAGATAGGAGCGGAGGGGTTTCCAGTTTCTGCAAATGACCACCATTTTCGCTGATTTCCGGCCACAGAAACAAAGATACACAAATAGAAAAGAGGGACTTTCACAGTGAAGAACCCAATTGAACAGGAAATAAGACTTTCAAAACAGGAACAGGTTTCTTAAAATATAAAAAAATAGTATATTATAAAAAGTTATAAAAATTCGCCAAAAATCATAGAAGACAGGAAACATTCCGCAATTTGTTGAGCAAAGAGTGTAGAATGTGTTCTCCCACTGTACCAAATTTGATGAGAATAGCTCAAGAAATGAGGGCGGAAGACCCCCAGAAATGTCCCCCCCGGTTTCCTGTTTTTTGGCGATTGAAACATTTTAGAAACATTACGAATTTTCGGAAATATCCGAAAATTTTGGGTGAAACATTTAGAAATAATTTCTACATCAAAGAGCCGGCACCCCCTACTTTAGAAATGAGAATTGAAACAATTTTTCCATCGACCGGACAACCCTACTATCTATCTATCTATCTATAGAGAGAGATTTCATCATGGCAGAATCTAACATGTTCTTCTATCCCAAGTCCATTGTTTTTGTTACCGTTTACAATCACATCCACCATTCAGTTGTACATTTTTAATAATCCATTTGTTTAATTAAGAAAATTATTTTATCTTCCTCTCCCTCCTCCTCCTCCTCCTCCTCCTCCTCCTCCTCCTCCTCCTCCTCATATTACCATTATTTCTATTGAAACTGTAAAATACATCAAATTGATTGAAATAGTTAAATAAAATAAGTGATTTTTCAGATTAGCTGTGACTGGTTATTGAAACTCCCCTGATTCCTTTGGGAAAGCAGCAATTTAAGAAGGTAGTTGATACTAGAGAACACCTGGCATTCTGTGGGCCTCTGTTGCAGGTGGGCTGAGAGCTCCGCACCACATTGGAGAGGATTGGAATTGCCCAGCTAGGAAGTGCCAAGTGGTGAGGTGTCACTTTACTTCTTCCTCCCTCCCTCGAAGACCATTTTGTTGTGTAAGCTCATTTCCTTTTCCAGAAATTTAAACAGTAAGTAAATTAATAATGTGTTTAGAGTTCTAGAATTTATCCTGGGATCTGGATTGAAAAGAGGACTTGGAAGTTGGGGAGAAAGGTTGGGGTTCTTTCGTACCCAAAAACAATCCTCTGGGGTGTGGAGTCTCACATGTGACTTCTGTCCACCTCAGTGATGTGAATTACACTATGTAACATGATTTTTGTTCCTGGTTTATAAAAGTCATTTCCTAGTTGGTCCTATTATAAAAGAAGTTTATTAAACTGTAAAAACATTGATTTTTTGGAGCATCCTGCAGCATATTTTGCTATAGTTTTTCAATGAAGATCTCATACAGTCTAATCAATTCAACATAGTTTGTGGCAGTCACAAAAACGAAGTTTTTGGAGTATAATAACTACTTTCAAAGTAAGTACCACATAATTAAACAGGAAATAGCACTTACAAACCAGAAAACAGAACTTTTTCAAATTTTGTTACATGGTGTTATATTATGTTGAGACTTAATTTAGGGCAGCTTTCCTTAACTTCTAGATTGATCAATTGCTGGATAGATTCAACTCAAAACGGTATGCCTTGGATGAAATCCTGCCTTCTACTGCCACTGTAGTTGCATCGGGCTATTGTTCTCATCTTTTCACTGGCAGGGAAAGGTTCAAACGTCCTTGGGAATATCCAGCAGCTTCTGAAAGGGAGCACCTGGGAATGCAACCTTTTCTCTTTCCTTGTATCTGTGCTAGATATTGTTGAGGCACCCCATGCATTACCCTATTGAATTACCACCCTTTTAATGACTAAAGGAGCACGTAGTTGTCTAGTAAGGCAGTCTTGCGAGAGTGGAAGACATCCAATGCAAGACAGTTCTAAATGCATTTCAGTAAACCCAGGACAGGCATACACATGCCCTTAACAAAATTCCAGCTATGGAGATTGCATCCTTATGGTGTGGGTGGATTTGGGTATGGGGAGCAGGTGTGGTTATGAGATCTTTGTTAAACCTGTTAGCATAAAGAGGGAGAAGATAGAAACTGCATATAGGTTGTAGGCTTGAAATGCTCCTCTGTTCATCGTTTGCTGGTAAGATTGTAAATCCCAAATTTAAGTGTTTTTGTTTTGTTTTGTTTGGTTGTTTGGGTTTTTTTTTTTTGCAGAGGGAAGCGTATCTTTTATTAAAGTGGTCTAAATATTCTAAAGGAAAAACATCCCAACTGATCTTGGAAACTAAGCAGGCTAAGCCTTGGTTACTACTGTGATGGTAAAGGTAAAGGTTTTCCCCTGACATTAAGTCCAGTCATGTCTGACTCTGGGGGTTGGTGCTCATCTCCATTTCTAAGCCGAAGAGCCAGCGTTGTCCGTAGACACCTCCAAGGTCATGTGGCCGGCATGACTGCATGGAGCGCCGTTACCTTCCCGCCGGAGCGGTACCTATTGATCTACTCACATTGGCATGTTTTCGAACTGGCAGGAACTGTGATGAAAGACTATCAATGAATCCTAGGGCGCATCCAGACAACGCTTTAAGCTGGGAACATTCCCATTTTAAACATTAAATTCGCAACGAACCAGGGTTTTCCTGGTTTGTGGTGAATGTTTTGTGTTTCCCTGAGACGTCATCTGTATGACCCCCTTTTAATTGTGAAACTCCTGCATTAAAGGGAGTGTCTGGATGTGCCTCCAGGTTCTTTAGTGTGTGTTTCAGAGGAAGGAAATGGCAAAACTACCTCTGATTATTCCTTGACTAAGAAAACCTTATGAAATTCCTGGGACTGCCATAACTCCTCAGGCCACTGTAATAATTGTACACACAGGAAAATAGTTTTCAATTTAGCTAAGAGTGGAGATGGAAAAGTTGGTAGAAGAAGCACCTGCAGGGACCAGATGGAGGAAATGGCAGATAAACTCTTTTCTCCCCCAACGGTATAAGAGAACTCTGTGTGCCACCTAATACTGGTAACATATCATTTAACCAAGTAGAAGAGCATACCACTGTTGTTGTTTTTTTTGGGGGGGGGGATTACATACTTTTAAATATGCAACAACTAACGAGACATTGGAAGCCCTAACACAGAGCAGGGTGGACACTTTTGCCCCCCTATGGAGTATACTTAGCTATATGGACCATTCATCCATTTCCTTTGACTTCAGGCCAGTTGACTGTCTGTTGAACATAATAATATCACAATTAAGTTTTTGGAATAACTTATTCAATTGTGAAATGACATTTTTATTGATCGCATATTTAGACATGGCCACATTGCATGCAAAGAGCTTAAGTAAATTATAACAATGACAAATACAAGTCCAAACGATTTTAATAGGTCTACTCAAGATATGAAAGAAATTTGGCACCAAGAGAATCTAGAACCAACCAGTTGTGTTTGCTTATCAAATGTAGAGTTTTAAAACCTGTGTTGTACATGTTTAATTTGCTGTTCAATATCAATATCATTACAGATTCTTCTAACCTTGATTCTCCTAGAACATTTCCCATCACGATGAAGACTTTTCTGGTTTTTTTACTCAATGTTGCAGTTCTAAGGAATGGTAAAGAGAAGGAATTTGCATCTTTTCTCAATAAAAAAAAAATAAGTTTCTTTTCTTCCTACCCCAGGAGTAAGCAAAGATTTTAACATCATTCATAATTAGATATTTCAAATGAATTATAATGCAAATGTACTAGAAGCAATATTTTGGATTTAGAATCAGAAAATTTTCTCTAAACATGGTAGAAAATTGGGTAGAAATATTGCTCTTTTGTCTATTTTCCCCTCACTAAATATTGTTTCTATACAAGAATAGATGTATATGCACAAATACCAAATATTTCACTCACTTTACTTTAGGACTCTACACTGAAGTTTACCAATGATAACTTGTGGTATATACAGTCCATAGACATGGCAACGCCTGACCCTTTTGAGGAAGATCTCTGTTGCTATATAGAGCCAGGAGAAATCAGAAGAAAACAATTTGTACACATTTGTACAGGTGGATATGAATCCATTTCCTTTCCCTCTTTTCCAGGTAATTCTCTGCGTTGTGAAACTTGTGGGAGGGATGGCACTAGATGTACGGGATCATTTCGGACCTGTAGAGGCCACAATGACATCTGTATTAAAGCATTACTTGAAAACACAGATGGTGAGTTTTTTGTTCAGATAAATTGTTTTTCTGATATGTCAGTAAAATATTTAGGGTGCCATAAGAGCTCAAAGTAAGGGGAAACTGTTAATATCACAATACTGGAAATACTTGTAACAAAACTGAATGTTTGAGCTGGTATAGTTGACTACAGGATTAGTAAAGCATATTTGCTTGTCTTATTTTCGGAAATGTTGCAATGCAAGTATTCTCCACCTGCATATGCCCCATTTCTTCCTCCGCTCCATGCAGCTTTGAAACACCTGAAACATGGCTGTGTGTATGTGTGTGTGTGTGTGTGGGGGGGGGGCTCCAGCTGTAGTTTTACATTAACATGTACATGGCAGCTTTGCCTGGGGAATGAAACAAAATGGATAATCTGCTGCTGGTGTGAGAGGGGAGGCATAAGACAGACAAACAAGAGATACACAGAATTAGATTTTTGTTGAAATTGCCAGATTGAAGGAAGGCATGAATCAGTAAAAATTGATATTTTCCCAGTTTGAGGAAGTGAATTGCTTATTTGCAGAGGGAAGACGTCGATTGAGAACAGAAATGACCTGTGAAAGGAGCAGAGTATGTGAAGTGCCTTTGCAATACCTGAATACGGGGCAAGGGAGATATGAACGGACAAGCGTCGTTTGTTGTCTAGGGAATGCCTGCAGGAATGCTGTTCCTCGATGTAAGTATCCTGGAGTTGACTTTTCTTTAGGTTTGGAATAGCAACCCTCCAGAAGTGGCTGGGAAACAGTTTGCAGGAGTATTGGAATCAGCAGCTGAGCAATGGAAAGGAGGGCTGTGCAGTTCCCATCCATGCTTTGAGTGGAGGACCTCTTTCAGAACAATTGGACCTCTTTTTTCTGATGAAAAGTAACACTGAGTTTGATTTGCCATTCTCAGGATCACGCCAACAGTACATTTCATTTTAAAGAGAAAGTGGTGTAGTCTCCCTTCCCTTATTTTTCTTCAGAGTTCAGCTGCAACACCCAGAGGAGTTAACAGTGGGAAGGATTTTGCTCAAATTCAATGCACTGTTATGACTCATGCTAATTTTTGCTAGCATTGAAAGGATAATTAGATCTACTGAGTGTTGCTAAACACCTCCTTGGATGGTCCTTCTCTGAGCACTGCTTGGAAAGCTGCAACATTACAGAAACAAACTCACTGGACCTCACAGAAAGCTAGCCATAGAATGGAGTAAAATAACAAAAAGCCTTTACATCACTTTACCAAAAGCATCTCAACAGGGAAACGAAATCGCAGGCAGATAGTCCTCTCACATCAATCCTGGTTGTCAAATGATATCTCCCTTCATCTTATGTAAGATTTTGCCACTCTAACTCCTTATTGACTAGAGAGAACTTGAATCATTGCCGGCACATTAATAGGCAGGCACATTAACACAACTCCTCAATGTAGGGATTATTAATCTAACAATCTGGAGCTTTGGCTGACATACTGCATCAGAAAGTCCATTTCCAGATGTAGCTACAAAGACATAGTTAAACCTGCCAATAGTGTTCCCAAACCTTACCAGAAAAATTGTTCAGCCCCTGTTCCCCAATACACACACACACACACACACACACACACATGAAGACACATCTTTTCCATGTTGGCCCAGAACAGGTGGATAACTACAACTCTTCCCCATAAAAAACTTGCATCCAGATCCTTGTTACTGCATGTCCATCAACAATAAATGACCTGGACGTGTATTCATTGTCCACCAATTTTGAATGTCAGCTAGACCAAAGAATCATTTTATCCTTGTGGACAATGTAGCTGTTGACATTTTTCATGTGTGATGTATACGTTCTCTAAAGTTTTGGAATGATTTCAGCTTTTTGGACTAATGTGTGAATGTAGATCCTCCTGGTTTCGCATATACGTACTTTTAAATCCATGCTGCACATATAACCATTAGGACACACACTGTTCACACACACACACACACACACACACACAGATATTTTAACTACTTTATTGTACTACCTGGCTGATTGATTTACATCTTTTTAGTGAAAGTTGATTAATCTTTTTTTAACTGTATGTGTTTAACTTTATGATTGTACATGACATTAAATGTTTGCTATTTTAGTTTTGGAAGCTTCCCTGAGTACCTTTGGAAAGCTAGGGCAGGTTAAAAATAAAAATTATGATGATGATGATGATCAGTGTGATATTAGGATTTTTGTCTCATTTTGCAGAATGAGCTTGGCGTTTAATTCCTCATGTAGCCTGGCTTCATGGGATTAAGCAGAGATACAACTTTTACTTGCACAAGTAATGAACTCCTTCTATTTTGTTTCAGTCCAACCAGGGTTCATCAAACCCAATGGGAGGCAATGCCCAGCCTGCTTAGCCAGTAAGCGCACTGAATGTGGATCAGCCAAAGTAAGTTGTTCTGGGGATGAACTCTACTGCATCGAAGTACAGCAATACATTTGGCAAGGTAATTCCAAATTTCTAGACTTGTAAAGATCATTAGCTTTTATCACACAACGGGCAAGTTTTTTGGGAGGAGTAAATGAGGAGGAATGTCTGAACCGGTACATTTGAAGCGAGCTTGCATCAGTTAATAAAGCCTCTGATAAAGATGTTTTTATACTCATCCAGTCTGCTTTCTTTCTGACCTCTATGGACTGGCATTTGAGGGATAATGAAAGACAGGTGGAGAAAGAAAGACTTGTGATGTTGTGTTGCAGCACCAAGTCTGCAAAAAAAATGCAATAAAACCTAGTTAGAAAAAAATGAATTATTTTCTTGTTGATCCAACTATAACCAATTAATGCCTGTTTACAAAAGGCAGAATAAACAGCAACTGTCTCCATCTCTGAGCAGCTCTGAGAAGCAAAAAGGAAGAAACGTGGAGAGCAATAAACTTGCCTCCCCAACTCTCCACAGCATATTTTAAAGTCTAGATCTATATACATTAGTTCCTTCTGTTTCCATTTCACCAAAGTAGAAAACCTAAGAAGTGTCAAGGTAGGTGCAAGGAAAAGACACCCCTGAGTGAATTCTGGATCTCTGGAAAAGTCAAAAAGTCCTTTTTTTCTTTTCTGAAATATATATTTTTATTAATAGAGTGTGGGGAGTGACAAAGAATAAAATAATGGATATAAAGTATTGACATTTTTGACAACCTATGTTGCTGTCTTCTTTTATTGTCTTGTTCAGTTTCTTGTGTAAGACTGGGGACTCAGTGACTGCTTCACTCCAGCACTTTGATTTGTTAATTGTAGATAGATGGGGAAAAAGTGGCATCTCTGAAGCTTTATCACCAATCTTTGTTTCCATAACAAGCCAGGTTTTTCAAAATCCAATTATCACAGGGACAGAAAGTGAGGAGAAATCTTCTGAACAGGGGCACAGACAGCAAAACAAACCCCATGGGGGTGTAATAATTCCCTATGCTATCCGAAGCATGCATGTATGTATATATGTATATGTATATGTATGATTTGGATAACATACGAAATAACACTTAAAAATGTACCTGTTCTGACTTACAGACAAATTCAACTTAAGAACAAAACCAATCTCAATAGCAGTATTTTCTTTCTTAAAAAGTCAAAAAGTTTTTCTTCGGTAATGCAAGGCTTGCCAAACTTGGTTGTTTCATTTCACAGGTAAGCCTTGTTAGTTTTGAACAAAGGACATTTGGAGTCCTTCTTCCTTTTGTTGTGTAGGGACCTGTTTCTCTCCCCACCCACCCCCCACCCCCCACCCCCCAATGTTATTTCTGCCCCTGATATCACATTTTCTCTTAAACAAGTGGTACTCAGAAAAAAACACAGGGTTAACTGAGGCATCCAAGGATATACAATTGATTGTGAGTGATTGTATATGCTATGGCCCAATTCACCAGTTGGCAAGATGATTTAAAGATGTCCATCCTCTGCTTCATCTCCCCCATTTTGCAACTCTTCTGCTACCAATGTCTCCTGCCAGCATTGCTGCAACATTTCTACAACCAGTGGCAAAATGAGAGTCCGTCTTTTATTTCAACGTGAAATTGTACACTTTCTGGATGGCAACATTCTGCACAAGAAATGCATTTCTCAGAAACACTGTTTTGCATTGCAATTTTAGATATTATTCAAATGTTGGCGACAGGGCAAGAAGTCCAGCCCTGCAATGCATTCAAATTCCTACTCTTGATGTTGCTGGGTCTTATTCTAAAACTTTGTTTGCTTGTCATCTCCGTTCATGTAGCAATAATAATAATAATAATAATACTTTATTTATAACCTACCCTATCTCCCCGAGCGGATTCTTCAGTTTCTGTATAATGTGAGATGTGGACTAATACAATTGCTTTTCAAAGAGATGCAATTTTATAAAACTGTGTTGATGTGAGTGAGGAATGATTACGAATCCAGTGTTCCCTTTTTCTTTTCTGACTGCTTGTCTTGCCTTTGTCCGCCAGGTTCCCGTAATGTGACTCGCTACAAAAGGGGCTGTGCTACAGGAGGCCTCTGTAAGTTAGCCGGTGCGTCACACAGAACAGATCGTTCAGCTAAAAACCCTAAACCTATTTGCTCCCTAGCGCGTCCTATAGACTGATATCTCTCTTGTTTGCCTCCATTCTTTGACACTGAGTTTGTATTGGAGGCCACCTGTTAATTTTCATTTGAATCATTTTTAAGTCACTTTCAAAAATACATAAAATATGGTTAAAGAAGGGAGGGTAAATAAGGGTAAAAGAAAAGGAATGGATATAGAAAGGGATTTTGGGGAGGGAAGAACAGGAAAGGTAAGATAAAGGAAAAAAGAGGGAGGAGGCACTTTGTGGTCTTTCATTCTCCTTTTTCTAGGTCTTTTATTCTGGTTTTTTTTTTCTTTTATAACCTTGTAGATTAATTTACTTTTCTTATCCCCTTCTCTTCTGTGGGGTCTTCCTTTCTTTATATATTGATCTAGCTAAGTTCTCAAGAGAATCTTAATAGTCTTCGAATACATATTCATATATTCTTGCAGTTTCTCAAGTCGCTCCTGACACACACACAGAAATTCTTTACAAAGTCTCCAGTCTGTTGATTTAATTGGTTTTTCTGTATGCTTTTTAATTTAAAAAGTTAATCTGTTCATGTCCAGAATTTCTAACATTTTATCCAACCATTGTTTTTTAAATGACATTTCTTCTATTTTACAATATCTGTTAATTTTATCATTTTAATGTTGTTAACTGAACTCCATATATGGGGAAAAACATTCCAATATGTAACATGTTTATATAATGTTCACTAATGCTAATGCACACTGATGCTAACTACTACAACAAATACTGAAAAGGAATTATATGCTAATTATAGGGTACAGAAAAAGAAAGAGAAAAAATAATTACAAGTTGATTTCCGTTTTTCGTATCAGTGGTATAAATGCTTTCTTTCCCCAAAACTCACAGAACATTTCACCTTCTACTGATTCATCAAAGCTACAATTCTGAAACGTGAAATTACTATCTCTCTTTGATGACACCTTCAACAATTGTTCCTAAACATCTGTTGTTGCAATAAACAAAGGGAAAGGGATGAGTTGTGACTCGACAAGTAAATGCGAAGGAAGAAAATGTTAATGAAAACAGCAGTTTGTTCTTTGAATGTCTATTCCTGTTGATTAAAATGTTTAATGCCATAGAGTGGTCTGTCTTATTTTTTACCTAGACCAAAAGAATTAAGGTATTTTTATATTTGTGAAATGATGGAGAAACACTTCTCAAGAATCACACAAACTCCCTTTCTACCTGTCCCAGATGATGTTTCCCTGTCTGTTTTGGGGAATTGCTACTCTGCTCTGATTTATACTGTGTGTTTGGCAAAAGGAATATGGACAATATCACATCAGAGTTCCAAAGTGCAAGTCTGCGATTCCCTATTGCTCAGTTTGCTTCTGCAGAATTCCGGGAAATGTAATTTAGGGTGGAGCCTTTGAAATTCTCAGACAGAAAGGACCTCAGCTTCACATTACTACATTTCCCAGAATTCTGCAAGAGGAAACCAGGTGATAGGGAACTGCAGACCTGTGCTTTAGAACTTTAACATGATATTGTCCTAAGTGGGAGCATACATCTTATGTAGTGAGGATGAAATGGAGAGAAAGCTATGTTTGTGCTGGTACGGCTGTACCAGAAGCTCCAACTTTATTTTCTTTCTGCTAATGTTTTCAGTCATAGGGCAGGCCGCCTGTCCATCATCATTAAGTTTGATTCCGCCCCTTGTGCAGGGCTCTGGGAGGGAAGGAGCCATTTTTAAGTCAGTCTCACTTAAGTAAGCTAAGCTATAGGAGGTAGACCAGCTCGTCCTGAAGAAAAGCTTCATATCTCAAGAACATCCAGGGATATAGAACATCCGGGGATATAGAACATCTGAGGAATCAGAAACAGAAATTCCTGGGGAAAGGTCCCAAAGGTTCTGGCTAAGAGCTCACAGCCTCTCAGCCTCACAGCTCCTGAGGGATACAGCCCTAAAGTTTCCAAAGAAACCTCAGAGAGGCAACAGCACCACAGATCCACGGAACACCAGCTGAAACATCTGCAAGCCTTGGTTGGTAGGTCCACTCGATACCCAGACACATTTGGAATCGGTAGTGGGTCCCACATCAGCTAGGCCCATATAATAGACAGCCTGGGAGAGGTTATAAAGGGGGTTTTCTTCTTATAGAGAAAGCACAGTTATCCAAAGACAATTGCCTGTCCCCTGGGGACAAGACTGAAAAGGCCAACAGTTTATTAAGGAAACCTTGAAGTGTTATTTGACTCCCTGAAGATTTATTATTTGTTCAATAATAAAGACTTTGTTATTTCATTTAAGATGCAAAGGACTATCCTTTTCAGGAAAATCCTCAAGAACCTCTCTTTGAGGTGCCCTATACGTCCTATACAAAGACAATAGTTACAGGCCCAGCGCGTGACAGAACAATGTTTCCAAGCTAGGCTTGACTGAGTTCCTATCAAAGTGTTATATAATCATAATGTGCACACATAGATGATCACATTTACTGATTTCCAAGCTTCCTACATTCTGTGCAATAGTTTCTTTGTGGGCAGATCTATACTGACTTGCTATCCAAGGACTCATGGATTGCCCCTAGGGTGGGTGTGTAATCCATCCCACTGGCTGCTTAGAGAGAGCACCAACTGCCCAGTGGTGCTGTATTCAGTTTGGGGCCTCCAGACAGCCATCCTTAACATCTCCTATCCTTCCTTTCCCCTTCTCTTTCCCATCATATTATTATTATTACTATTATTATTAAAGATATGTTACCCGACTTTTCTCTGCAAGCGGACTCAAGGCAGCTTACAGCATATAAACATACAATACAAAGTAAAAACTTAGTTAACGTAGGCTGCCTCTCTCCCGCACTCCACATGTAACTGAAAACAGCCGGTTTTTGACACCCACTGTTATGTTGCAGCCGGTAAAAAAATGGTGGCACAGCCCATGCTGTTATGGATTTCTGAACCAACTAAACAAGCTGAAGGCAAACGTTCATAACGAATTCATGCACAAGCCTGCTGAGGACTCTTATCAGATTTAAGGCAGTGTTTGTGGACTGCACTTTTTACAAATGGGTTTCAATTTTTAAATTTATTTTAAAGATCACTTTTTCATTTTCTTCACTTACTGAAGGCATTGTTATGAATGGTACAGAAAGCATACATATGAGCCAGTTTTCTATCCTGGTTTGATACTTTCAGCAATTACACTTTGCAGTCACAGCACTATATAGACTTGGTATACTCAAGAGGGGCTGGATTATGATTTGGGTGAAAGCAGGTTGAAATCCAATATTTCTCAAAATTGGCCCTGGGCCTCATGCAATTTGGTACATAAAGCACCCTGGAGAATATTCACAATGTACTAGAAATGGGAAACTTGGATGGGGTGGAGGATTATTTCCGACACTGTTGGTATAGCTGTGTGTATGTGTTACTTTATTAATTTTGCTTTATTTCCTTTTTTAATGGAAATTTCATCATGGCAGAATCTAATGCCCTTCTATCCCAATTCGATAGTTTTTGTTATCACTTAAAATCTCATTCATTATTAAGGTTAAATCTATCTATCTATCTATCTATCTATCTATCTATCTATCTATCTATCTATCTATCTATCTATGTATCATCTATCTATTCCATTTGTTTCATTGAAGAAATTATGGTATCTTCCTGTTGTTGTTCCTCCTCGAATTACTATATTTCCATAAAAAGCCCTTTAACACATTGAAATATTTTCATAGAAACTGTAAAATACATCAAATTGAGTGTAATAGTTAAACAAAATAACAGATTCAGATTAGCAATGATAATTGGAACTTTCTTGATTCCTTTGGGAAAGCAGCACTTTGGGAAGGTATTGAAGGCTGGAGAGCACCTGGCACTCCTTGGTTCTTGTTTGCAGGTGGGTCGAGAGTTCTGTTCCACAGAGGACTGGAATTGCCCAACTAGAAGGTGCCACTTTCTTTGATCCTCCCTCCCTCTGAGACCATTTTGATGTGTAAGATTATTCACTTTTCCATAAATGTAATAATCAGTAAGCAAGTAATGTATTTTTGTTCTAGAGTTTATTTTTGGATCTGGGTTGCCAAAAGGACTTTGAAGTCAGGGAAAGGATGAGTTCATACTCCATAAAATTCTGTGGAAAGGAGTCTCACATGCGATCTCCATGTCATGGATTGTGCTGGGTTTCATGGAACATTGTTGTGTTGCAATTTAAGGAAGCTTCCTTTCACTTTTAGATTGATCATTGATCAACTGCTGGACAGATTCAGCTGAAAAGCTATGACTTGGATGAAATCCTGTCTCCCTGCTGCCACTATAGGGATCTTCCTCTGTAATTGTGTTGGTCTGTTGTTCTCTCCCTTTTACTGGTTGGGAAAGCTGCAAGAGTCTTGGGGATTGTCCATCAGCTTCTGGAAGGGAGCACCCAGGAATGTGATCTTTCCTCTTTCCTAGTATCTGTAGCAAGATGTTGTTGAGCCACCCCACACATTACCATACTGAATTCCAACCCCTTAAATAGCCAAAGGAACACATACCTATATCTACTAAAGCCGATTTGCGAGAGAAGAAGACATACAGTGCAAGAAGGTCTTGCATGCATGTCAGTAAATCCAGGGTGGGTTTTAACAAAATCCCAGTTATGGAGGTTGCATCCTGAAGGTGTGGGTGAACTTGGGAGGGGTGGGGGATTACAAGACCAAGGCCAGAGCGGTACCTATTGATCTACTCACATTGGCATGTTTTCGAACTGCTAGATTGGCAAAAGCTGGAGCTAACAGTGGGCGCTCACTCCGCTCCCGGGATTTGAACCTGAGATAGCATAAAGAGGAAGGAGAAACAAAGTGCATATAGAAAAACTCCCCTGCTCATTCATGGTTTACTTATAAGTTTGTAAACCTTGAATTTAATTATGGGTTGTTGTTTTTTTGGGAGGGTTGAAGCATATTCTTCTATAAAATGATCTAAATAGTCTAAGGGCAAAACATCACATATGATCATGAAAGCTAAGCAGGATTCACCTAGATAACTTCTTGGAAGGGAAACTTCCAATGAATCCCAGGTTTTTAGTATGTTTCAGAGGAAGGAACTGGCAAACCCCCTCTGAATATTTCTCGATTAAGAAAACCTTATGAAATTCCTGCGGGTCTTCAAAACTCTACAGGTCATACTAATATATTTACACACAGGCAAACAGTTTTCTATATAGCTAAGAGTGGTGATGGAAAAGTTGGTGGTAGAAGCACCTGTAGGGACCAGATGGAGGAAATGACAGATAAACAAACACTTTTCTCCCCCACGGTAGAAGGGAACTCTGTGTGCCACCTAATACTGGTAACATATCACTTAATCAAGTAGAAGAGCATGCCACTGTTTTTCTTTGGGGGGGGGCAGGTTACATGCTTTTAAATAAATATGAAACAACTAAGGAGACATTGGAAGCCCAAACACAGAGCAGGGTGAGACACTTTTGTCACCATATGGAATATATTTAGCTATATGAACCATTGTCCTGATTTTACCTTCATCCGTTTCCTTTGACTTCAGGTCAATTGACTGTAGAACATAATATCACAGTTAAGTTTTTGGAATAACTTATTCATTTGTGAAAGACACTTTTATTGATCACATATTTAGACATGGCCACATTGTATGCAAAGGACTTGAGTAAGTTATGACAATGACAAATATAAGTCCAAATGATTTTAATAGATCTACTCGAGATATGAAAGAAATTTGGCACCAACAGAATCTAGAACCAACAAGTTGTATTTGCTTATAAAATGTAGAGTTTTTAAACCTGTGTATGTTGTACATGTTTAATTTGCAGTTCAATATCAATATCATTACAGATTCTTCTGACCTTGATTCCCTTAGTACATTTCCCTTCACGATGAAGACTTTTCTGGGTTTTTTTACTCAACGTTGCAGTTCTAAGGAATGGTAAAGAGAAGGAATTTGCATCTTTTCTCAATAAAAAAAAATAAGTTTCTTTTCTTCCTACCCCAGGAGTAAGCAAAGATTTTAACATCATTCATAATTAGATATTTCAACTGAATTATAATGCAAATGTACTAGAAGCAATATTTTGGATTTAGAATCAGAAGTTTTTCTCTAAACATGATAGAAAATTGGGTAGAAATATTGCTCTTTTGTCTATTTTCTCTTCACTAAATATTGTTTCTATACAAGAATAGATGTATATGCACAAATACCAAATATTTTACTCACTTTCCTTTAGGACTCTACACTGAAGTTTACCAATGATAACTTGTGGTATATACCCTCCATAGACATGGCAACGCCTGACCCTTTTGAGGAAGATCTCTGTTGCTGTGTAGAGC
This sequence comes from Anolis carolinensis, assembly GCF_035594765.1. Classification (NCBI taxonomy): domain Eukaryota; kingdom Metazoa; phylum Chordata; class Lepidosauria; order Squamata; family Anolidae; genus Anolis; species Anolis carolinensis. Next base: position 12,803,367 of record NW_026943821.1, on the reverse strand, counting down.
CAGGAGAAATCAGAAGAAAACAATTTGTACACATTTGTACAGGTGGATATGAATCCATTTCCTTTCCTTCTTTTTCAGGTAATTCTCTGTGTTGTACAAGTTGTAACACGGATGGCACTAAATGTTCAGGATGGTCTCAGACCTGTGGACAGAACTTTGACACCTGTGCTGTAATATTAATTGAAGACACATATGGTGAGTTTTTTTTGTTCAGATAAATTGTTTTTCTGATATGTCAGTAAAATATTTAGGGCGCCATGAAAGAGCAAAGTAAGGGGAAATTGTTAAATCACAGTACTGGAAATACTTGTAACAAAACTGAATGTATGAGCTGGTATAATTGACTACAGGATTAGTAAAGCATATTTGCTTGTGAATGTTATTTTCGGAAACGTTGCAATGCAAGTATTCTCTACCTGCATATGCCCTGTTTCCTCCTCTGTTCCATGCAGCTTTGAAACACCTGAAACATGCTGCCATGGCTATGTGGGAGCTTTAGCTGTAGTTTTACATTAACATGTACATGGCAGCTTTGCCTGAGGAATGAAATAATATGGATAATCTGCTGCTTGAGTGAGAGGGGAGGCATAAGACAGACAAACAAGAGATACACAGAATTAGATTCTTGTTAAATTGCCAGATTGAAGGAAGGCATGAATCAGTCAATGAATATTTTCCCAGTTTGAGGAAGTGAATTGCTTATTTACAGAGGGAAACCGTCAATGGAGAGGAGTAAAGGCGTGTGCAAACAGCAGAGTATGTCAAATGCCTTTGCAATACCTGAATACGGGGCGAGGGAGATATGAACGGACAAGCGTCGTTTGTTGTCGAGGGAATGCCTGCAGGAATACTCTTCCTCGATGTAAGTATCCTGGAGTTAACTTTTCTTTAGGTTTGGAATAGCAACCCTCCAGAAGTGGCTGGGAAACAGTTTGCAGGAGTATTGGAATCAGCAGCTGAGCAATGGAAGGGAGGGCTGTGCAGTTCCCATCCATGCTTTGAGTGGAGGACCTCTTTCAGAACAATTGGACCTCTTTTTCTGATGGAAAATAACACTGAGTTTGATTTGCCATTCTCAGGATCAAACCAACAGTACATTTCAATTTAAAGAGAAAGTGGTGTAGTCTCCCTTCCCTTATTTTTCGTCAAAGTTCATCTGCAACACCCAGAGGAGTTAACAGTGGGAAGGATTTTGCTCGAATTCAATGCACTGTTATGACTCATAAGGCCAAGCAACTAATTTTTCCTAGCATTGAAAGGATAATTAGATCCACTGAGTGTTGCAAAACACCTCCTTGAATGGACCTTCTCTGAGCACTGCTTGGAATCTATTTAGTAGAGTTGTGCGCGAAATTTTTTCTTTTGTGCTATCATTTTGTTTTGGCTGTTCGTCTATATAAAACGAATGACAACATTTTCATAGGAAGCAAGAGGCGACATGAAAATAAAAGCTACACAATCATCTTGCTTTCATTTCCTTTCGTTTTGGCCCTGTAACAATAAGCAAATTTTAGGGGGTTTTTGTACGCCAGATGAAAATTCGTTTCGCATAGGCAGCCCTTTTTCGTTAGCGGGACATGAATACGAAAATGAGACGACACGAATGAAACTACACAAAATGAACAGCAATTTTATACGAATGCACACCTCTACTATTTAGCAACTCTTTCTGCCCACATCATTGTTGAAATATTTAAAGTCTTATAGAGCATTGTATGCTGTTCAAGGAAGCATTATGTGATGCCTCATGGGCCTTGTAGTCCTGTTCCTGGTACTATCGTGGCAGATGAAGAGGAAAACATGGGGTTTTCGCCGGTTCAACAAGAGCCGGAGTCCCTTCACCTGCCGGATGTTGATGTTTGCCCTCAAGAATTCAGTAAACCAGGCCTTGAGCAGTACTCCCCTCCGTTTCCCAGGAAGGAATCTTATTCTAGAGACAGAGACAGAGGAGTTAGAGAAGCTAATCGGAGAAGCTTAAGAATCGCTGCCAAACAACTGGCTGATTATGTCTGCTTCCCTTGGGAAATTCTAAGGAGTAATGCATCTGGACAGAGTGGGTTTCGCTTCTCGTTCTCTAGGGAAAGAGATTGTTGGCGGGAAAACGAGACCCAATATAGGGGTTTGGCACGAGAGATTCTTTGCGGAGTCAATTGATCAGCTTCAGGAGAGAGATCGTGTGTGGACTTCGTAACCCCAGTTCCTTGCTTCCCGGATCAAGTTTTCGAGCCTTGCCTTGCCTTGCAGTTTAACCACGGACCCTGTTCCACGCTTCACGTTTTGCCTTGTTTCTAGTCACGGACCTAGTCAAGAATCAAGTTTATTTCCAGCCTTGTTGTCAAGCTTCATTGGACTTCTAAGACTCTGACATTTCCCCACACTATTGCTTGGCAAGAGTGTGTGTTTCGGTCAAGTGGATTAAAATTTTGAACTCTAATATCATTTATTGGACAATACATTTTTGGACTATATTTGACCTCTTTTGAAAGGTCTGTTTCTGAACTATATTCTTCACTTGTTTTTATTGCTTTTATATATTTCTTTAATAAAGATATTAGATAGAGACTGGCCTCCGTGTAAGGTTATTGGTGCCCAGCAGCCAGGGTTATGACAGTTTGACTCCGCCAACTAAGCACCAAACAACCTAAGGCCAGAATGTCTACAGGAGCCGGAGCGGACGCCCCAGCTCAACCACCCAGCTATACCATTTCCCAAGATGAATTCAATCAGATCCGGGACACACTCCGGACGCTGGAGGGAGAAATACGGGGCTTGAAGGAACGTGGAGCCCGTCTCCCTGCCTTAGCGCTACCAACCAAGTTTTCTGGAGAGGCCTCCAAGGTTCATGTCTTCCGTCGCCAGTGCCAGGCGTACTTAGAAGCCCGCCAAGCCGAGTTTCCCTAAGAAGATGTCAAGGTGGCGTGGATCTTCAGTCTCCTAGATGGGCCTGCGGCCACTTGGGCGACAGCATTATACGATGCGGGTTCCACGCATCTAAACACCGCGTAACAATTCTTGAACCACCTTAGGAAAACCTGGGGGATCGAGGACGACGAGGAGGCGGCCGGCCATAAACTCCGACGCCTCTTCCAAGGGGACAGACCGTTGTCCCGGTACATAGCCGAGTTCCGGGTGCTGGCTCAGAACACCGGCTGGAACGACATAGCCCTCAGAGGACAGTTTCGCGAGGGCCTCAACATCGAGATGCAGGAAGAAATCTCTAAGGTGGACCCCCCAGGGACTCTTGAAAGAGTCATCAACCAGTGTTTATGGGCTGAAGTCCTGCTTGCCAACAAAAAACAGTGGCTCCGAGGCCAGAGTGGAAGAGCCGGAGTAAAACCCCCCACTTCTACCAGTGTCCAGCCACGTCCAGTATGGAGATCCCCACCGCCAGCCCCTAGCCCCATGGGAAGCGAGGAGGAACCAATGCAGTTGGGCAATGTGCGCCCCAGGCTGGATGTAGCGGAAAAGGCCCGTCGCCAACGCTTGAATCTGTGTTGGTACTGTGGTAATGGGGGCCACTTCGCCAGGGAGTGTCCAGCAAAGAAGAAGCCCGCCGCCCGTCTGGCGGCAGCGTCCTCCGTGGAGGCGGAGGCAACCGAGGCGGCTGGAACAAAGCCAGCGGGGGAAGCCAGCGACCGGGCGTAGAAGGGCTCGCCAACCCGGTCAAAAACTCCACTCAAGAGCCGCAAACCGGGGTCCTATTTCTCCTGGTGATCACACTGTGGTCAGCAAAAAAGGGACCCTTCATGATCCATGCCATGATAGACTCAGGGGCAACAAACAATTTCATCGATAGAGACTATGCTAACTCCCTGGGATTACAATATCATGATTTCAAGAATGCCATTGATGGGCGACCCCTGAAGACAGGTCCAGTAAGTCAATGGACTGAGCCCACCAGAATGTGGATAAGGGAACACATGGAAGAAATCTCCTTCTTCGTTACCGAGGTTCCTCATTTCCCCGTGATCTTGGGTATCCCGTGGCTGACCCTCCACGACCCAAACATCTCCTGGACCAACAGAGAACTACAGTTCGCTTCAAGGTATTGCCAAAACCATTGTCTAGTAGCCAAGGTCTGCCATGCCACAGACGCAGAACCCATCATCACCTTGCCCAAGAAATATTCGGACTTTTGGGATGTTTTCAATGAAAAGGAAGCCGAGAAACTACCCCCACATAGACCCTATGACTGTGCCATTGACCTGGTGGAGGGGGCCCCAATTCTGCGAGGACATCTCTACTCCCTGACTGAACCAGAGCAAGAAGCTCTCAGGGAGTTTATAGAGTCAAACCTTCGCAAGGGGTTCATCAGACCCTCTCAATCCCCAGCCGCTTCCCCAGTGATGTTTGTGAAAAAGAAGTCAGGGGATCTACGCTTGGTTGTGGACTATCGGGCCCTGAACAACATCACGAAGCGGAACCGTTACCCATTGCCATTGATCTCAGACCTATTGGACTGACTCCGAGGGGCCAAGGTGTACACCAAACTGGATCTCCGCGGGGCTTACAATCTAGTTCGCATAAGAGAAGGGGACGAATGGAAAACCGCCTTCCAGACCAAATTCGGATTATTCGAGTCCCTAGTCATGAATTATGGATTATCCGGAGCCCCCGCAACTTTCCAGCATTTTGTCAACGATATTTTCCAGGACTATCTAGATCGGTTCTTGATCATATACCTCAACGATTTTTTGGTGTTTTCTAAATCACAATCGGAACACGAGCAACACGTCAGAATGGTGCTACAACGATTGCGGGATCATGGACTATATGCCAAGTTAGAGAAATGCGCCTTTGATTTGCAAGAGGTAGACTTCCTGGGATACCGCATCTCGCCACTAGGGCTCTCCATGGACCCAGCAAAAGTTACAGCAGTATTGGAATGGCGGGCGCCAACCAACAAAAAGGAAGTACAGCGCTTCTTGGGGTTTGCCAACTACTACCGCAAATTCATCCCAGACTTCGCTCGCTGGTCTGACCCAATCACCAGTTGCATCCGAGAGAAACAGCCTTTCTGCTGGACGGAGCAAGCAGAGAAAGGGTTCCACCAGCTAAAGCAGTTATTCACGACCCAGCCAATTCCACAGCACCCTGATCCTAAAACCCCTTTGGTTGTGTGGCAATTGGGGCTGTGCTCATGCAACCAGTGGGAGAACATCTTCATTCTTGTGCCTATTACTCCCGTCAACTAACAGCCCCAGAGAGAAATTACACTATTTGGGAGAAAGAACTTTTGGCCATAAAGGCAGCTTTTGAAAATTGGAGACATTGGTTAGAAGGGGCCAAATTTCCCATTGAAGTTCATACTGATCATCGAAATTTAGAGCATCTAAGGACCGCACGAAAGTTAAATCAAAGGCAGCAGCGCTGGGCTCTGTTCTTTGAATGTTTTGACTTCCAGATCCATTATGTGACCCCGGCTCAGACCAAGCAAGCAGATGCTCTATCACGGAAACCAGAGTATGCGGCAGGACGCAGAGAGACCTCAGAATCTCGATTGCTGCAACCCGAAAACTTTGCCACGCTCACAGTGGGAAACACCAAATCCACTTCAATTGAACCAACTTCCTCTAACCCAGAATCCCTTTTCACTCAAGAAATTAGAGCCAGTCAACAGACAGATGCCTGGGCTCAAGAACAGATTCGCCAAGGACTACGTTTTCCATTCTCACTTAAGAACGGACTACTATGCTACAGGAATCATGTTTACATCCCTCCAGGCCCCGGCAGAGAAAAAGCACTTCATCTGTGTCATGACAGCAAGCCAGCAGGACATTTTCGGCTATTTAAAACCATGCACTTGATCCTGTGAGATTTCTGGTGACCCAAGATCCGCAAGGATGTGGAGAAGTATGTCAATACCTGCCCTGTATGCCAGCGTTCCAAGACACGAAGGGAGAAGCCGTCAGGGCTACTGCATCCCCTTTCCACTCCTTCTCGCCCATGGGAGATAATTTCTGCGGATTTTATCACTGACTTACCACCCTCCCTTGGATTCACCACGATTTTAGTAGTGGTGGACCTTTTTACCAAGTTGGCCCATTTCATCCCCTGCGATGGCCTCCCCACAGCCAAAGAGACTGCAGATTTATTCCTTCTACATGTTTTCCGACTACATGGATTGCCCAAGAGTTTAGTCACTGACCGTGGATCTCAATTCACCTCTCGTTTCTGGAAAGCACTACAAAAACTATTGGGCATAGACTCTCGTTTATCTTCAGCTCACCATCCCCAAACGGATGGGCAAACTGAGCGCACCAATGCCACTTTGGAACAATACCTTCGCTGTTATGTAAACTACCAACAGGACAATTGGGCTTCCCTATTACCTTTGTCAGAGTTTACATACAACAATGGTGTCCAGAATTCAACTAAGGAAACCCCGTTCTTTGCAAACTACGGTTTCCATCCACGTTTCTTTCCTTCTGTCATTGAAACCTCAGAAGTCCCTGCAGCGGAGGACTGGCTGCAGGAACTCACAGCGGTGCAAGAACTCTTGCACCAGCAACTGGATCAAGCCAAGGAGGACTACAAACGCCACGCTGACAGCCATCGCCAGCCGGGCCCCGAGATCAAGGTAGGAGATCGGGTTCTGCTGTCCACTCGTTTTTTGCCCTCCCACCGTCCCTGCCGGAAGTTAGATGCCCGTTTCATTGGTCCCTACCCAGTGGTGGCGCAACTTAACCCCGTGACTTTCAAACTCCAACTTCCGCGCTCCATGCGCATTCATCCAGTGTTCCACCGTTCCCTGCTCCTTCCGGCGGATGGTGTATGCCCCGACTTGAGCCGGCCGCCCCCGGCCCCTGTTTTAGTGGACGGAGAGGAGGAATTCGAGGTTCAGGACATTTTAGATTCTCGCTTCCATCGCCGCCGCCTTCAGTATCTCATTGACTGGGTGGGGTTTGGCCCAGAAGAACGCTCCTGGGAAGATGCTTCCACAGTCCATGCCCCCGACTTAGTCCGCCGCTTCCATCAGGCCTACCCTACCAAGCCCTCTCGGAGAGGGGCCCTGAATGAGGGGGGCCTTGGGGGCGGGGATAGTGTGATGCCTCATGGGCCTTGTAGTCCTGTTCCTGGTACTATCGTGGCAGATGAAGAGGAAAACATGGGGTTTTCGCCGGTTCAACAAGAGCCGGAGTCCCTTCACCTGCCGGATGTTGATGTTTGCCCTCAAGAATTCAGTAAACCAGGTCTTGGGCAGTACTCCCCTCCGTTTCCCAGGAAGGAATCTTATTCTAGAGACAGAGGAGTAAGAGAAGCTAATCGGAGATGCTTAAGAATCGCTGCCAAACAACTGGCTGATTAGGTCTGCTTCCCTTGGGAAATTCTAAGGAGTAATGCATCTGGACAGAGTGGGTTTCGCTTCTCGTTCTCTAGGGAAAGAGATTGTTGGCGGGACTATATTTGACCTCTTTTGAAAGGTCTGTTTCTGAACTATATTCTTCACTTGTTTTTATTGCTTTTATATATTTCTTTAATAAAGATATTAGATAGAGACTGGCCTCCGTCTAAGGTTATTGGTGCCCAGCAGCCAGGGTTCTGACACATTATAGGTTATGATCGCAATCATTCATACAGGCTTCCTCTAAAGTTGGACAGTTTTCATTGCAGAGTTACTTCTTAAGCTGACACCTTTTTTATTTCCATCTCTCTGCCTCCCCTTCTCTCTCTCTCTCTCTCTCTTTCTTCATCAGTTCCAAAGACAGAGGAAAAGCGCAATGGAAAGGTTTGCCCATCCTGCTTTTCTGACAAAACCAAGTGCCCCAAACAACTGGTTTACTGTACAAGAAATGAAGATCACTCCCTAAGCGTTCTGATGGTTAGAGGTACTTGTATTAATGTTGTTGCATGGAATTTTATTTCCCTTTGAGTTTTAACTTCTCATTTAGTCCATCAATCCATAGTTGCCACCAGTTGCGATTGGTCGGGATGAGATCGTAGTTCAAGGGCAAAATAGAAATGGGCCGGCATTAGCAGTATTTTTTTTTCTGTTTCATTCATCTATTCATTTAGTATCATCCATTTGGATGCACCAAATGAAAGATGCAATTTTTGGACGAAACAAAAGGCGACACAAAAGAGAAAGCTGCACGATCACCATGCTTGCTTTCATTTTCCTTTCGTTTCGGGCTGCGTAACAATAAGCAGGTAATGACAGAGGGCTGTTTTCCCATCACAGCTGATGTGTGCCGATGGATGTTAATAATAATAATAATATTAATAACAATAGTACTCTGGGGAAGACCTAAACCAGGGGTCCCCAAACTAAGGCCCGGGGGCCAGATGTGGCCCTCCAAGGTCATTTACCTGGCCCGCGCCCTCATTTATAATATAATATTTTTATATCAGTTTTAATAATATAATATATTATATATACATATGATATTGATAATATTATCATGTTATACAATGTAATACTAATAATAATACCATATAATAATGTTAATCACATGCTATATATTACATATAATATTACAGTATAGTGGTATAGTTCAATATGGTAATATATAATGCTAATATTGTGCTATGTTAATAATATAATATATTGTATGTACATACAGCTGCTCTGAGTCCTCTTTGGGGTGAGAAGGGCGGGATACAAATGTAGAAAATAAATGTATTAAATGAATAAATAAATAATTTTAGACTTAGGCTCGCCCAAAGTCTGAAATGATTTGAATGCACACAACAACAACAATCCTAATTAACTTGACTATCTCTTTGGCCTGAAGCAGGCCCACACTTCCTATTGAAATCCTGATAGGTTTATGTTGGTTAAAATTGTTTTCATTTTTAAATATTTTATTGTTCTTTCATTGTTGTTGTTTTGCACTACAAATAAGACATGTGCAGTGTGCATAGGGATTTGTTCGTATTTCTTTTTCAAATGATAATTTGGCCCCTCAACTGAAGGATTGTGGACCGGCCCCCTGCTTAAAAAGTTTGAGGACCCCTGATCTAAACTTTTTAAAAGTTGGTGGGCTAAAAGAGGTTGAAATGCCCTCCATGTGTGGCCATTTTCGCCCCTCTAGCCCAAAAACCAAGTGTGTGTGTGGGGGGGTGAGCCTCGGAAGCCCTTCCATTGCCGCCAGTGGCCTGAAAATTTTCATTTTTTTCATAAGCGAGGTGAAAATTCTATTCGTATAGGCGCCCTGTTTTCGGAAATGGGGACAAATACAAAACTGATACAAAACGAATGAAACTAAAAAAAGAACAGCGATTCCATACAAATGCACACCGTTAACTGGCATCCCGTTGGCAACAAAAGTTGTGCAATGAATTATTCACCATAGCACAAAAAGGGACTGGGCTTTAGCACAGTGGGTTAAACTGCCAGCTGTTGAAAATCTTGCCAACTGAAAGGTTAGCAGTTCAAGCCTGGGTTGGCGTGAGCTCCCACCGTGAGCCCAGCTTTTGCCCACCTAGCAGATCGAAAACAGTAATGTGGGTAGATTAATAATAATAATAATAATAATAATAATAATAATAATAACGCCTCTAATGGTATGGCAATCTGCAAATAACTACTCCCCTAGCTGAGGTAAGCCTGGAAACAGGCTGTGTCAACCTGTGTGATCAAAGCCGGGACTACCCTAGGGAGCCTCCTTCAACTCTGTGTGGAGCCTCCCTGATGAATGGAGAGCCATCTGATAATCCCGAGCCAGGCCAGAGTACACCCTCGATGCCGAAGAGTGAGATTTTGGAGTCAGCCTCACATGGCTGCTTGTTTGGAGCTCTCTGCCCTCTCAATCTTGGGCCGACCTGCCCATGCCCATGGTCTGGGTGGGGAGCTCCTAGGACCACCGGACAGGAAAGGGATTGGCCCTCTCTGCCTGAAGTGGAGGCATTAGATGTGACAGAGATCCTTGGATGGGTGTCTGTCTCTTCTTCAGTGTTCCCCTTTCATGAAAACCCCCATCGACGTCGCTGCCTCTCCTTATCAAAGAGGCAAGCACCAAAGTTGGCGGCTGACCTTGGCGAAGCAGTCGGTGAGCTTCTGTCCTCTTCCCCAAATCCCAAGAAGCCTCGGCACAGGAGTGCGGGCCATCCTAACCGGAGACGGAAATGCCGCCTTCATAGACGCCGGACTTCTTGTGAGAAGCCAGAACATACTATTTTACTAGCAGAGGGAGCTACTAGCGCCTTGCAGAATGCTGGTTTAGCAGCGACTGTAAAAGAGAGAGTGTCCTCCCAGTTGGCTGGGGTTAAGAACTCACCCCAACATGCTCAAGGGGCCCTGGACCTGACGTCCCTTAGACCATCCCCCTACCCACAATGCCAGCCGGGTGTTCTGATCTTTACACCTTCTCCTCATCACCCTGAGGGCTCCCCTTATGACCACTTATTAACTGGCCATGCTCCATCCCCTTTTCAGGGGGTCAGTCAAACACTAGGCACCTAGTTTTTGCTGGAGAACCCCCAAGAGAAGGAAGTCTGTGTATGAGAATTCCTACAATCTCTGGGAGGGGGAGGTATGATGGTAGGCGCAGGCCGAACTTTAGAGGGAGGCTGAGTCAACAGAAGACTTGGCCCCCCTCTGACCTGCGGCCTATCCCCAGACACATCTGTGACAGGCTACCAGTTTCCCCCCCTCCTACTCTGGTGTTGGTGAACGCTAGGTCCATAAGGAATAAAACTGCTACCATCAGGGATTTTCTTACTGACCAGGGAGCTGACCTAGTGTGTATCACAGAAACTTGGATCCAAGAGGGGGACGAAATCCTACTCCAGGAAATAACATCTCCAGGTTATGTAATCACCAACCAGATGAACTGGGAGGCGGGTGGGGGGGGGTGGCTATGCTTTCCCGAGAAAGCTTCTCTCTTAGGGCAGCTCCTGTACCGAACATCTCTGGCATCGAAAGTGTTGGTGTGGTGAGGGATTCTCCTGAGAGTATAGCCTTCCTGTTGGTGTATCGTGCACCCAACACACCAGCAGACAGCCTACCCCAGCTGCTCGAGTCAGTGTCGGAGTGGTCCCTAAGGTTTCCCAGACTCATTGTCTTGGGAGATTTCAATGTCCACGCTGATGCGGACTCTTGTTCATTAGTGGCTACAGACCTAGTGTGCACCATGGAGACACTCGGACTCTCGCTTTGTAGTACTGGGCCTACGCATCAGGCGGGACACACGCTAGATCTGATCTTCAGTGCAGAAATTCAAGTGACCCAAGTCTCTACTATAGAAGTTCCATGGTCGGATCACTGTACTTTAAGAGTCTGGTTGGAGCATGCCTTCCCACCCGACAAGGGCGCTGAGCTGATCTGGGCTCGCCCAAGGAAACTTATGGAACCCAGTAGGTTCCGGAATGCTCTGAGAGACCTGGAGTCTGTCACCGACTCGATCGATGCACAGGTGGACTCATGGAACACCAGGCTATCCAATGCACTCAATGAGATCGCCCTTAGACACCCTCTCCAACCCCACCGAAACCAGTCTCCTTGGTTCACCGAGGAACTTCAACCGATGAAGCGGGAAAAGAGACGGCTAGAGAGTGTGTGGCGAAAACATGACGGAGTATCAAGATCGGCTTATAGGGCTTTCATGGAGTCCTATCATTGAAGCAAAGCGAGCATATTACGCCTCTCTGATAGCGTCTGCCAGCTCACACCTGGCAAAATTGTTTAAAATTATTCGATCTTTAACTATGGTCCCTATCATCCCAAAAAGTGATGATCAGGCCCTTTCAGCCGAGGCTTTTCAGAGCTATTTTACTGACAAGATCTCGCTACTACGCCGGGACCTCCCTGCCACAATCGACACAGTGAGAGAACTTGAGATTCTGTGGCCACTCACTGGACCCACCCTCGACCGGTTTGTCCTGCTGGACACAGAGGCTCTCGATAGATTCATAGCTGCAGCTAGACCGACCACTTGCTCCCTTGATCCGTGTCCCTCTTGGTTGGTGAAATCCTGCCTGGAGGGATTACGCGACCCACTGCTGAAGATAATAAACAGCTCCCTTGAGCAAGGAGTATTTCTAGAGGGCTTAAAAGAGGCGGTGGTCTCTCCTCTGCTGAAAAAACCAGATTTAGATCGCTCAGTTCCCTCCAGCTACCGCCCAGTTTCGAATCTTTCATTTCTGGGCAAGGTGATTGAGAGGGCAGTAGCGGTGCAGTTGCAGCAGTTCCTAGACGACACAGCCGGACTGGATCCTTTCCAGTCCGACTTCCGTGCGGGGCATGGGACAGAGACTGTATTAGTTTCCATCACGGATCATCTTCGATGCCAGCTTGACCAGGGCGGGTCGGTGCTGCTTGTATTATTGGATCTCACAGCAGCATTTGACACAGTCAATCACAATCTTCTGACTCACCACCTTGCCGTTGCTGGAGTCAGGGGGACAGCTTTAAATTGGCTGGCCTCCTTTCTTCACAAACGTGGACAGCGAGTGGGGAAGGGAGGCCTGGTCTCTGAGAGGTCCCCTCTACTTTGTGGGGTTCCTCAGGGGGCCATTCTCTCCCCTCTGTTGTTTAACATCTATATGTGACCACTTGCTCAGCTGGTATGAGATTTCGGGCTCGAGTGTTATCAATATGCTGACGACACTCAGCTTGTGTTAAAGATGGAAGGCCGACCGGATTCTGTACCCGACAATTTTCATCAGTGCCTCGAGGCCGTTATTGGATGGTTACGTTCCAGTAGGTTGAGGGTGAATCCAGCAAAGACGGAGATCCTATGGCTAGGTCGACCGGGCAGCGGAGATATCCAGTTGCCAACCCTGGATGGCGAAGCGCTACTCCCGTCTTTACTGGTAAAGAGTCTGAGAGTCCTCTTGGACCCTTCACTGACGATGGAGTCCCAGGTTTCCACCGTTAGCAAAACCGCCTTTTTTCATCTTCGGCAGGCTAGACGGCTAGCCCCCTATCTGTCTAGGGACAACCTGGCTACGGTGATCCAGGCTACGGTCATCTCGAGACTGGACTACTGTAATGCCCTTTACATTGGCCTTCCTGTGTCAGTGATCCGGAAGCTCAAATTGGTGCAAAATGCAGCTGCCCGGCTCCTTGCGGGAGTCCCGATGAGATGCCACATAACACCAATCTTACTGCAGCTGCACTGGTTACCAATTGAGCACCGGATCACTTTCAAAGTGATGGTGCTTACCTTTAAAGCCTTATATGGTCTAGGACCATATAAGGAGAGACCGCCTCACTCCCTACAAACCCCAGAGATCCTTCCGTTATGAGGACCAAGACCTATTGGAAGTCCCCAGTTTTAAGACCTTGCGTCTAACAGCAACTAGACGCAGAGCCTTCTCGGCAGTGGCGCCATCTCTCTGGAACACCTTGCCACCTGAAGTTCGTGCCTTGTGCGACATGTTGGCCTTCCGCAGGGCATGTAAGACACACCTGTTTCAGCAGGCTTTTGAGTTCTGTTATTGATGTTTTAAAAGGTGCCTTTAGGATGTTTTTAAGTTGTTTTTTAAAGATGTTTTAAAGATGTTTTTAAATTGTTGATTTTAACCTGCTCTTGTAAGCCGCCCCGAGCCCTAGGGGAGTGGCAGCATATAAGTTTGAAAAATAAATAAATAAATAAATATAATAATAACTTTATTTTTGTATGCCACCTCCATCTCCCCAACGGGGACTCGGAGCGGCTCACATGGGGACAAGCCCCATAATCACAAATAGGTACCGCTTTTAGCGGGGAGGTGCCCATATGAACATGCTGGTGATTTGATCGGGAGGACATCTATGGATGACAAAACTCTGCATAGAAGAAGGAGTGACAGCACCACCTTGAGGCCAGAGTTGAGTACAACCTCCAGGTGCTGGAGATGGAAAAGATGGGAAAGCCTAACTCTGTTTATGTATTGTCTGTCCTTGTTAATTATATAACAGCACTGAATGTTTGCCGTAAACGTGTTCTGTAATCTCCCTGAGTCCCCTCGGGGAGATAAAGCGGAATATAAATAAAGTATATTATTATTATTATATTCTATTGGCAACAATGGAGGTAAAATTGCATGTATAGTGGCGTATTTTCCCTTACAATACAGCGTGTGTTTTGACTTCTACTGGAGCTGCCTTTCTCCGCGGATTCCAAAACATTAAAAAATAATAATACATTGTCTTATCACATCTTCTATTCTCCAACTCTTAAGCAGGTGAAGATATTTCTATTTTGACAGGTTTTTGGGGACTGTTTGTATAACATCATCCCTTGCGTCGGCTTTTCTGTTTCTTATTTTTCTTGTGATTTGTTAGGATCATGGCTCCTTTGCCCTTTAATATCTGAGCATCTACATTGCATGGAGAAGGTGTTGACTTCCATCTCCAGTATCTCCATTTCAGTCAACCAAGACACAATGTGATGAATGGATGTTGTATTTTATGATCCATTCTCCCCTTCAATAGGAGGTCAGCAGGGGGAGATTTAACTCATTCATCTTTTGTTTTCTAGTTTCAGCCAACAGGACTTTAAAGCTCACGAGAAAAGGTTGCACTACAGCATCTACCTGTGTGACATTTGAAGCCTTTGGTCACAATCTCATTCCTGGCGTTAAATTTGAAAACTTGTTATGTGTTTCAGCTAAGGACTCTCAAATCAAGGAGGCCTCCCCATCGTCTGGATTCTTCCTTATGACTCTCTTTCTGGTTGAAATGTTTATAATACAATGACAGAGAACATCCCCTCACCCCTGCTTGTGCCATATACAAGCACCCCTTATCGTAAGCATGACATCTTGAGGAGCTGATCTTTATATTTCTCTGCAGAAGATAAATAAAAAATAAGAGTGGATGGGATCCAGTTTTAAGTGGTTCCACGGCTCTGTTGATTCAGTGGGTCAAAGGCGAGAGCTGAGAACAAATGTTCTTTATGTTCTTTTATTAATGTAATGTAATGCTGTAAGCTTAATGAAATATGTTTACATGAAATAAAATGTCACATGACTTTGATAACAGAGAAATGGTTTCATTGACAAGCAGTGGTTCCCAACTTTTGTTCTCTGGCACTTTGACTCCCAAAAGCTCCAGTCAGTTTGACCAACTTTCAGGAATTCTGGGAGCTGGAGTTGAAAATATCTGGAAAAACCACTGACAGGAAAGATCAGCTAAAAGTGTGGCCAGGGATTTGTGATCACAGTTGCACACACGTAGGTTAGAGCAGGGCTTTTAACTTTGTCCACTCACTATCCTTTTCTGCCTGAGAAATTTTTACACGATCCCAGATATATAGGTATATAAGTAGAGTCTCACTTATCCAACATAAACGGGCCGGCAAAATGTTGGATAAGCGAATATGTTGGATAATAAGGAGAGATTAAGAAGAAGCCCATTAAATATCAAATTAGGTTATGATTTTACAAATTAAGCACCAAAACATCATGTTATACAACAAATTTGGCAGAAAAGGTAGTTCAATACGCAGTAATGTTATGTTGTAATTGCTGTATTTACGAATTTAGCACCAAAATATCACATTGTATTGAAAACATTGACTACAAAAATGTGTTGGATAATCCAGAATGTTGGATAAGCGAATGTTGGATAAGTGAGACTCTACTGTAGATATAAAAATCAAATATTTACTGTCAATAAATTAGTATTTGCAAGGCTTGAACAGGTTGTTTTTCCTTTTTGTGGAGGACAGCTGAAGCATTTTCTGCAGAGTCCACTGTAAACACTGCATGTTGCTAATGGGGAGGAATGGGCACATTAATAATAATAATAATAATAATAATAATAATAATAATAATAATTTATTTTTCTATCCTGCCACCATCCCCGAGGGGACTCAGGGCAGCTAACATGGGGCCAAGCCCAAAACAGAAACAAAGTATAACAAGATTAAAACTAGTATAAATAATTAAGAAACAATTATCACAGCAATCAAATAAAATAAACAGTTAAAACACATCATACAATAAAACCCATAGTGACCATACAAAATGAGGTAACACAAGTGTCACCACTATGGATAAAAAGGGGTCGGTCATTTAAAAAGTACACAATTTCGAGACCATTTAATAAAGTGAATGGATAAGTGTCAGAAAACCTTTACTGTTGGCAAATTTTTCGCAGCCCCATACACTGAGCTAAGGGGACCTCATTTGGGGTCGGGACCTATAACTGTACTCTTAAGAAGAGAACTTGGTTGATGAACGGCAACCAATGATTCAACATCTCAATGTAAAATTAAACTAAAATGTATATAGGAGAACCTATAAAACTGTAGGAAACGTTAATTTAGAGCATATTTAATAGAAGTCTGTAACCCCTTAAATAAAATATATTATCTGAGAAACACTTATGGAACACTAATAGCTGGAAAGCATAGCACTGCACGCAAGAAACCCAAATCTATGTCTGTTTGAATAAATACATAATTTAAAAAGTAACAAGCAACACTTGATACTTAGCTCTGAAAGCAATGGACAGCCAGTAGAGTAATTTTAATATAAGTGTATTACAATCATTCCTAGATGTATTAATCGACAATCTGGCTGTCGTATTCTGAACTATCTGGAGTTTCTGAACTTTGTACAGAGGTAGCCCTATGTACAGCACATTGCAGTAGTCTGGCCTTGAGGTTGCCAGTGGATGCGCTAACCATCTTCAACGAACAAACATTTTTTCTTTGGTCAATGACCAGCTGGGCTGTGGCACAGGCTGGTGAGCAGCCAGCTGCAATAAATCACTCTGACCAAGAGGTCACGAGTTCGAGGCCAGCCCATGGCGGAGTGAGCACCCGACAATTAAAAATAAATAATAGCCCATGCTCGTTGCTGACCTAGCAACCTGAAAGATAGTTGCATCTATCAAGTAGGAAATTAAGGTACCACTTATAAAGTGGGGAGGCTAATTTAACTAATTTACGACTCCATAAAAAACATGAGGAAGTGCCGTCGCTGCTCCCCCTGTGGCCAGAATCGAACATCCTCTCAGGAGAAGGTTAAATTGCCTCTGCGTCTGTCTCTGTCTTTGTTCTATGTGTATGGCATTGAATGTTTGCCTTATATGTATACAATGTGATCCGCCCTGAATCCCCTTTGGGGTGAGAAGGGCAGAATATAAATACTGTAAATAAATAAATAAATAAATAAACAAGTACAATATGAGTAAAACATACATTTAGGCATTAAAATTCAATAGCCAAAGTAGTGAATAGTATTTGGATTATATTTATTTGTTCATGGTGGGAAAAAAGAAATATTTATAAGGCAACACACTAAAATGACTTTCTTCTGATCTGTAGAAATGCAACTGACATGGCCATGTTGTACCCACCTGCCACATGGGTTTTAAAGATGTGCTGCCTCTTCGAAACAAAGAAATGCTTCTGCAAGCTTCTACACTAACATAGTTGAATAAACACAGATTCAAAGCTCAACATCCAAGAGTTTGAGTTTGGACAAAGAAATCAATCAGTTCTAGTGTACCTCATATTTTTTCAAAAAATCAAGTTCTTCCTATCCCGAATATGAAGCAATTATGCATTTTGATTAATTCTTACCAGAAATGGACTGAAATGAAGAACAAAAGCTCTATCTCATTATGTACTGACAGTTAGGTTCTGGTTGGACACCCTCTTGAGTTGCCCCTTGCTTTCCATCACAGAGCCCAACCAAACTGGTTTTGTTTGCTGTTTGCTGTCTAATAGCGGGAAGCTCTGCCATAATGACCACGCTATCTTTAGCTGGAACCTGTCTACTGTTCATTGTTCTTGTTAATGGAGATCTCAGTCACCATTCTAAGAATGCCCAGGTTTTTCTAGAACTTTGAGAAGCATTAGTTCAACAGAAGGGCAGCCTCTACTCTTTATGGCATCAAACAGGAAGTGCTGAGCAAGAAAATCTCTCATCAAGGCTACAAGAGGAATTGATGGCAAAGTGAAATGTTAAAACTGAACAGTGAAACAGCTGCTAAGAAGAAACAACGCTAGATCATTGCAGTAAATTTGACTTTCATGCCATTAGGGCTAACACTCTTCTGTGAAAACATTAGGTTTTGTACAAAAATGTAAAGTTATTTCTTAATTTCAAATCTTTAGGTCGTCCATCACAGATGCACACTGGAGAACATAGATTTAAATCCAATCTGTGAATAACCAAACTCACAAGAGCCAAAAACCACAAATGTAGAGGAAAACTGTCGTTTTTAAAAATGGTCTCAAGAACATTGTAGAAAGTT
Organism: Anolis carolinensis; assembly: GCF_035594765.1. NCBI lineage: Eukaryota > Metazoa > Chordata > Lepidosauria > Squamata > Anolidae > Anolis > Anolis carolinensis. Next base: position 12,785,228 of record NW_026943821.1, on the reverse strand, counting down.
GTTCTTTGATGCAATGCTTCTTTCTGATATTTTTGCAGGCCCTTTGACCAAAAGAATTCAGCCCAATGTGGGGAGAGGTCTTCCGGATTTCCTTTCACCATGCAGTCTGTGCTTAGGCTCTTAATCTTCTTTGTTGTCCTAAGAATAGGTAAGGAGGAAGTGGTCGATCATTATAAATTGAGACTGAAATTCAGACACCCTATGGCTTTGTATTCCCTCGCCCACTCTGCATCACCCCAAGCTGCCCCTCCTTTACTGAGAAGTCTCTAAATATGCATCACATGGCCATTATGTGCTTCACAGCAAGCAGGAAACCTCAGAGAACAACGGGCTAGATCCTCATAGCCAGATGTGAAATTATTGTAAAAGTGCTGGGATCCAGTGAAGTCCTCCAAGGATCTCATTGCTTCTGTGATCATTTTGCACCTGGCAACAAAGACATAGCCAGATGCTTCTCGGAGCCTGCCTGCTCGCTCTGAGAGCCTTCCACACAGGCATATAACCCAGAATATCAAGACAGAAAATCCCACAATATCTGCTTTCAACTGGGTCATTTGAGTCCATACTCAAATGAATTTTCCTGAAAAGATGGCCTTGAAGTCTTTTAAAGAAATAACAAAGTCTTTATTGACGAACAAATAATAAATCTTCAAGGAGTCTTGTCCCCACAGGACAGGCGATTGGCTTTGAATATCTGTGAAAACCCTCTTATAACCCCTCCCAGGCTATCTGTTATCTGGGCCTAGCTGGTCTGGGACCCACTGCCAACTCCCAAGTGCATCTGGTTGTTGAGTGGACCTACCAGCCAAAGCTTTCAGATGTTTCTGTGCTGTTGTTCTGTATCCTCAGACGGTCAATATCCCTGGTGTTCTTTAACCCCAGTGGTCTTTAACCCTGGTGCTCTTGAAATATGAAGCTTTTTACAGGATGAGCTGGTCTACATCCTATAGCTGAGCTTCATAAGTGAGACAAACTTAAAAATGGCTCCTTCCCTCCCAGAGCCCTGAACAAGGGGCGGAACCAAACTTAATGGTGATTGACAGGTGGCCTGTCCTAAGAATGCAAACATTTGCAGCAATAAAGTAAAGTAGAAGGTTCTGGTATAGCTGTACCAGCACAGGGCCTGAAGCAAAGCATGGCTATGTGAACCATTTTTGGTGCTTAACAGGAAGTCAGGCTCAACATAGCATAGGTCAGCATGTGGATATTTGCATGATGCTGAGGAAATGTAGAAGTGAGGCCTCCAAGTGGCTAAGAAGGTGAAGAAGTTGCATTGATGAAGGTGTATTGGGAAAATATAATACTTGTATTGGAAACCATATATTGAATGTAATCATGATATAGAAAAATATGTAATCACCAGCAGATTGTGTGCTAGCCTTAAAATTATACTCTACTCAGCAAAATAACTGTCTACCCCTAACAGACCAAAGTTCACTCAAGTGCCAGAGACATCTGTTAAGTGTCAACAAGAATAGATAAGCTAATGGACAAGAGACAAATTAAGATTTTTTGGGATGTCAAGATAAGACCTGGCGCCATGAGGGGAGTGCCATTAAGTCTCTGACAGCTAAGATAACTGGGATTCTCCTTAATTAACGAGAAACCCTAATGGATGAGATGAGGATTCCAAAGATAACGCCTAATGGAATGTTAGAGGTCTTGAAATTAGTCTGTATTTAGGAAAATGCCAAGATAGCTTTTAGTTAAGTGCCCAGTAAGACTTTTTTGATATTAATTGGTGATTGATAATACCTGTGTGACGTAGATAGAGGCAGGCCAAAATAGTATATAAGGATCTGTGTTTCTTTGTCTAAGTTACCTTCGCTATCCTGATTACAGGAGAAGGTCTTTTTCTTTATTGCTGTATTGTCACTGGCCATTGAGAATAAAGACGTCATTTTTCTACAGCCACTGGAACTCTCTTTGTCTCATTGCCTCAAACCTTTCTCTGCCATTTCAGCATATGTAGGAAACTACGGTCATTCTTTTTTCTCCCCTGTTTTCCCCCATTCCAGATAATGCCAGACATGTTCCTCTTGAGTGTGAGGTTTGCAATGCCACTTGGAGATTGTGCTCTAGCCCTAAGCAAAGGTGCCCTGTTAATAAAGATGTCTGTGCTGTTACTTACACGGTCGAATATATGGGTAAGTAGTAGAGACTTTGTATCAGGGCAGTTTATCGCTGGAAGTGAATAGATTGGTCAGTTTGACTTCCAACTGCTAGTGATTTCTGAAGAAATGTGAAATTTTTACTTCTTAAGCAAAACCAAACTGCATCAATTTCTCAACCATTTGTACTGGCTAAATGCAGATGCACTTACCTGCCCTGTTACTATTGATGTTATAGAGCTTACTAAGCCAAACTAAATCATATAAAGTTGTGGAAGACTAATTCAGCCTCACAAAAATGGGCTAAATACACAAGGATTCATACTCAGTGGGTTCCTCCTGATCCTATGCTGCATACTAGCAGTAACCTGATGTCAGAGGACAGGATTATCATCCTCTCTTTTCCCAAACAGGCTGTTTTTATTTTATACATATATTTTCCTTCTTTGTTTCTAACGATGGAATTAAATTTAAAAAATTAAGAAACTGTAATAGTTTAAACAATCAGTGAGGTGGAAGCTCCTTCTTTGGAGACTTTTAAACAGAGACTGGATAGCGATCTGTTGGGTGTGCTTTGATTATACTTTTCCTGCACGACAGGGGATTGGACTGAATGGCCCACGTGGTCTCTTCCAACTCTATGATTCCGTCATTCGATGAGTGTTGTAAAAGTATAATTGCGGGACCATGGAATGGTGAATCAGTGCAATTGTGGGCCCATCCAGACAGCCCCTTTAATGCAGGACTTCCCACAACAAAAAGGGGGCTGTCTGGACAATGTCTTCAGAAAACATGAATTAATTCACCATAAACCAGTAAAACCCTGGTTTGTGGCGAATTAATTTGTTAGTGGGTTTATTCTGCGCCTTCCAGGAAGACACAGGATAAACCAACTACTTTCGCTGTCTGGACTAAATTAGCCGGAAAACCACAAGAACACCTATCCCCTCCCCAAAAGCCCCCCAAACCCATTTAAAAAGGTTTTATTTTTTGTGTCAGGAGTGACTTGAGAAACTGCAAGTCGCTTCTAGTGTGAGAGAATTGGCCGTCTGCAAGGACATTGCCCAGGGGACGCCCGGATGTTTTTACCATCCTTGTGGGAGGCTTCTCTCATGTCCCCGCATGGAGCTGGAGTTGATAGAGGGAGCTCATCCGCGCTCTCCCTGGGTTGGATTTGAACCTGGCAGCCTTTAGGTTAGCAACCCAACCTTCAAGTCACAAGGCTTTAACCCGCTACGCCACCAAAGGCTCCACTTAAAAAGGTTAAAAAAACCTTTTTAAAAAAAGGTTAAAAAACTTACCAGGCCTCCACTACAGTGGTCCTGTAGCTCTCCTGGAGTGTAGCAATGATGCGCCAAGAGAGCAGAGGGGTGTGAGGAGGAAAATTGCCCCCCCCCTCCACTCTCCTGGTGCATCATTGCGACGTGCCAGGAGAGCTGCAGGAACAGTGTAATGGAGGCCTGGTAAGTTTTTTAAAACCTTTAAAAGGGATTTGGGGGGCTTTTGGGGAGGGGATAACAGTGTCCGGGTGTTCTCCTGGAAGGTGACATCTGGACACCCATGCCAGAAAGTACGGGCCTTCTGGTTGTGTGTGGACAGGCACCCAGGAACATCTGCATTTTTTAAATGTGAATGTTCACAGGATACATGCCTGTCTGGAAGCACCCTGTGCTATTGAAGACAGGTCCAATTATTGAAGGTGCATAACCCGATATGGATCCATTATTTATGACAATATGACTGATGTGGAATAGCAGACTATAACATCAGGCAGTTTGCTACTCATTGCACAAATGTTTTCCATTTTCCTCTGTAGATATAGGTCCATTTGTAGCCACAGCGAAAAGCTGTGAAAGCAAGAACATCTGTAATTCTCCCATCATTGAGATGTATGTGCAGGAAGGCTTCTACAAAAAAATTTTAGTTTGTTGTAGAGGGGACTACTGCCGTAACCCATTTGCATGTAGGTACATGTTATTGGTTTTCTTTTTCTTCAATTCTTTCACCCACTATTTCTTCATCTCCTCTACCCAATTTTCTTCAGATTGTTAAATATCTAAAGATTTGTTATCGAAAGCATGATGCAGATTTCTTCAATGCTGCTCCAGAAATAGGAGCAAGACTAATGCTTTTAAGATATAGGTGGATAGATTTTGACTAAACGTTAGAAAGAATGTCTTGGTGCTAAGGTACTAATTATCTAGACAAGTGGTAGAGGGTCTATATCTGCTGGGATCTAGCTTCCCTTGAAAGGGAGTTGGGGAAACTAGTGGCAGCAACTGGAATATATACATATATGTGTGTATGTGTGTGTGTGTGTGTGCGCGCACACATGCAGAAAGTTGTATGTGTGTCCCACTTCCGCAAATAACTATAGCTCCCACTATTCAAGAGACACCAATGTCCCTCCTGTCAGGACATGATTCAAAGCTTGGAGGAACAAGCATTTGACTCCTGCCCCTGCCAACATACCTGAAGCAAGGTCAGCGTTAACAAACGAACCTGGAGGAGGAGAGCAGTCCTGTGAGGAAGCGATAATCAGGAGAAATTGTTCACAGGAGTTGGAAAAGGCTGGGGAGGGGTTTGGAAGGGGAGGAGGGAAGAGTACTCTAAAAGGGTCTGAAGGTAATAAGAAAATTAGTAGTGTTATTTTCTTTCTCGTGTGTGTAGGAGCAATAAAGCTGGCTACGTCCACCTTGGAGTGTGAGTACTGGTTAATTGCTAGAAACTACCAGCAGAAGCTGACATAATAACACTACTCACACTTTACTACTTGTCCTGAATAGCAGTGAGAGAACCAGCAAACCATGTCCTTGGAACAGGCTCTCAGGGAGAGTGAGGAGGATGAAACAGAGACCTCTCCAGCTGGGGCAGGAACGCTGTTATCCCCATATGGTGAGACGGTGGTTGGCAGAGCAATTGCTGGCACGCAGTGGACATCTGCTCAGTTCCCTGCTACTGGTGCAGAAGGGGTGACTGTGAGAAGGAAGGGTGGAGCACCACCTCAGTGGCATGGAGATGAGACCCCACAGCGCCTTCGAGTTTTGGAATCCAAGGTTGATTCAATGGAAACCATGCTACGAGAGCTTTCCTTTTATTGGAAAGGGGTGCAACCTGTGGGCAGTATAGAGAAGTCAGCTGCAAGTGCCAGTTTTGAAATCCCAGCAGGAGCGGAAGGAGGGGCTCATAAAAGCATGGGGCCTACTGGTGAACCAAGAGAAGACAAACAGAAGGGAATAAATTGGCCTCCACCGATGCTGCCACCAGGGAGAGGAGTTCCCATCATCCCTCCTGGACAAGGATTTGCCAGAGGAGAGCTGCAGGTAAAGTTTAAAGGGGACCCACAGGAGCTATCTTATTTCCTGACCAATGTGAGGAATTATATGGTGGACTGGGGACATACTTTTCCCTCAGAAGCAGCCCGAGTGCATGCAGTGGGAGCAAAGCTGAGGGGAGAAGCAGCAGATTGGATGGTGCAACTTTATGAGACTCAAGCCCCAGAGCTTAACCGGTTGGAAGATTTCTTGGGAGCTTTAAAGCTGAGGTTCCAGGACCCTCTAGTGAAGATAAGGGCAAAGACTCAGCTTAGGCAATTGAGCCAAGGGAATAACTCGGTTGTAGAGTATGCATTGAAGTTCAAGTCATTGGCAGGTAAAATCCCGGAATGGTCAGCTGCCACTAAAGTGGAGCTATTTAAAGGAGGATTGAGACCAGATCTTCTAGAATGGGCATTATACCGTGATGATCCAGAGGACTTAGAGTCCTGGATTTTGTTAGCTGGAAAAGTGGAAGGAATAAAACAGCAAGTGAAAAAGCGGGCCAAGGATTTTACAGTTGGTAGAAACACGGCTGCACCTGCGGCAAGTGCGGGAGGGCTCCAGTATCCTCCCAGGCAGCGCATGAGCAGCCAGGAATGGAGAGGAAGAAATTATGGATGTTTTGTGTGTGGAAAGGAAGGACACCTAGCAAGAAATTGCCTGAAGAATCCAGTGAGGGGAAGTAGATCAGAGCGCCCCGACAAAGGGAAGGAGAAGCCCCGGCAGGCATCATCCCGATGGGCTGGAAGAGAGAGGGTGAATGTGGGCAGAGAGGAGGACGACAGGATGGCAGATCCCAATCCTGGAGTCGGGTGAGGACGAGGGAGAACTGGGACACCTGGCGGAAAACTCCCACGATCTGCAGTGAGGGCGCCCCAGCCGCAGATCCGGAACTCTCGGGGCGCAGAGCCGCTGGTGAGTAATGACTGCGAAATGATGTTATTACAGATTGTTCTAGCCAATATAGAGAAGGAGAAAGCTGTGTCTCTGAAGGCCCTGGTGGACTGTGGGTGTACCAGATGTCTGATCTCCCCAGTAGTGGCAGAGAAGCTGGAGTTAAAATTAGAAAAGTTGGATTCCCCCATTGTGTTTACACAATTAGATGGGACCAAAGCAAGAGGTGCCCCAGTGGAGTACAAAACTGATTTTGTGGCCATGAGGGTCGGAACTCATCAAGAAACCTTACAATTTGTGGTGACCCCAAAAACACAATATCCAGTGATACTGGGAAATGCCTGGCTCAGAAGTAGAAATCCCCAAGTCGACTGGGAGAGAAGGACTTTGATGTTTTCAGATGGGATGTATTCTCCATCCTATAAAGAACCCAGACCAGGAGAGAGGGATGTAGCTGGTGTACTCATACAACCAGTAGAACAGGAGATGGACTTGCTAAAGAAAACTATCCCAGAGGCATATCATGACTTCCTTGATGTGTTCAGTGATAAAGCAGCAGGGACATTACCCCCGCACAGGAAGACAGATTGTGCCATAAAAATAGACCCACAAGCCAAGTTACCTAAGCCCAAGCTGTATGCCATGTCGGAAAGAGAAAAGGAAGCTTTGAGGGAATTTGTGGACACTAATCTTACAAGATGTGTTAGATTGGAAGGCGCCTCAAACAAGAAAACAGCTCCAGAGTTTTCTAGGATTTGCCAACTTTTACAGGCAGTTCATAAAGGATTTTGCACAAATTGCCGTGCCCTTGACAGACTTACTAAAAACTAAAGGAAGATGAGAGTCTGCCAAGGTGAGAACTCCAGGGGCTCGATTAAATTGGACTCCTCAATTCCAAGAGGCTTTTGTAAAGTTGAAACAAATGTTTACTCAGCAACCAGTGTTAGCACACTGACACGGAAGCAACCAGTGTTAGCACACGGAACAGCCTTTTGTGGTCCAGTGCGATGCTTCCGATGTTGCATATGGAGCTATACTGTTTCAAAAAACATCAGAAGGAGTTTTAAAACCATGTGCTTATTTATCCAAGAAGTTTTCGGATACTGAAAGGAGGTGGCCAGTGTATGAAAGAGAGGCATTTGCGGTAAAAGGGGCACTGTCAACATGGAGGCATTTTTAGAGGGGGAAAAACACCCCTTCCAGGTGTGGACAGACCATAAGAACTTGAAATCATTACAGACCCCTCAGAAAATGAATGCAAAGCAGCTGCAATGGGCCCAATTTTTAGTAGGTTTAACTTTACACTAAACTTTTTCCCAGGGAAAAGTAATTGTATGGCAGATGCTCTCTTACGTATGCCTCAGCATAACAGTCGACCACAAGAAGACATTGGGGCCCCAGAACGGATAATTTCAGATAGAGGGCCACAATTCACCGCCAACTATTGGAAGGCCTTTTTACGTCTATTAGGTACCAAACAAGCTCTCAGCTCAGCCTATCATCCCATGACGGATGGAGCCACAGAGAGAGTTCAAAAGACTTTGCAACAGTTTCTAAGGTGTTATACCAATTATCAGCAAGATGACTGGGTGTCATTGCTGCCTTTTTGTGAGTTTGCTTACAATAATTCAGTACATTCATCTACGGGAATCTCTCCTTTCAAGGCAGTATCAGGACAAGACGCCATGCCAGTTCCAGAACTGGAACAAGGGGAGCTAGAATCTACTACACCAATGGACTGGAGTTTTAAAATTTCAGAGAATTGGCCAGTAATACAACAAACTCTACATGAAGCACAAGAATCATATAAAAAGTATGCAAATAAAAAGGGCACCTCAAGTGAAGTTTAACATTGGGGATCTAGTGTATCTGTCAACAAAATTCCTTAAATCTTCTCAGCCCTCTAAAAAGCTGGGCCCCAAGTTTGTGGGGCCTTACCCTATTGTGCAAAAGATAAATCCGGTGACTGTGAAACTGGACCTTCCACATAACTTTAAAAGGATACATCCTGTCTTCCATTCTAGCCTAATCAAATCAGTGCTGGGTCAACACAAATGGCACCCCCTCTCTCGGGTGCCAGAACCAATCATGGTGGAGGGACAAGAACATTTTGAGGTCAAGGACATTCTGGACTCCAGAAAACATTATGGGAAACTCCAATATTTAATTTTGTGGAAAGGCTTTCCTGACCCTGAATGGGTGAATCATTCTGATGTAAGGGCGTCACGGGTGGTCAAGAAATTCCATCTGAAGTACTCTGATAAGCCACGATAATATTGTATACCTAGTTACCATGCAACGTTGATACTGTTTTTACTTTCTTTCTTGTGGTTTTGCGGTTTCTTTCCCTGAGAAATCGTTCACAGGAGTTGGAGAAGACTGGGGAGGGGTTTGGAAGGGGAGGAGGGAAGAGTACTTTAAAAGGGTCTGAAGGTAATAAGAAAATTAGTAGTGTTATTTTCTTTCTCATGTGTGTAGGAGCAATAAAGCTGGCTACGTCCACCTTGGAGTGTGAGTACTGGTTAATTGCTAGAAACTACCATCAGAAGCTGACACTTCCCTCCAATTACATTACAGGTTATAGCGAGAATGTCCAAGATTCCTGTCAACATCCTCCACAAGCACCATACTGCCCACCACCCAAGTGAAGGCTTTTATATGGGGACAATTTCATTCTAGATTTCCTGTTTTTTCTCCACCACAGACATCTCAGTGTTCCTTACTCTCTCAATTGGTGTGGAATTTGCATGACCCCACCCACTACCTCTCCTTTAACCCTTTCCTATTCTTTTCTATGGCACACAGCAACTGAACACACTGCAGAGGTTTGGGGAGAATTCACCATGATGTATAGGAGTTGTTAGTACTGGGATGTATAGTTCACCTAAAATCTGGCTCTTGCATCTGAAACCCAGAATCCCCTTCTTCATCTTCACTCTGGCTCTGCAGGCTATGCTGTTGCTGAGTCACAACACTAAGAGTACTCTGAACTCCACCAACTATGAACCTGGACCAAACTTGGCACACAGAACCCCCATAAACAACAAAACATACTGGAGGTCTTTGGGGAAAACTAACCTTGATTTTGGGGAGTTGTAGTTCACCTACATCCAAAGAGCCCTGTGAACTCAAACACTGATGGATCTGGACCAAATTTGGCACACATACCTGATATGCTGAAATTTGATTACTGGAGGAGTTTGGGGGGAACTGACCTTCCTTTTTGGGGGTTGTAGTTCAACAACAAAGAGAGAAACTGTGACCTCCACCGATGATGGACCTGGACCAAACGTGGCACACAGAACCCCCATGACTGACTCAACCTACTGGAGTGGTTTGAGGGGACTGGCTCACCATAGTGAGAGTTGTAGTTTATCCTACAGCCAGAGAGCACACTGAATCCTGCCAATGATGCATCTATCTAGAGCAAAGTTATCCAACATAACAAATTTAAGTACTGATGGAATTTCTCAGGGTTAACCTGGCATGATGTGAGTTGTAGTACACCCACAACCTTATGCATTTTGTACAATTTAAAAACTGACTTTTTCAAATAATCCAGACAACACCGGGTACCCAAGCTAGTGTGTGTGGATATATATATGATTAGGTATGTCCAAAATCTCAAATTGTCTCTTAATTCAGATTTATTTCATTTTGTTCTCGGTTTTTGAAACGTGTTCCGACACGTGGTCTCACAGCGCAACCGGCATTGTAATTTGAAGCAACGTTGGCCCATTCTCGAATTGTCTCTTAATATGTATCGTTACTTTTTCCCCCCAAAAAATTCTTTTAAATATATTTTTAAAAAATATTTTTAAAAATGTTGATCCAACCTACCTTGAATGGGAGCTTAGCGCAGCCTAACATAGTTGCTCTTCCCTGTCCAATCAGATGCATCCGCGATGGATGCAAAGGTGGGGGCTAACGTCCTCTGCGTTCACGCTGCAGAATTGCATAAAAGCCTGGTTTGTGGCCAGGGCGGGCCATTCGGGGCTGGGAGAAGCGCGTGAGAGGGTGGTGGGCTCTGTAGCAGCAGAGAAGGGAGAGCTAGGGCAAGCCAGCCTCGTGTTTTTAGAAGAGAGGAAGAGGGTGACGGGGCCCGAGCTTGGGTGTTGGAGAAGAGGGAAGGGAGAAGGGTTGAGGGTGTAGTTGCTCGTTGCTTCTTGAGTGAGTGTGTGCATTCTGGGGAGCGCTCAGCTAGAAATACCAGTGAATTCAGGGTTATTTTTATTTTTTACCAAAATATTAAAGAAATATTATCTAGCTTTCCATTTTATTAAGCATAGTACTTACTGGAGCATAGCATACCCTTGCTGAAACACTAGTCTATTTCAAAAACAAGGCATTGGGTTTTTGCCTTCTGAGAGGGGGTATTGCAAGAAATACCATTTCATTCCAGTGTCCTTTTTACCAAGACATTCCAAAAGGAATCTCTAGTTTCAAAAGTTACTTTGCATAGTGCTGGAGCACTGCCTGGCAATGGTCACAGGTACATTTCCAAAGGAAGGCATTGAGTTTGGGGCTTGTGGGAGCACATAGCAAGACATAGCATTGATTTCCAGTGTCCTTTTTCCTAAAAAATATTACAAAGGGAAAATCAAGTTTCAAAAGTTACTTTGCACACAGTGCCCGAGCATTGCCTAGCTTGGTCACAGGTACATTTCCTAACGAAGGCATTGCGTTTGGGGCTTGTGGGAGCGCATAGCAAGACATAGCATTGATTTCCACTGTCCTTTTTCCTTAAAAATATAACAAAGGGAATTTCTAGTTTCCAAAGTTCCTTTGCACACAGTGCCTGAGCATTGCCTGGCTTGGTCACAAGTACATTTCCTAATGAAGGCTTTGGGTTTAGGGCTTCTGGGAGCGCATAGCAAGACATACCATTGATTTCCAGTGTCCTTTTTCCTTAAAAATATTACAAAGGGAGAATCAGACACAGAAACAAAGTTACACAAGTAGAAGAAGGACTTTCACATTGAAAAAAACACAATTGAACAGGAAATAAAACTTTCAAACCAGGAACAGGTTTCTTCAATTATTAAAAAATAGTTTATTATAAAAGCTATGAAGATTTTGCCAAAAATCAGAGGATACAGGAAACATTCTGCAATTTGGTGAGATAGGAGGGTTGAATGTGTTCTCCCACTGTACCAAATTTTATCAGGATAGCTCAAGAAATGAGGGCAGGAGAGCCCTGTAAAATTCCCCCGGGTGCTGTTTTTTGTGTGTGATTGCGCATGCGCATCCGCCATTTTAGAAACATTTAGAAACATTACAAATTTTCGGAAATATCTGAAATTTTTGAGGGAAAAAATCAGAAATAGTTTCTATATCGAAGCGCTGGCGCCCCCTACTTTAGAAATGAGAATTGAAACATTTTTTTCATTGATTGGAAATGCCATATATATATATATATATATATATATATATATATATATATATTCTCCAAGATGCATTTCTGGTCAACTTCCAGTTGACCACAGAATCATGATGGAAGATTTACAAGTGACTAGAGAAAACATTTTTCTAGGAATGTATAGGTCTTCAAGTACAGTTTTAGAATCATGTTGGAAGACCTACAAATGCTTAGAGATTACATTTCTGTAAGCATTTGTAGGTCCTCCAGCATGATTCTACGCCAACATCTTGAATGACTAGAGAATGTTAAAAAAGAGTGTTAAATTCACATTTTTACCACTTTTGCATGGACTCTGCATCCCTAATCTCAGCAAATGTGGAGGGACTACTAAACATTTCAAAGGCACCTTCATATTGACTATATTATAGTAATCCAGATGGGATGGGACTATGGCACAGACTGGAAAACTCTAGGAATGGCACAGTTAGTGCACCAGCGATAACTATGAATGCACTCTTGCCCATTCCAGAAGACCACAGTCAGGACAGAATTTAATGCTAATCCTGATTTCTTTTTCTTTTCAGATCCAGAGATGCCTAAATACAATGGAAAACGTTGTCCTTCATGCTATTCTATCGAAACAAAATGTCATGAAAGGAGGATGGATTGCGTGGGGGAAAATAGATACTGCTTTCAAATGGACGTTTATTTACAATTCTGTAGGTCCCAGATCAAATGTAGCAAAAAGTGTGTAGGATCAAAGTTGTCAAAAACAAAAGACAAGGGGGATTGTAGGCATTGGGTAACCACAATATACAGGCCCACTTCAGTTAACAAAACCTCTGACAAAGACTCTCCATTTACAAAATCTTTTTATTAGAACCAAATCCAGCCCATGTTTTTTTTTTTTGGTATTGGTTTAATTGGATTTTTTTGGAAACACTAGCAATGGAGGATGGTGAAGAAAGAAAGATTTTGGGAGAGAGACTTTTAGTATCAGGTTACAATAGCATGTCTGCAAGACAAAATTCCAAGAAAGTTTGACCCAACAAGGAATGTGATTCTTCTCTAGGTTGTGATAGTGACACTTATGTGTTATGATGGTTAAATGTATACAAACTTTGTTTTATGCACAAAACTACTGAAAGTATTGTGCATGAAATTACCTTCGGGCTTTTATGAAACACAAATGATTTTCATATTTAGATGTCTAATTATGTACATATATGAAAAAATCCAATATCCAAAATAGTTCTGATCCCAGGCCTTTTGGTCAAGGGATACTCAACCTGCATTATATTACTAAAATATATGTTAGAAATATATTTCTGGAACTAGAGCTTGTACATGTGTAAAAGGGATAATGTTGAATTCAAGATAATATCATGCTGGAGGATCTACAGATCTTTAGAGAACCAAACCTACAAGCAATCAAATTCACCAATACCAGATGTAGTGAGGGCTTCAGAAAGGCACTGGGATACTTATGGAGGAAGGAACTATGGCTACGACTCTGTGGTGCATCCACATTGTACAATTAACATAGTTTAACACCATTTTAACTGTCAGGATGCAATGCTATGGAATCCTGGGATTTGCAGTTTACTAAGGTACTAGCACTCTTTGATTGTGAAGGATAAAAACCTTGCTAAACTACAGTTCCTATGATTCCACAGTATTGAGCCATGTTAATTAAAGTGATGTTAAATTGCATTAATGCTACAGTGTCTCTGCACCCTTAGGACTTCATTGCATGTATGTTCCATCCCTTTCCACACCCTTCTAAAACAGTTCATAGATGAAGTACCATGAAGCCCATCATATGACTCAGACAGACTTCTGGCTGTCATCTGTCAGTGAAGTGGAAATCATCTTCTGAGCTCCTGATGCATCTGGAAACGGGAGAAAGCGCTTAAAAACACGTGGGATGGGATCTGTAGGATTTGCCCATGTTGAATTGTTTCAATGACATAGAGGAATGGGCATTCTTAAGAACGGTGCCCTTCAGTCTCTTCTAGAGTAATGTGATTGAAAGGGGGAAGATCAAATAATCCAGAAGTAGTGTCAGTCTTAAGAATGGTGCCTTGGGTCTCCTCTAAGTGGATGGTTGAGGAGGAGGAGGCAATCCTGTGTGATTAGGCTAAATAAATTCATCTTCGTTAAAGATGGAATCTCATGCAAGAAGACAATTTCCCCTGCTTTTTCCACCTCTGTCTGATGAAGTTCTTATTTAGCCAGTACCAAAGGCTGTATACCTTGTATTTCAGTTTGGGGTTTTTTTTGTGTGTGTGTGTGAGAACATTCAGGAGAGAACTTTGTATTCATTTGCTTCAGGCGAGCTTCCCGAGCTGCTGTATGAACTAGGACTGCATAGAACTTTGTTTTGATCCAACATGCTGCTTCTTAATTCCCAACATTCATTTCCATGAAACTACAGCTAAATCTACCTAGAGGCTGGACTGCACTGAGCAAATTAGCCGGGTATAATGTTGGAGTTTTAAAATATACTAACTTATTTTGAGGATAAAACATTGGGTTACTTTACGTGTTGTAAGCACTGAGTCACAGTTTCCATGATTAATAGAGGTGTGCATTTTTGTTTGTCCTCATAAGTCGTACCAAATTTGCTAAATTCGTACTTACGAGTTGATATCAATTATGTAGGCGTGGTCTGCACCAAAAATTTAAGAATCAAAACTTACCCCATTTTTTTTTTAGTTTTGTAAATCTCTGAAGGCTCCCAAAGTCAGTTTCATATTCAATGAAAAGAAGCAAAACTGAAGGCAAAGCCAAAAAGGCTGCCTTAGTGCCTTGCCTTTCCTCTGTAAATTAAAGGCCTCTCGCCATTAGAAAAGGCTGGAAACCCAATTGGTGGGGACGAGAGAGAGGCTTGTTCTCCAGACCTTTGATCATTTTAGTTGCCCTCCTCTGGACACTTTCCAGCTTGTCAACATCTCCCTTCAACTGCGGTGCCCAGAATTGGACACAGTATTCCAGGTGTGGTCTAACCAAGGCAGAATAGAGGGGGAGCATGACTTCCCTGGATCAATAGGGCTATAGCTGTTCGACTTGTGATTTTGTGATATGAAATCCAGCATATCTATTTTGTTTGCTGTGTCATAATAAAATAATAATAATAATAATAATAATAATAATAATAATAATAATAATAATAATAATTATTATTATTATTATTGCAAAACTATTCCTTAGCAGCACATCTATTTGAAGGGGAGTCCCAATATGGACTTCTTGGGAGGAACAGTAACTGTCATGATTCCTCTAACCCACACATCTTCTCTTCTAGATGTAAATTCCCGCGGCTTTAACATAACTGTTAAGGGCTGCACTACTAAGCATGTCTGTGGTTTACTAGCTGCGGGTCAGTCTCCGATTTGGAGCCATTATTCAACTCTTCTAAATGGAAAATGTGAGCTAGGACATTCTAAGGAATTGAATTCAGCCAGCTGCTCCGTGGCAAGCATCTTTTGGCTCCTGTTGTTGAAGATCTTTCTCTCTGTGTAAAAGACCGGATCCACTCTAACATTCAGCTGTACCTCCTTTTCACTTCCATGTCAATCTCTCTAATGCAAGCTGACCTGTAGGATTTTCTGCTTTCTTCAGTGAAAATAAACACAAGTGTGTCAAAAATGTAATAGAAAATCCTGTTGTGTTTTTTAAAATAAAAGACACACACATTCGAAGCCACTGATTTAGATAGCAACTGGAAGACACCACACAGCAATTTTGATCCCATGTATGTGAGCTCTATCGCACTACCTAATTACATATGAGAGGTTATTTAAATTTCCAGTAATTCCAAAGGATTTAGTGAACAATTTGATAACAGAAATAGTTGATAACAACATTAGGGCCAATTGGGCCTCCAATTCAATAGCTGGGATGCGAAAGCAGAAAAGGCTCTCTCCTGTGATTTACCACAACACATTTTCCCGACAGAAGGTGACTTCTCCATTAGATCTCAGTTCTTGGGCAGTAGAGTTGCCTCTTCATGTTACCAGCACCATGAATTCTGATGGGAGGTATATTTGCAGTTAGGGTGATTCCTTTAAAACTGGTGTTGTGTGGCTTTTGTATGATGTTCCAGGCATCAGTTCAGCTTCTGCATTTTGCACTTATTTTGCAATGTCTGAGCTTATTTATTTATCGTGTCAGAAGCAAATTGAGAATACAGTTATAATGTATAGAAAAACCACAAACAAAGTTAAAAATTTTGCATTATACTAAATTCCATTTGACCAGAAGCTGGCCACTTGGAGTGCCTCTGGTGTCACTGTGAGAAGGTCCTCCATTGTGCATGTGGCAGGGCTCAGGCCACATTGTAGTAAGGAGTCTATGGTTTGCTCTTCTCCATGCTCACATGTCATGGACTCCACTTTGTAGTTCCATTTCTTAAGGTTAGCTCTGCCTCTCGTGATGCCAGAGCCCAGTCTGTTCAGCATCTTCCAAGTCGCCCAGTCTTCTGAGCTGACCATATAGAATGTACTGCAGCACTCTAATTGGAAAGCTTTTAGTGCATAGACTCTTCGGATTAAGAAGAGCCTAGACTAGAATTGTTGGTGAATGCCATTTGGTGCTCTTTGTCAAGGAGCAAAATGACTCAGTTAGCTCTGACTATGAGATGTATTTAACATACTGAACTTAAGGTGCTTCTACTCAGGCACTAAAATCCAATCTGAAGCTGGCTCGAGGTTTGGGTGTCCACAAAATGTACACACACACCCTCCCTGCTCTAAGTGACATGGTTGGTGAATGCCATTTGGTGCTCTTCATCAAGTAGCAAAACGACTTGGTTAGCAAAACGATGTTGCAATGAGCATCTAGCTGGAAACAGCATATTAACAGCAGACTCACCAGAACAGGACACAAAGTGGTTTCCAGAAACAATAAGTAGCACTCAATGTAAATCACGGTTTATTGATTAGCCCATCGGCCGTATCAAAACATTTAACACATAGACATACATACAACATACAACATACAACCCGTGGTAAAAAAAGAAGTTAAAATAAACAAGCTGTTAACAAGACCCCGTTCAGGTCAAATATCTGCATCACCTCCACAGTTTACCCCAATTGATTCCAGATATGCAATTCTCAGCTGTGTTGCTTTGAATAGGAAAAGGGCTGTTTTGTGTGTTATTTTAGGATTCTGGCCGGCCAACAAAAATGAAATTTTAATATGTGGGTCCCAGTGTGTTTTGTGAATAATGTATGGCCTGAGGCATTGGTCTCTCTCTTTCTTATACAGTTCACAGCTGAACAAAACATGTGCGATATCCTCCATCTCTGATGCTCCACAAATACAAAATCGTTCGTTGTATGGAACTTGATTAAACCTTCCGTGTTTGACCATCGTATCCAGCTGCTCAAAACGGGCTCTGGTAAATGCCCTCCTGAGGTGTTTAGGCATTTTTGTCTTTAGATACCTGGCTGTTTGGAAAGTATGTTTAAAATGGCTTAACCATTTCAATGAGCCAGCTTTACTCAGGGTAGCAATGTCTTTTTGACCTTCTATATCCAGTACTCATTGAGCAAATATTTTTGGGTCTAGTTCTTCTAAGAGATTTGGATACTGAATCGGAAGTCCACAACTCCTAATGTATTTTGTCAGATGAACTAGCCAAGAGGACTGATGTTGATTTTCTACCTGCTCTAACAGGCACAGTTTTGGCAGTCTATCATTTGCCATGACAATCAATTTTATCCAGTAGTTGTAGGCCCTGATTTTAGATAAGCCATCAACTGTGTATACTCCCAGTTCCGCTCTTACTGCGGCAGCTGGGGTCGTCCTGTCTACTCCTAGAAAACTTCGCAGGTGCTGTGATTGTGATTGCTCTAATAATGGTACCTGGTTTAGACCCCAAACTTCGGCTCCATATAAAATCATGGGGGTAAACTTCACTTTAAGAAGTGGGTCTAAAGATCCTGGTTGGCTGTGATTTGTTAATTTAAGCAGTTGGTTTATATGTACTCTTGCCCTGACTGAGTTTCTTTGATGATGTGGTAGCCAAGAGCCGGTCTCAGAAAAAACAATTCCCAGGTACGTGAAAGTACAAACTTGCTCTATTGGTTCACCATCCAGGAACCATCTATGTCTGTTATGTCGTTTGCCAAATACCATTATTTTTGACTTTGATTTATTAATAGTTAGAGCGTTGTTATGACAATAAGTATTAAATCTTCTCAGCAGCCTACGTAGCCCGACTTGCGAGTATGATAATAAAATCATATCATCGGCATATAGTAGGATGTTAAAGTGTGTTTTACACAGCTTAGGCATATGTACCTCTGGGTCCTTCAGCTGTTTGGGGAGATCATTATACACCCTCGTCTAACCCCTTTGTATGTTTCTACACTGTTTCTCATGGCTCCTTGCGTCCCGAATCGCACTTTCAGGAAGGTGTTTGTGTAAAGCGCTTTGATTAGTGCAAGCAGTCTGGGTTCCATATTGAGATCAGTTAATTTTTTCCATAACGTCTCTCTATTTACAGTATCAAATGCTGCGCTAAGATTTATAAAGGCAGCATACAGTTGTTTCCCTCTGCTGACATATTTTGCAATTGTATGATTTAAAACAAAGCAATTGTCGATAGTTGATCTATTCTGCCTGAAGCCAGCCTGTTCTTCAACGAAGATATGTTTTTTCTTTTTCCCAGCATTCAGCTCTGTTCAGGAGATATCTGGCATATATCTTGGCCACAATATCAATTAGGCTAATTGGCCTGTAGGAACCAGGGTCTTTTTTGTTCTCTTTTTTGGAAACAGGGACAACTATAGCCATCTTCCATCCAACTGGAATCTGGCAGCTGTTATTTATGTGTGTAAATAAGCCTGCTAACAGGGGGCCCCACCAATCCAGATGTGTTTTAAATAGCTCAGCAGGTAAATAATCTTCCCCTGGGGCTTTATTGGTCTTCAAATTATTTATGATACATCTGATCTCATCTTCTGTTACTGGTGGCCAAAGGGGTAATAATAATAATAATAATAATAATAATAATAATAATAATAATAACAATAAAACTTTATTTATACCCCGCCACCATCTCCCCAGTGGGGACTCGGGACGGCTTACATGGGGCCATGCCTGGGAAAATACAATATAACACAATATAAAAACAACATATCATAATACAATTACAACAATACAATAAAGAATCATATACAGTACAACACAAAATCCAAAGAGCAATATAACAGGGCAGGCCACACTAATACTCAGTTAAAACTCGGGGTGAGAAAAGGATAAGAAAAAGGATAAGAATAAAACCACAGGGAACTAAGGAAAAGATAGCAGACAGTCTAGAGGATAAATAATGGGGGGCGTAACAAAAGCATGTAACAGTTACTCTCCGAAAGCACACCGGAAGAGCCATGTTTTTAGATCTTTCCTAAAGTCTGAAAGAGTGGAGGCTTGCCTGATTTCAATGGGCAATGAGTTCCATAAACGGGGGGCCACAGCAGAAAAGGCCCTCTCCCTTGTTCCTACAAGGCGGGTCTGGGATAAAGGCAGTGGCGACAGGAGAGCCTCCCCTGACGATCGCAGAGATCGGGCAGGTTTATGGAAGGAGATACGGTCACGAAGGTAGGTGGGTCCCAAACCATTTAGGGCTTTATATATGATGGTCTGCACCTTGAATTGGGATCGGAAAATGAACGGAAGCCAGTGGAGCTCCTTAAACAGGGGAGTAGATCTCTCCCTGTAATTCGCCCCAGTTATTAATCTGGCAGCCGAGCGTTGGACCAGTTGTAATTTCCGAGCCGTCTTCAAGGGAAGCCCCACGTAGAGCGCATTACAGTAGTCCAGTCTAGAGGTAACTAAGGCATGCACCACCGTGGTCAAGTCAGACTTCACAAGGTATGGTCGCAGTTGGCGCACAAGTTTGAGTTGTGCAAAAGCCCTCCCGACACCTGAGCCTCAAGCGTCAACGCTGAATCCAGGAGGACCCCCAAACTGCGGACCTGTGACTTCAGGGGGAGTGCGACCCCGTCCAGCACAGGTTGCCACCCAATACCCCGATCCGACGAGCGACTGACCAGGAGGGCCTCTGTCTTGTCAGGATTGATCCTCAGCTTGTTCCTCCTCATCCAGTCCGCCACAGCGGCCAGGCACTGGTTCAGCATCCGAGGGGCTTCCTTGGAATCAGATGGGAACGAGTAGTGGATTTGTGTGTCATCTGCGTAGAGATGGCAACACCCTCCAAAACTCCGGATGACCTCTCCCAGTGGTTTCATGTAGATGTTAAATAGCATGGGGGATAGAATAGACCCTTGCGGGACCCCACAGGTCAATGGCCAGGGGTCCGAGCAGGTTTCCCCCAGCTTCACCATCTGGGAACGGCCCTCCAGGAAGGACCGAAGCCACAGCAGAACTGTGCCACCGATTCCCATTCCGGCGAGCCTCCCCAGAAGGATACCATGGTTGATGGTATCGAAAGCCGCTGAGATGTCCAAGAGAACCAGCAGGGACACACTCCCCCTGTCCAGCTCCCTGCGGAGGTCATCCACCAGGGCGACCAGAGCCGTCTCGGTGCTGTGTCCAGGCCTGAAGCCAGACTGCGAGCGGTCCAGAAAATCGGTGTCATCGAGGAACCCCTGGAGCTGCGTAGCAACCACCCACTCCAGAACCTTGCCCAGAAATGGGAGGTTGGAAATTGGCCTGTAGTTGTTACATACAGATGGGTCTAACGAGGTCTTTTTTAATAATGGTTTTACTACCGCCTGCTTAAAGCAGGATGGAACTGACCCTTGAACCAGGGAGGCATTTATAATAGCCACAAACCAATCCAACAACCCATCTTTGGCCAGCTTCACCAGCCAAGAAGGACAAGGATCCAGAGCGCAGGTGGTCGCCCTCACAGACCCAAGAATCCCCTCCACGTCATCAGGAAGAACAAGCCGGAAAGAATCCCATAAGATCGCACAGACAGGTACCTCGGTTACCTCCGCTGGGACCACAGTTAAGCTGGAGTCCAACTCACGGCGTATCTGAGCAACTTTGCCTGCAAAATGGTGCGCGAAATCGCTGCACCGAGTTGCCAAGTCATCAGGAAACCCCTGGGCCTCGGGAGGCCGCAGGAGCTCCCCAACAACTCGAAACAACTCCGATGGCCTGTTGGCTGCAGACGCTATGCGGGCAGTCATGAAAACTTTCCTGGCTGCTCGCAGAGCCACGGAGTAAGCCTTAATAGCGGCTTTAGCCCGTGCTTGGTCGGACACGTCCTGAGATTTCCTCCAGATGCACTCTAGTCCCCTCCTCCTACGTTTCATCACAGCCAGCTCCTCGGTGAACCAAGGAGTCGACGCGATTCTACGCAGTGAGAGGGGACGTTTGGGAGCGATCGTGTCCAGTGCCCTTGATAGCTCACTGTTATAGCGATCAGCCAGGACATCGACAGGATCGCCAGTCTCCAGAACAGGAAGATCCCCAAGAGACCTCAGAAGTCCATCCGGATCCATCAGTCTCCTGGGGCGGACCATCTTAATGGGTCCACCACCCCTGCGGAGGTTAGAAGGCACGGCGATACTTAAACAGATCAGATGATGGTCAGACCATGACAATGAAAGAATGTTTTGCTCTTCCACTCTGACTGTCCCACCGTCCACAATAAAAACAAGGTCCAAGGTGTGTCCTGCCTGATGTGTGGGCCCAGATATAACTTGAGACAGCCCCATGGTTGTCATGGCAACCATGAAATCCTGAGCTGCTCCTGTCAATGTGGTCTCGGCATGAATGTTAAAGTCTCCCAAAACTATCAGTTGTTGGGAGACAAGGGCCGCATTGGAGACCACTTCTGCTAGCTCAGACAGAGAGACTGCTGGGTCGCGGGGTGGACGGTACACCAACAGAATCCCCAAGCTGTCTCGGGCTCCCACCCTCAGGAAAACACACTCGAACCTCGGGGATTGTGGAACGGCGCATCTGATCAGGGCGATGGACTGCCGAAAGATCACCGCAACTCCTCCTCCCCGCCCCCCAACCCTGGCCTGTTGATGCACCCCGAAACCTGGAGGACACAGCTGGGTGAGAGTCACACCTCCCAGCTCATCCAGCCACGTCTCGGTGATGCATGCCAGATCCGCCTCCTCATCCAGGATCAAATCCTGGATGACAGCTGTTTTACCATTGACGGATCTGGCGTTCAGAAGCAGGACCTTAAGGTTGGGGGGTCTGTCCTGAAGACTACCACACCTAAACCTCTCCAGGGTCGCAAAAACTCTGTTGCGCTTCTCCCTGGGTTGATAGTGACCGTGCTTTCTCCTCCCCCATATCACTTCAATGGGGCCACCTCCATGAGAGCCCTCTTCCCCCTGATGGAAGAACTGGGTGGAGTTGCCAATTGCCGGGACTAGTCAGCTGTCCTGGAAAGGAAAGCCTCCAAAGGTACTTGTTTGTTTAAAAAAGGAGCTTCTCTCCACTGATGGGAGAGAGGGGTCAGTTGATTTGGCATCATCATGAATGGGAAGGTGACTAAGCAAGAGTGGGGTCTTGTTGTGGGACTGGGAGGTAGAACAAGCATGACTTAGGGTAGAGCTTTTATTGATAAATCTTTACCTCGTGACTGTGTCTCTGTAGGTTCTGTGGAGGCAAACAAGTGGGAGTAGTAATTTTCCCAGTCCTCTGCAGGAATAGGTATATCAAATGCAAATTTCCTTTCCTTCAAAATTCTAGCTACTGTGTGCCAAAAGATAGCTGAGTTATGACTCTTAGCTGAGCACTCAAGCCCTGACCAGATCGAGACTGTATGATTTTTCTTTTTTGTTTTTATAAGTTTCTTATATTCTCGTCTCAGGGTTAACATTTCTAATTGAAGATTTACAAGATGTTGTCCCTGAGCACGTCTCATTGCCGACCTCAGCTTTGTTCTCTGAAGTTGGCATCCTTTGTCAAACCAGGGCGCTCTGCTCAAGTAAGGACCTTTAGGAGTGGATTTTGTGACAAGATGTTCCTTTAGACTACCACAGATATTTGTAAATGCATTAGAGACTGTCTGCCAATCTGCTGAGTGTGACTGAATTATTGAGTTCCAGTTTGTAATATCCTCTGTTTTGAGGCTATTAGCTATTGCTGTCATGTTTACTTTGGTCCAGGCAAGTCTTTTGTTTTGTATCACCTCAGTGTTGGCCATAATCCAGTTATCATTCCTATTATTTGGTCTTAAATCTGAGGGGCCCAAAAATTTCACACACACTGGTTGATGGTCATTTTCTTCCCTCAAAAGTACTTTGATCTGTGAAAAAAGATTGGCCTTGCCTGTTGAAACACATATAAAATTTAAGGCACTGCTTGTATGGCTAGAATGAAATGTATAGGGGTATACATAATTGTAATTATTGTTATTATTCTTACCTCCTAGGATTTGTAAATTGCACTTCGAGATCAGTGATGCCAGACTTATACCAGACCTATTGATCTTTTTGTCTCTTGAGTACCATTTTGGGTGATTTTTAATAAAATCATGTGGAAGGCCACCATATTGGGCTAGATCATGTATAGATGGGCCTAATTTAGCATTAAAATCTCCAAATAAAATAATTATTGCTTGGGTACACGCTACTGTTAGTTCTTCCACCATTATCTCTAGCTGTACCCAGGCATCAGGACTGTAATAGGAGGATGTGAGTGGTGGGATATAGACATTTATCAATATAAGCTCCATTTCTTTATAACTAAACTTAATGGCCAATATATTGTGGATATCATCCCCCTTGCACAATCTCTGCCCTTCTCACTGTAATTCCTCCTTAATACACATACATGGGTCCCCTGAGGCACGCCCTTTATTTCCTCTTTTCTGAGCAGGTGTGTGCCAACATTGAAATCCAGGTAATTGTATTGAGTCAACCACTCCTACCAGCCAAGTCTCTTGAAGCCCTGTTATCTCAAAATCAGATAAGAATCTCACCAGTTCGCAATCAACGGTCTCTTTCCAGCCAGCTACATTCCAGGTTACAATCTGGATTGGTCTTACTGTCTCTAAGTGTTCTTGTTGGCCAGGTTGTATGAGTATTGAAGATTCTGACAGTCAATTCGTGTCTGAGGCTGGTATGATGCCACCAATATCCCCACTGAAAACACAGTTGTTGTGGGGATCTCTTTTCTCCTTTCTGGTTTGCCGCAGATGTTGTGGTTGTTGTATTTCTTCAGCAGTAGTATTATTCTGTCTTGATGTTGAGGGTACACTCATTCCTTCCCTGGGAGGTAGATCATGGATAGGGGGTCTGCTGTCATCCCTCCTAGGTACCAAGACCTGAATTGGAGACAAGGTGGGGGTCTCGTCCTCCTCATTCAGCTCCAGTAGGTCATTAACATTAACAGGGCCCACTTCTAAGTCCATCTCAGCCTGTGGGGACTCATCAGTGGACATTAAGCCCACCAATGACTCAACCATGTCCCCTATGGTGGTCACTACAGTCTCAAGATGATCCAATCCAAAGTCAATGTCTCGCTGATCATCACAGGTTGCACTGCTCAGGATCGTAGACTGCTTCTGTGTTGGTTTGCTGTCAGCCTTGGCTGGACTGGACTGTGGCCTATTCCTGCCAGAAGTCTCCCTGGGGGCTAATAGGCTGGGTCTGCCCACTTCCACAGGCATGTCATCACCATGCATGGGAGTTATCAGTGGGCTGATGTCCAGGTCATGGAAAACCCTCATAGGAGCTATTTGGAATTTAAGCAGGAAGAGCTTCATCTTCATCAGCATAGATGGTAATGTTGATTGCTCAAAGGTCATTACGATTTTCTTATCTGCAGATACTTGGGGTAGCCACTCAGCTTTAAGCAGGTCAACACTTTGGGGGTGTATAGGTAGTAACTGACCCAACGATGTTCTAATAGCTCTGAATGACCTCCATCTGCCCTTATTTATGTTGTTATGAGAAATTCGCAGCATTATCTGGTTTGCTTGTAGGATCCTATTACACTTAGTAGAAGTAAGTGAGTAGCCCCTAGTTGCCTTTGTGCAAGGCTTTTCATCCGTTGTATTTGCCTCCCTTCTGGGCCCCATGCCATCAGCCTGTACTGTGCTCTCTCTTAGGGCCATATTCCTCTGGACAAAAGAGTCAAAAGACAGTCTGAGCTGCTCAATCTGGTTTGCTACATTCTTTAGTTTATCAAAAAATAAATGTCACTGTTTTAGCAGTCAGTAAACATTGCTGCATCAATGCACTGGTGGAGTTTGTCTGCTGCAATAGCTCAGGTTGTTTTAACTCAGTAATTAGTGAGCTTGTTCCAGGCGTATCTCCCCTGAACAAATCCAAGGACACTCCATCTTGATATGCTGTTGAGTTGTTACCGGAGTTTCTGTTTTCTTTATCCAAGGATAAGAAGCGGTTATCGGTAAATAATGGGGGGAAAGATGGCATCGGAGTGATAGGACGTGATTTAACGGGCTCCGGTATTTTTTGTTTTTCCTACTCCCTTACCTGGAAATGGGAAACAGAAAACGCAATAGGACTAGCCCTGAGTCAACAACGCACCACAAGGCTTCTAAACAACTGAAAATTGATGAACTCTTCGGGGAAGGAACTGTGAGTATATCTGACTTAAACACCCTGTTTGAAACTACAACTGACAACAACGCTACTCCCTTAATTCTTCATGATAAAGCTAACGAGCCTCTATCAGTAGCCTCTGACAACAACTTGGCTGCATATCATGAAAGAGTATCCTTGGAGTCAATTGAAACAGATGAAGTGGAAGAGAACCCCCTCTTTACCGAGATAAGACAACATACAGGGCAAACAATTACCACAGACTTTGTGATGAACCAATGTCTTCTTACAGCCCACACTGTTGTTTCTATCTTCGAAAGAATAGAAAAAATAGTAGGACAGTTGGAGCTTCTCAAAATTGCTGTTGACCGCTTCACTCAGAAAAGTATACCTTTAAAAGAATGTCCAGCTAAGGATAACAGCCAGAGAGGAGGATAATGATGTGCACCAAAACACCTCTGAATTACCCACTAAGGAGCTACAAATGCATAATGGCAATAGGATATTACAAGCAAATCAAACAATGCTGCAAATTGCCCACATTGGAATAAATAAGGGCAAATGGAATTCATTTAGAGCTATCAGAACTTCTTTGAGCCAGCTATTAAACATACATCCACATAGTATCGATATGCTCACAGTGGAGTGGCTTCCCAGAGTGTCAGCTCACGACAGGATTCTCATATCGTTTGAGCAGATGACAATTCCCAGCATGCTGATGAAGATGAAGCTCTTTCTGTCCAGTTTTCAAATAACACCAACAAGGGTGTTTCGAGATTCAAGCATCACCCCTTTGATAATTCCTTTGCACAACAGTAATTGTTTGAGAAATCCCAAAGAAACATTTCACAAGAACATGCTGCAGTCCAGCACAGCCAAAACCCTTAGTACACTAACAGAGAAGCAGCCTCGGGGCCTAAGTAGGCCATCCTGCAAGGAACAACAAGACATTGCTTGTAGATTGGACCACCTTAAGAACATGATGTTTACTATCAGGGACATGGCTGAACCATTAATAGACTTAGTTCCCTCTGTTGAAGCCCCACATGCTACGAGGGATTTGGCGGGGTCCAATGCACCCTCTGATGCCTATGAGGGAAAATCAGACACCTTCAACACACGAATTGCTACCCAACCAAACAACTCCTGCTCAGACTGAACTTCTGGAGATCGGTAATGTCTCAGACCCATTTACACCAACGTGACAATTACAACTGCTATCTTGGAATATAATGGGATGGACAAATAAATTCCATGATGCAGATTTTGCAATTTATCTGCAACAATTTAAAATTATTTGTTTGCAAGAGACATGGGCCACTGAAACAAATCCTCCTTCTCTCCATGGTTTCAGTGCATATTCAGTTCCAGCTGTGAAAACGAGCTCTAAAGGCCGTGGTAGTGGAGGCCTTGCCATTTTCATTTCAGATGATCTGCATGTGGACATTCAAAGTTTGGATAGTTCCCTACCGCAATATATACAGGTCCTCCTCATTAAGAGCACGTTCTTTGGTTGTGTAATCTGTATAAATGTCTATTTTCCACCTAGATTAGCAAAAAATTGTGATCCCAATAATGTTTGGTCCAGGCTATCTGAAACCCTCACCTGTTTGGAATTATTTATTTCTTTTATTTATTTACAGTATTTATATTCCGCCCTTCTCACCCCGAAGGGGACTCAGGGCGGATTACAATGAACACATATATGGCGAACATTCAATGCCAATAGACAAACAACATTCAGTGTTGCCAATATCCCTCCACAAAGCTCCTTTTGTGTGGAGATTTTAATGCTAGAATTGGGGTGGGTATGAAACAAGTGGAAGGCACTAACTTTGGGCAAGATGGCCAGGTCACATCTGCTGACAGGGTTTCTCAAGACACAATTAGAAACAAGTTAGGTCTGAGTTTCTTAGAGGTCCTATCCTTGCATCAATTGCATTGCCTCAACGGAACCCAGCATGATACAACACAAGGTGCCTATACCTACGTCACCAACAGGGGAGCTAGTACTATCGATTATATAGCAGTTTCTGCTGACCTGCTACCTGATATTCAAAGATTTGCAATTAATAATAGGGTTGAGAGTGATCATTTTCCTTTGTCTCTCATATTTAACTTTGAAACATCACCTCCAGCACAATCCTCCCAAAATCCCCAAAATCTAAATGGAATCCATGTTGGAGAACGAAGAATAAGGTGGTCAGTCAACTTAGGCAACTCCATTCTACACATATTGGAGAGCAATCCCTATAGACTTCACCGACAATACATCCTAGACTCTAACACAGACATTTTACATGCCTATCAATCCATCATTCAAAATCTCAGACCCAAACTGGTCTGTAACAAACAACTAAACCCCAGTAAGGTGGGAATTAACAGATGGTTTGATTCTGAATGTAGAAGTGCCAGGCAAGGTCTAATGGAGTATTCCAAACATACATTTAGAAAAAATGATGCTGCTGTTACTGTAAGTCTAGCTCAAATGAGGGCATCCTACAAGGCACTTTTAAAGCAGAAAAAAGACACACATGTTAGAGCTCAATGGAACCAATTATCCTTAGCTGTGCCGGAAAAGAATGAAAAGCAGTTTTGGGATATCATCTCATCTGGAATGCATACGGTCAGGCCGGTAGTGCTTGGGCATATTTCAATACAGCAATGGTTTGATCATTTTAGTAAGATTTATGGAGCTACTTCCCCAGGGAATTCTACTAGTGCTCCCATTACCATCGGCTTGCCTCACTGGTCTCCTGTGTCAACCTCTGAGGTAAAGAAATTGATTACAGCCCTGGCTCTGAGCAAGGCCCCAGGGGAAAATATGATGCCCCCAGAAATATTTAAGAACTTTTCAGAGTGGTGGGCTCCAATATTAGCCAAAGTGTTCTCACAAATCAATAACACAGGCATAATCCCAGAGGGCTGGAAACAGAGCATAGTTGTCCCCATTCACAAGAAAGGTGATAAACAAGATCCCAACAACTATCGCTCTATTAGCCTCTTAGATATTGACTCAAAGTTATATAGTAGACTTCTGTTAAACAAATTAGAAGACTGGGAATATGATAACCAAATCATCTACCCTGAACAGGCTGGTTTCAGAAAAGGACAAAGTAAAATCGACCAGTGTTTGACCTTGTATTTTTTAGCCCAACAAGCCATTCCCGGACCTACCAAACATCTATTTGTTGCCTTTGTTGACTTAGCAGCAGCTTTTGATTCTATCGATAGAAACCTGTTGTGGCATAAACTGGCTAACACCAGCATGGATAAGCGCCTACTGTTTTTAATCAAGGCAATTTATACTAACACCACGGCTAGAATAAGAGTTGGTATCTCTGGCTCATTAACTGACCCCATCCATACAAATAAAAGAGTAAAACAAGGATGTCTACTGGCACCAGCACTCTTTAATCTTTATCTAAATGACATAATACCAGCACTCTCAGGGCCAGAATTTTTTCCACCCACAGTAGGATCCAAGAAAATTTCCATTCTATTGTATGCTGATGACATGGTTCTAATCTCACTTACCCAAATTGGGCTGAGGAGATTGCTTTCTAAGCTTGGCACTTACTGTTCTGAAGAAAAGCTGAATATCAACTATAATAAAACAAAAGTAATGGTGTTTGGAAGAAGACACTCTCAACACAGATGGACCATCAGGGGTCACCAAATTGAACAATGCCAGGAATTTAAATACCTTGGAATCCATTTCACAGAAAAACTATCTTGGAAATCCCATATAAAACATACTAAAACAGTGGCTTTGAAAACTATTGGAGCAATCCTCAGATTTTACAACACTGCAGGGGGTCATCTTGTTGTTCCAGCACTCAAAATATTCCAGAGTAAAGTCATAGCCCAGATTTTGTATGGTGCTGCTGTTTGGGGATGGGATGAGACTCAGACAGTGAAACTAGAGACCCTTCAAAATACATTTCTTAAGAAACTACTGAGGCTCCCCCCAGGCGCCCCAGCAGCCTTAGTCCGGGCAGAGGTTGGTCTCCCTTCCATTAGATCACGTATTCACTTCACCCTATTTAATTATTGGAGAAATGTAAAGGATTAATCAGTTAGGGTCCTCCCCAGGGGATGTTTTGAACAGATAGCAAAATGCAAAGTCTGGAATAAAGACACCAGAAGCTGCTTGAATTTCACCCCCCTCTGACCAATACACCCTCCATCTTGAACTCAAGGGAGAAGCTCAAGGAATATATTTTAAATCACAGTGTTCACCTGGATAGGCAGGCTATTAATAACTCAAAATTTTCTCACTGGTAAAGACTGTACAAACTTGACCATGAGAGGGCTATCTACCTGACTAGGCTCACATTTCCAAAACTTAGGCAAGCCTTCACAGCCCTTCGTTTCCAAAGTATGCCCACAGCTGTGATTGATGGTAGATAATCGATCCATGAAAAATTTGATTCTAAACTCATTTCAAAACTAGAGGGGGGCAGCGTTTTGTTTTTGGTGGTATTTACGAATTTTGCCCCCAAAAAATTTCAAAATTAACGAAAATTCGTTATCTTCAAAATTAATTCGTTAATGGCGGACGCGCATGCGCAGTCGCCCAAAAACAGCCACAGAGGGGGGGGGAGTTCGGGGGCTCTCCTGCTCTCATTTTTTCAGCTATACTGATCAAATTTGGTACAGTGGGAGAACACAATCCACCCTGCTTGTTTGCTAAATTGCAGAGCATTTGCCCTTTCCTAAGATTTATTGCACAATTTTATAGTTCATATAGAAAAACTTTACCAATTGCAAAAAATCTGTTCCTGCTTTTGAATTGTTATTTCCTGTTCATTCAATAGGGGTTCCATCACTGTGAAAGTTCTTGCTTGTGTATCATTGTTTCAGTGCCCGTAAATCTGTCAAAATTTTAGGGCATTGGGGGACATTGGCCAAGAGACACATTTTGCTGCCTGCCACTATGCGCAATGACTTTCCCCAGGCATCGATATTGGAGGCCATTATACCCCAGTGGTCAAGCCCCTCCCCCTCCCAAGAAATGTAAGATTTCTGCGACGTTGGTTTGATTTATTGCCTGATGGCAAAATGGGTAAAGAACGACAGCCGCGATACAAGAGAGATGCGGCGCATCGTGGGAAACACGTCGACCATGTAGGCCGACAGGCAGCTAAAACCAAAGAAAAGAAAAGAAAAGAAAGAAAAAGCCACAGGTGGCAAGGCCCATATGTTAAAATGGGCCGGCCACAGTTGGCCGGCATGCATCCCAGAGAGGGAAAAAATTGTGGCCCACAACAAAGGAAGGATAGCCTCAATATGTACAGAGGGACAGCTGTGAGAGAAGAGAGATGCGGCGCATCATGGGAAACACGACCACGTAGGCCGACAGGCAGCTAAAACAAAAGAAAAGAAAAGAAAGGAAAAGCCACAGGCGGCAAGGCCCATACGTTGAAATACTGCCCAGGGGGGCCGGCCACCGTTGTCCGGCACGCTTCCCAGAGAGGGAATAAAGTGTGGCCCCCACTTTAAAATACTAGGCCGGCCACCGTTGGCCGGCACGCTTCCCAGAGAGGGAAAAAGAGTGGCCCCCACGTTAAAATACTAGGCCGGCCACCGTTGGCCGGCACGCTTCCCAGAGAGGGAAAAAGAGTGGCCCCCACGTTAAAATACTAGGCCGGCCACCGTTGGCCGGCACGCTTCCCAGAGAGGGAAAAAGAGTGGCCCCCACGTTAAAATACTAGGCAGGCCACCGTTGGCCGGCACACTTCCCAGAGAGGGAAAAAGAGTGGCCCCCACGTTAAAATACTAGGCCGGCCACCGTTGGCCGGCACGCTTCCCAGAGAGGGAAAAAGAGTGGCCCCCACGTTAAAATACTAGGCCGGCCACCGTTGGCCGGCATGCTTCCCAGAGAGGGGAAAAGAGTGGCCCCCACGTTAAAATACTGCCCAGGGGGGCCGGCCACCGTTGGCCGGCACGCTTCCCAGAGAGGGAAAAAGAGTGGCCCCCACGTTAAAATACTAGGCCGGCCACCGTTGGCTGGCACGCTTCCCAGAGAGGGAAAAAGAGTGGCCCCCATGTTAAAATACTGCCCAGGGGGGCCGGCCACCATTGGCCGGCACGCTTCCCAGAGAGGGAAAAAGAGTGGCCCCCACGTTAAAATACTAGGCCGGCCACCGTTGGCCGGCACGCTTCCCAGAGAGGGAAAAAGAGTGGCCCCCACGTTAAAATACTAGGCCGGCCACCGTTGGCCGGCACGCATCCCAGAGACAGAGAGAGAAGTAAAAAACCAGGAAATGTGGGCCCAAGCCCCTCAGACCCGGGGGGCCGGCCACCGTTGGCCGGCCCCACGCCCACACCACAGAACCCACATGGGGAAGGGCGTGTATTCTTCACGTCTGCTAGTGAACTGTGGGCCCAAGCCCCACTGCCCAGGGGGGCCGGCCACCGTTGGCCGGCCCCACGCCACCTCCTCACCACCCAAGGGGAAGGGCGTGTATTCTTCACGTCTGCTAGTGAAATGTGGGCCCAAGCCCCACTGACTAATGTGTCAACCAGACCATAGCAACAAAGTCTGTAGCCGCCACAAAGGCACACTCCCTGACAGCAAAACGTCAGCGGCCCTGGCCGCACCCTTACCGGGTGGACACAAGCTAGCTGGCAGTCCACAGGGTAGTCGTGGCCAACATCACATCAATAATGATTGTAATAATAACCACAGTAAGATCTTAATTGTTATTACCCGCCCCATCTTCCCGGAGGGACTCTGAGCGGCTTCCATGGGGCGTGCCCGTCAACAATACAATGTGAACAATTAAACCCCAAAATTTTATATTTATTAAAGGAAATGTTGCATCAATAACACATAAAATAAAAAAGCTGTCACAGTCAGCATACAGCATTACCTGCTTAAAAAACAGAGGTGTAAAAACATGGCTCTGTGGCCGAGGGCTGAATACTTCCACATAGATGAGGTAGTTTGAGAGTTAAAAATCTATAAAGTGCGAAATACTCTTGGCCTGGAAACCAATTCTTCATCTGGCAGCGATCCACCCCATAGTCCTCGAAGGCTTTTTGGAACTGGAAGGTTTTACGGCTCTGATGTAAGGTTAATGTTTCTATGGCGTTGAACTAGAGGGAAGACTTGTGTGTGTGTCTGGTGTTATTAAAGGTCTCTAGCAGCTGATCTGGAAAGAGGGAAATGACTTCTGTTGGTATACATTTTCAGTAAAGTTGTGGATGTAAAATAATGAAAGATATTGTCTTTATGGAGTAGAAATGTATCCAAAGAACTAAAACATAGCACAACTGTGGAGACAAAAGAAACCATGAAGACATAACTCATTGCTTTCAACAGCAATACAGAGTTTCTGAGAGGTTTTTTTCTCTACTTATGGGTCTGCGGAAGATTAGCATCACATACCTTCTGTGTCTTATCCTCTCAGACACACGCATAGAGATAAAACTTGTGTCAGGCAATGGCTGGGATCCATTAAAAAAAGGTTTATCCCTGCCATTGTGGGATTTCACTTATCCCATATTTTAAAAGCATTGTAAAGGGGTGGGAGATAAATAAAATGTTTTCGTTATCCTAAACCACAAGAGGCTTCGGCCAGGGTGTCCCACCTTTAACGATGGCTGTGTTAAAAAAATTGGCTTGTAAACCGCCTTTTGTATCATCCGTCAAAAAACAGTCCTCATTTTCAAATACCAAACGCAAAAACATGTCCTGGACTGCTTCAGCAAAAGTGTTGGAAAAGTGCACCTGATACTTTAGCACAGCAGACATTTCTGCAATTACCGTAATATTTTATGATGTCAAGACATAAAATTATTTTATTACTTTCATTGAAAAGAAATTGATTCTAAATGATGTTTTTTCATTTTGTACTCATGTTGCTTGGGCCGCTGCCCCAAATAATCCGCACCGAGTCCACGCAGGGAGATGTTGGCGGGAAATATTAAATTTTGTATTCATTTATCATTGATCGTTTTATATACTCTCTGAGAGTCCTCCTCGTTTCAAAGGTATTTCTTGATATTCCAGGACCGGGAGTTTGGCCTCGAGGAAGAGTATTCTCAGATAGGTCACTCGGCAAGCTGCTGAAAGGGGTCACACCATCGTCGGCCATGTTGAATACTCTCTTCAAAGCCATAAACTGCTAGGAGGATAATAAATGGAATGTGCTGGGTTTTTTGGGAATTCCAAGTCACATAGTCTGTCCCACGGAAAGTGTTAGTTGACATGCTGGGAACAGAAAACGGATCAACCGCCGTTTTCATGCTTGGGAACGGGTTGCGGCAGGGCCGCAGAAGTTCAGCCTCTGGAATCATCTAGCCATTTGTCTGGAACATTAAATGCGACATGCTTGGCTAGAGGACCTGTAGGCAGGATTTGAAATATATGGAAGGCACGTTTACAACCTATGGTATGAGATAACAGTCTGCTGGCTGAAAGACAGTAGGGGCAGAGGAGCCTTCTCTCAAAGGTGAAAGAAGAAATGACCAAAGCTGGGTTGTAAGAGAAGGAAGCCAAAGGGAACCACAGAGATGTATAACTGTCAACAACATGGATTGGAGGTGGAGGGTTTGACAGACGTTTAATTTATTCTTGCGACATCTCACTGTAGGTGTGGACTGTGGCCTGCAAGTTAGTAGAGGTTTTGCAGAGCTATGTCCACACTAGACAAAAAAAGAAAAGAGACTTCATGCAAACATTGGAGGACCGCATACTGGCATTGTCATCGCAATGCCGTAGTCCAGAAACCTGCGGATGTGAGAGCTTGACCGTAAGGAAGGCAGAGCGTGGGAAAAATGGCACTTTTGAAAAGAATTGCTTTTGGAAAAACAAGACAGTGCCTGGGAGTGTAAGAAGATCCAACTGGTCCATCCTCCATGTTTTATTGCCCGTCCGATTCAAGGAGGTAGTGAAATTACAGGCATAGCATCAGGATGGCATGGACTTGAAGGAAATGACGCCGTTGATGTCCAACAGGAAATTCTTTTCTGAATCCGTCCGAGAGTTCTCCATAGATCGTAGAAGACTACAAGTCTTATTTCTGAGTGTAAGACTTTCTGTGGTGTGATTCCACCCTCTTCTATCGTCCTACCAACAAACAGAACCTGCGCCCAGAGGTCACTAGCAGCCGCAAAGGCACACGCCCTGACAGGCAAAGGGCACCGTCCTCGGGCGCGGACAGAGGGCGAGGGGACCCTAAGGCGTCCGTCCCTCGGCAACAGCGTCGACAACCGCCTCTCAAGGTAATGGGACAGTGGAAGAAGAAAATTTTGAAAAGTGGTGGACAAGGCCGAGGTGTCCCGCTTTCTGCAGTGCGGTGATTCCACCCTCTTCTATCGTCGCTGCCAACAAGGCAGCAAAAAGCACTTCCGTAGCCAGAGAACCTGCGCCCAGAGGTCACTAGCAGCCGCAAAGGCACACGCCCTGACAGGCAAACGCCACCGTCCGCGTGCGCGGCAAGAGTGCGGGGGGACCAAAAGGCGGCCGTCCCGCGGCCACAGCGTCGAGTACACTGCCTTTAAAGGCGATGGGAAAGTGGAAGAAGAAAATTTCGAAAAGAGGTGGACAAGGCCGAGGTGTCCTGCTTTCTGCGGTGCGGTGATTCTACCCTCTTCTATCGTCCCTGCCAACAAGCCAGCAAATTGAAGTTCCCACGCCACAGAACCTGCGCCCAGAGGTCACTAGCAGCCGCAAAGGCACACGCCCTGACGGGCAAATGCCACCGTCCGCGTGCGCGGCCAGAGGGCAAGAACAACCAAAGGCGGCCGTTCCGCAGCAACAGCGTCAATCACAGCCTTTCAGGGTGATGGGACACAAGGTTTACATTTGGAGTAATTTGTGCAAAATCGAAGGTGTTCCACTGTCTTTGATGATTCGACCCTCTGAGTTATACCAACAAGCCAGCAAAATGCGGTTCGCACTCGACTGAACCTGCGCCCAGAGGTCACTAGCAGCCGCAAAGGCACACGCCCTGACGGGCAAACGCCACCGTCCGCGTGCGCGGGCAGAGGGAAAGGGCAACCAAAGGCGGGCGTCCCGCGGCCACTGCGTCGACCACACCCGCTCAAGCCGATGGGAAAGTGAAAGATCAAACTTTAGAGAAGTGCTGGCCAGAGTCGAGGTGTTGTATTAATCCCTGTGGCAAAACACATCCTCAAAGGTTCAGATGGACAGATATCTCTGAAAAGTGTGAGTCTGGCGTATTCCTTCACCTAAAATGAATATCCGAAGTATCCTCATCAAATATAACTGTGCTCTTTTTGTACAGGAACTCCTAGGATCTGGAGAAGACCAAACAGTCCTGGCTCATGAGGGAAATAATTTTTGACCAAAAAAAAGAAACATAGTGAATTGAATGAAATCCGTACTGAACCCTAAGAGGAAGCATATCCTACCTTGGATTTTATGGACTAATTCCCACAGAAAATCCTTCTACCTCTAGAGCGTCAGTATTACAGGAGAGAAAAAGTTTTGTAACTTCAGACTACAGAGATGGGCCAAAAGTAACTTTATTAAGTTCAACAGGGACAAATGAAAGCAACTTCACTTCGGTAAAGATAATGGAAATCCAAGCGACATTTTTTGGGACGCCTAGCTTGACAGCAGTGTGTGAGAAAACCGTCTGTGAGTCCTCGTGGACAACAACATAACAATGAGCCTACTAGGGTTTGCGGCAGAGCAAATATCCAATGGGCTTTAGGCATGCATCAACAGGGGAATAGCGTCTAGATCCAAGGCAGTCCTGTTCCCCCTCTACTCTGTTGTGGCCAGACCACACCTGGAATAATGTGTCCTACTTTGGGCACCGCAGATAAATGGAGTTGCGGGCAAGCTTGAAAGTGTCTAGAGGAGTGTGACTAAAATGAATAAGGGTCTGGAGAACAAGCAGTATGAGGAGAGGCTTTATTAGCTGGCCATCATTGTTTAGCATGCAGAAGAGAAGGCTGAGAGGAGACATGTTAGCAATGTACAAATATGTGAGGGGAAGTCATAGGGAGGAGGGAGCAAGCTTATTTTCTGCTGCCCTGAAGACAACGGGACGGAGCAGTGGGTTCCAACAACAGGAATGGAGATTCCACCTGAACATCAGGAAGAACTTCCTGACTGTGATGGCTGTTCGGGAGTGGAACTGTCTCCCCCGGACTGTGTTGGGGGCTCCTTCTTTTGAAGCTTTTAAGCATAGGCTCGATGGCCATCTGTCGGGGATGCTTTGAATGAAACTTCCTGCGTTTTTGTTGGGGGAGAACTCGATGGCCCATGAGTTCTATTCCAACTCTACTTTTCTATGATTCCATGATTCAATGATTCGGGAAACGGCCCCTTGTGATTGATGAACCCAAAAACAACAGTGGGCAACAGTGAGTGATGATAAAGACGAGAAAGGAAGGGAAAAGAGAGAGGAAAGCATTGTAGGTTAGAGGAGAGAGTTTTTTGACAGAGTCCAAAGGGGCAACCCCCCCCCCCCCGGCCACCCACAAAATTAGCCAAAGTTACTCTGAAGCATAGCTGATTAAAGGAGAACTATTGCTCTATGAGCCGTCGGTGTCAAAATCCAAATCTGGGAAATTCAACACGGGAAGGTTGGCCTTCAGGAAAACCAGTTTCTCTACTGTTTGCGGGTCCAGCAAGCTGCGGTGGGGCGTGACTACATCTCCCGCTAGGCTGAAGACCCTTTCGCTCTGCACGCTCGTGGGAGGACAGCTGAGGAACTGGCGGGCTACGTGTGACAGATCCGGCCACATGTGTTCGCGTGAAGCCCAATAGGCCAATGGATCACAAGATATTATCTCAGGAGGCTCCTCAAAGTGCCTGTTGACCGAGCATTCGGCCGAGTCTACCTTTTGAGCAGAAGCCAGCAAAGAGGATTCTTCAGAGCAGGCTAGTATGGCCACCGTCTCTGCAAAAAAAACGTTTCCTGGTCGCTGCAGGAGATCCGTATCCCTACGGCAAACCCCTACCGGCTCCCCGGGACTTTCAGTCTCGCCACTAGTGCTAGTGCTGGGGGTGACAGGCATTTCCGGAAGAGGGGCCGCTGTGCCCGTTTCCTCCACCCTGGCAGCAAAGACCTCCCTTACAAGGTTAACTAGTTGGGCCTTCCACACGGTAAAGTCTTTTGGGCAGACGTTGTACTTTAGCCGGGGATCACACAAGGCCGCCAGCATATGGACCTTGCTGGAAAGAAGTGGCTCAAGGCGTTTCCGTACAGCAAAGGACAACCTCCTCACCACCTCCTGGGCCGGCGGTGTCAGCGGTCCAGCCAGGGAGTCCAGTGTTCGACTGGCCCCAAGCCTTTCTAGGTGCCTCCTTAGCCTCAAGACCATGGGCACTGCCTGGCTAAGAAGGGCTTTTGAGTCTGAAAGGGTCTCTGTGGCATGTTTGAATGGCTTTAGTATGTCTACTAGCTGGGAGATGGTGTCCCACTCTTGCTTATTTGGAACAAGTTTGCTAACTGGCGCAACCAATGTGAGGGAGATGCCGTGTACCGCCTTCTGCTGCTCGACCATGCGTTCAAGCATTTTAAAGGTTGAATTCCACCGAGTTGAGACGTCCTGGAGCAGCTTGTGCTGCAGGAGGCCTTCAAGGCTCTGCCTCTCTCTCAGCTGCCGGGCTGCCTTGATGCTCCTGTGGAAGTAGCCCGCGATCTTTCTACAGCGCTCGATCAGCAGGGAGATGTTTGCGTTGCTGGCTGGCTGCTCTTCCGGGCTCTTTAAACCTTCCTTGACGGTATTGTGAAGCATGTGGGCCATGCAGGACACATTCTGAAACCCAACACTTTCAACCGCTTTGATCATATTTTTCCCAGCGTCAGTCACCATAAAGCCCCTCCTCATTTCTTCCGGCCTACACTGCATCCACTCCCCCATAATGTTTTCCAGATTGCTGCAGATGGTCTCTGCCTTGTGATCACGATCAACTACCTCCAACGCAAGGAGTATCCATACTGCCTTCCTTCTCCCACCAATGTGCCGTGAGAGAGAGGTAGGAATGGCCTCCTCCCAAGCTTGACCAAATGTCAGAGGTAAAATGGATGTGTCCTCCCATGGAGCTACGCAACATCTGGGAAATGCGTTCCTTACAGCCCTCGTACAAGCCGGGAATTACTTTTCTGGAAAAGGTGTGACGGGAGGGGATTTTGTATCGGGGGCACAGCCGTTTCATAAGGCGTACGAAGCCTTCTTGTTCAACCAGGCGGAAGGGATGGTGATCAAGGGCAATCATCTCTCCCACAGTTTGGGTTATCTGCTGGGGTGTGAGTAATGTTTCCCCCGTTTTCTTTCTGGGTAATGGAATGGCCCAATCCTCCAAGGTGGACTGTGTCTACCTTCCACCATCTTCACCAGGAGAACTTTGTGTGCTAAGGCTGCCACTGGAAGGGCTTGCAGTTCCCCCTCCAACCGAAATGGAGGGATGGTGTCGCTTCATGTGAGAGCTCAACCCCAAGGTCGCAAGATGTCTCATGTCTCTGCCTCTGCTGATATTTGCCCCACAGTGTCTACAAACTGCCAAAGTAGCACACTGAGAGTGGACATGGAAATGGTCCCAAATATATGACCTTGGCCTCCCCACAGCCACTGTGGCGACGGCCCCAGAGATAGGAGTCGTGGGCACCCTTTCGGCAGCTACAGAAAGTTTTTGGTTTGATGGTACAACCTCCTCTACCTCCTCCTCACTGTCAGTAGCGGGTGGAGGGGTGGGGTTATCAATATCCTCACTATCCACCACCTGTAGTTCCAGGACGGCTAAACCTGTATGTTCCATTGATCGTCCTGTGCTCTCAGCTCCATAAGACAACTGGCTCTGTGTGGAGGGCTGAGAACTTTCTGCATTCGAACAGCCGGCTTCTTCATCAAGTCCACCCACTCCCATAGTTCGGCGTTCCAGACGGATGGGACCCAACCTTACTTTTTTGGCCCCCCACAGTGTCCTGGCTGTGGCTTTACCACTAGCAGGACTTGCTCCCCCAGACCCGCGTACAGCAGAACGTTTCATGATAACAGGAGTGTTTTCAGGAGACAGATGGGGGGATGGAAAGGTGTTGTGTAAGTGGTGGAAAATATTTCTTGTTTATTTATTGGCAACGTGTTCTTTTTAGGGTATATTAACTGCCGCAAAACCGTCTATTTCTGTTTTAGTTATTTATATTCTTTTACAAGGGGATTCCTGTACTTTCCAGTTCTACAAAGGACAATGGGAGGTGCAATCCTTTGGCCAAACTTGGCTTTTGACTCACAGACAGCGTCCCTGGCACGGACAAACAGCCCTGTTTGAGCAGGCAAAGGGCAAAACTGGGTCCCTTGTTTCCCAAAAAGGAGGTTTAGTTCTACAAAGGACAATGGGAGGTGCAATCCTTTGGCCAAAGTTGGCTTTTGACTCACAGACAGCGTCCCTGGCACGGACAAACAGCCCTGTTTGAGCAGGCAAAGGGCAAAACTGGGTCCCTTGTTTCCCAAAAAGGAGGTTTAGTTCTACAAAGGACAATGGGAGGTGCAATTCTTTTTGCCAAAGTTGGCTTTTGATTCCCAGAAAGCGACCCTGGCACGGACAAACAGCCCTGTTTGAGCAGGGAAAGGGCAAAAGTGGGTCCCTTGTTTCCCAAAAAGGAGTTTTAGTTCTCCCAAGGACAATGGGAGGTGCAATCCTTTGGCCAAAGTTGGCTTTTGATTCACAGAAAGCGACCCTGGCACGGACAAACAGCCCTGTTTGAGCAGTGAAAGGGCAAAAGTGGGTCCCTTGTTTCCCAAAAAGGAGTTTTAGTTCTCCCAAGGACAATGGGAGGTGCAATCCTTTGGCCAAAGTTGGCTTTTGATTCACAGAAAGCGACCCTGGCACGGACAAACAGCCCTGCTTCAGCAGGCAAGGGGCAAAAGTGGGTCCCCTGTTTCCCAAAATGGAGGTTTAGTTCTACAAAGGAGTATGGGAGGTGCAATCCTTTGGCCAAACTTGGCTTTTGAATCACAGAAAGCGACCCTGGCACGGACAAACTGCCCTGTTTGAGCAGTGAAAGGGCAAAAGTGGGTCCCTTGTTTCCCAAAAAGGAGTTTTAGTTCTCCCAAGGACAATGGGAGGTGCAATCCTTTGGCCAAAGTTGGCTTTTGATTCACAGAAAGCGACCCTGGCACGGACAAACTGCCCTGCTTCAGCAGGCAAGGGGCAAAAGTGGGTCCCCTGTTTCCCAAAATGGAGGTTTAGTTCTACAAAGGAGTATGGGAGGTGCAATCCTTTGGCCAAACTTGGCTTTTGAATCACAGAAAGCGACCCTGGCACGGACAAACAGCCCTGTTTGAGCAGTGAAAGGGCAAAAGTGGGTCCCTTGTTTCCCAAAAAGGAGTTTTAGTTCTCCCAAGGACAATGGGAGGTGCAATCTTTTTGCCAAAGTTGGCTTTTGATTCCCAGAAAGCGACCCTGGCACGGACAAACAGCCCTGTTTGAGCAGGAAAAGGGCAAAAGTGGGTCCCTTGTTTCCCAAAAAGGAGTTTTAGTTCTCCCAAGGACAATGGGAGGTGCAATTCTTTTTGCCAAAGTTGGCTTTTGATTCCCAGAAAGCGACCCTGGCACTGACAAACAGCCCTGTTTGAGCAGGGAAAGGGCAAAAGTGGGTCCCTTGTTTCCCAAAAAGGAGTTTTAGTTCTCCCAAGGACAATGGGAGGTGCAATCCTTTGGCCAAAGTTGGCTTTTGATTCACAGAAAGCGACCCTGGCACGGAAAAACAGCCCTGCATGAGGCAAGGGCCAAATCACCAGACTCCCTTGTTTCCAAAAACCCTTTAGCGTTTAAAAAAGAAAGAAGAATGCCCACCCCGCCCGCAACAGAAAAAATGGCGCAGCAGAAAAATTGCTGGCCGTGTGGGAAAATTGAAAACGCCAATCTCGTGAGGAAAAAAACACCCACAGGCCCTTTGCAAAAAATTAGAAAAACCAACACCCAACAGTTTCCCCACACCTCCCAAACTCACCCACCCAACCTTTTCTCCCGGTCTTCTGTAGCCTAGCTCAGCTCTAGCTCAAAAACAGCCAAGGAGGCTGTGACGCAGCAATCTTTCCTGCCTGCCTGCCTGCCTGCCCCCAGAATCTCCCTTCCACCCTCTTGAGATTCCCGGTGCGAATGAGCCACGAGGCTGAGTGCTCGCTCTTTTCATTCAGGACGTCCTACCAGCCCCTCCCCCTGGTTTAACGTGCTCTCTGATTGGCCACAAGATGCAAACAACACGCTAGGTTGCCCCAGTGCACTTAAACAAGTTTGGGTGATTTGCAAAAGCATTTTTTAAAAACGAAAAAAAACGACGCCATAACGGAAAACGGCCAATCGCGGTTCGAAACCGCGATATCCAGACGTGTGGACAACCAATGCCGTATATTGCTTCAAAACAAACGAAAATAACGAATTAATAACGGGTAACAGGGAAAACGAATTATTTGAGCAAGCCTAGTAGATATACAGGCATCCCTCTGGCTCTTCGTTTATGTGTGTGTGGGGCCCCAGAAGTTGAGGATTTGCCTCACTATTTGTTGTCCTGCCCTCTGTATTCTGAGCCAAGAACTAAAATTCTGGGACCTATTCTTTATCCCTTCCTAATGAATACGGTGTCAGAAAGGATTTTCTACCTTCTGTCCATTATTAACCCTGCAGTTACTCAAAAGGTGGCCCTTTTTGCCCTGGCTGCTCAGAAAATTCGGGCAAAACTGATCTCCGATGTCGCAGTCAACTGTGCTGGGGATGCTTTTAACTAATAGTTGGTTTTTTATATCCAAGGTGTTTACTGCTTTGGTTTTAATAATGCTGTACTTACTTGGTTTTATCTTGTTTTTAATTATGTTGGTGCTAATCCAAGACTTATGTAGTATTTGAAGGGCATATCCTGAGATTGATATTTGCAGCATTTTAATGTTTTAATGATTTATATAGGGTTTTAATTGCATGTTTTACATTGTATTTGATGATCTGGCTTTTGTGTATTTGTTTGTTTGTCCTGCATGCGAAAGACCTATGGTCTAAGCATTAAATAAATTTGGATTTGGATTTGGTAAATAATGAGTTCAATTCTGGCATACTCACGGTTTCCACAAATAGATCACCTATCTTGAGTTGTTTAGAAGTTTTTGATGTTTTAGTGTCTCTGGGCTTGTCCTTGTCCGTTTCTTCTTGTTTTTCTTATTCCCCATTTGCAGAGGCAAAGATTAGTTGCGAGGGATGTGATAAAATAAAATAATAATAAAATAAGGCAAACTTAAAAATGTCAGCAGGGATGATGGGTAGCAGAGTGAAATCCAAAAATTCACCATCCCGGTTCACCTCCTTCTCTCCAGACTGTTTCCCCGTGTGGAAAAACAGCACTGGACAAACTCACTCCAGCAGACGAAGTCCAACTGTTGATTAACTTTATTTACATGATCTATTTACAGACAGAATAAATCAGTCCTTTTTCCATGAGTGCTTTCCGAAAGCACTCATGCACACACACACTGCTCATCGCTGTTCTCCGCTCGACACAGGAAAAACACTCCCTTTACATTCCACAGGAACAAGATAGTAAGTCCCGGTCAAAACACACTTGACCCCATTGGTCCTGTGATACATCAATCATAGCAGACTCTCATTAACTCCATAATTGCTGAAAA
Source organism: Anolis carolinensis (assembly GCF_035594765.1). Taxonomy (NCBI): domain Eukaryota; kingdom Metazoa; phylum Chordata; class Lepidosauria; order Squamata; family Anolidae; genus Anolis; species Anolis carolinensis. The sequence goes on along the minus strand of NW_026943821.1, from coordinate 12,742,420 downwards.
TGCCTTGCCGAAAAACATAAGGCATTTCTAATGATCCAGAAACATAAGGCATTTCTAATGATCCAGATTGATTTTAACATTTCACAATACACAATACCCTGACAATTCCCCTCCGAAATGTTCAAATCAATACTCTACATATACTTTAACACTCTACACATTTGATCAATCTCTCTTGAACTTCTACAAGATAATACATGTATACATACAGTCATTTTCAATCACATGTAAATTGTTTTGATCACAATACATCAACTCTCTTCTTGCATCTTTATTAACACTATCGATGCCAGAACCAGAACCTAATACACTGATGCTTCACTTCATTAATCAATAGTTTTCCCAACCTCTGAAAACTTAATTCATTGTGCCACATAGATTAATTTGATGCTGCCAGACTATATTACAACTCACTGCTGACTTAACCATGGATTTCAATTTCTGTTCAGACTAATAAACAGGCACAATGTTTTTGCATCTCTGGCGCTTTGGCAACACCTGTGCCAATTGACAAGTTGGAGACCACTGATCAACTGATTCAATCTTGGTCTCAAGAAGAGATATATCTTCACTTTTTTCTGTCACCTGCTCTTCACTCTCAAGCTTAGGTATTTTTTTTCCCTTTACTCCCTCTCTTCTGACTCTTCTGGGGAGTCTGCACTTCCCCATGTTTCACTGGAGTAACCATCTCCTCCTTAATGGTTCGTTGCATATCCTTTTCAACAACAGAACCCCCTCCACCTGAAGCTTTCTGTACCTCCGCTTCCTTGGTGGAATTGTTATGAAACAACATCTCTTTGTTCAAATGCAACCTGTCCCAGCCTTCATCCCTCTCAAAGTACGCCCTCTTTGAGAAAATAAGCCTCCCAAGACCACTGTGAAATTTAAGCTTGTCTTGGTAGTAGCCTAAGAATTGCATTCTCCTCCACTTAGGCTCTCCCTTTTTCCTCTGGTTGGCTGGAACTTGTACCTGGGCGAATTGACCAAAAATTCTCAGGTGTTTTAAATGTGGACATCTTTTATACATTCTCCGAAATAGGATGTCATCCAATTCCTCATCCCATAACCTGTTTAAAATATAATTACTTGTGTGTGAACACTCTGGCCAATTCTTAGTTGAGCTTTTGGAATCTCTAATTAAACACTCATTGATGTGAAGAATTTGCTTCATCCTATTTTGAGCCACGCCTTCTTCATTTGACTTATTTGATTTTACATTTTTAAATCCTATATTCCTTTCACTCAACATTTTCTTCATCTCTTCATTACACACATTAATTCCTTTGTCAAAAACTATTTGACCTACATGCTGTTCATAGACCCTTTTAACCATGTCTATCCAATTAGACACCTTTACAACAGCTTCCTTCAAATCTTTAAGGAAGTAAATATAACCAAATCTCGTGTGTCTATCTACTAACAGCAAAGTAAATTGAGAACCTCCCTGGCTTTTTACATCAGATTCTGTTACATATAGATGGACCATTTCAAACATTTCCTGGGTCTTAATTCCAGATTTTTTAGGATGCTCTTATGATTCAATTCCCATCTCTGAACAAACTGCACAGTCTAATAAATTTTCACATTTTTCACACTCAAAATCTGTGCATATTTCTAAAGTTTTTCTGAGCACCTCTACACGTGCATGACCCATCGCTCTGTGAAGATTATGGATACACCTGTCATGCATAATCTTCTGTTTCACACAATAGACTTGTGCCCCATCTGGAAAGTTATTTTTGTCAAACATCATATACATTTTGTTTCTTTTTACACCTTTTGCCACTACTCGTCCATCTCTCTGAATATAGCAATAGATTCCGCTAAAAATTACTCTATATCCGTTCTCTGTTAAGGTAGCCACACTTAACAAATTAGAACTTAATTCTGGGATGTAAAGTACATTTTCCCAATCCACATTCAAGCAAGAGATGAACACAGTGCCACATTTGTTGAACTTCCTCTCAGTTCCATCAGCCAAAGTCACTGCTGTTCCAGACACATCCCTTCTGTTTTTCAAAAGTTTAAGATTTGTAACAACATGGTGTGTACAACCTGAGTCCAAATACCACTTGTTCTTTTCAGTGATCCTTCCATTCACCGCAGCCATAAACACTTGGGGCTTAGTTGTTGTTGACAAATTCCTTGCCCCTCTGTTCCCACGAGAACTTCTAGCCTTGTTGTTTGGGCAACTCCTGGCAAAATGCCCCGGCCTGTTGCAGACAAAACAACGCCGTGTTTTGACCTGATGTACTGCAACCTCCTTACGATTCCCAGGAACACCATCAGGACCAAAGCCGGCCACTTGCGCCCCCTCCTGATCGCACTGCGCCATCGACCGCTTCTGGGCTCGTTCAAATGCCCTCCGGTCCACTTCCTCCTGGATTCTCCCACAAACTGAATCCAAAGTTAAATCCTGGACTCTCACATTCTGAAAAGAATGTACCAGAAAGTCCCAATCCTCAGACAAGCTGCACAGCACCAGATAACACTTCTGTGCTTCAGAATATTGTAGGCCTCTTTCCTCAGCTCCAATCAATAATTGCTTTAGATTGTCCAAATGTTTTCTGACATTCTGGCCCTGAACAAGCTTTGCTGAAAACAGCCTCTTAGTCCAAATCATCTGAGACATGCAAATCTCCCTCTGATGGACATCTCTTAAAGCTTGCCATATCTCCTCAGGAGTGTCCTTGTTTCTCACATGGAAAAGTTGGTTTGGTTGAAGGCACAGTATCAAATATGCTTTGGCTTTCCTCCTGTGCTCAGCATTTTGATCTGAATCATCTAGGGTATTATGCAAATCCTCTGCTTTGAGTAAAGACCGCATCATTACTGACCACGAAGCATAATTATCGTCAGATAGCTTTTCCATGCTGGAAATGAAGCTTTTTTCAGCCATCTCAGCCATCAAGATTCAACACCCCAAGCTCCTGGTGAATCAGCTGCCTCCGTGACCCTTGGTCCCCGAGATTAAGCCGTACTGCCACTTACTGAAGTGCAGACTCAGGCGGTCACAATCTTCTCCTGCAGCTTCACTGGAGCTCTCTTTTGGGTCCCCTCCGTCTCTGGAATCCCTCTCACGGCCGCACAGTTGCTGAAAGCTCACCAGCCATCAGCATCTCCATCCACTGCGCAGCAGAAGCGTGGAGGCCTGGGCCCATAACCCAGTGTCAGCGGGGATGATGGGTAGCAGAGTGAAATCCAAAAATTCATCATCCCGGTTCACCTCCTTCTCTCCAGACTGTTTCCCCATGTGGACAAACAGCACTGGACAAACTCACTCCAGCAGACGAAGTCCAACTGTTGATTAACTTTATTTACATGATCTATTTACAGACAGAATAAATCAGTCCTTTCTCCATGAGTGCTTTTAAATAATATGACATGTTATTCAATGAAATTAGGTTTTCTGAGATTCCTCCTTCAGGAAGTAAGGGAACTAGGGGTTTCCCTCCCCCTTTCCTATTCTCACTCTTTTAGCTTTATTCTTTGATTCACGTTTGTGAATTCCCAGCTGTAGTGTGTTGTGGTTACTATTATTACTATGTGGTGACTACTATTATTATGTGGTGATTATTATTATTATTATTATTATTATTATTATTATTATTATTATTTCCCACATTTTTTACTGTGTGATCTCACTTGGGGTGGCAAAAAACAGCAACAATGAGACCAATGTAGACATTTCCAATTAAATTGATAAATGATGTAAACAAGACTTTCAAAAAGCCAAACCTTTCAAACAATTTTTAAAAGCCTAAAAAAAAAACCTATGCTTTTTCTTTATGGCAGAAAAGGGTTGGAATGGATGACCCCTGGGGTCTTTCACTGAAATACTGTTAAGTTCATGTTGGTTAAAATTGTTCTTAATTTTAGAAATTGTATTTTTTTTGTTTTTTTCTTTCTTTTTTGGCACTAGAAATGAAATATGTGCAGTGTGCATAAGAATTGGTTCATGTTTTTTCCAAGTAGTTCCCCCAAACACTCTCCATTCATCTGCTTCTGGCCTGGCCCATCTGTCAAATTTTAAAATTCATTGCAGCCCATGTACACACACACACACATAAAGGTTTCCCCTTGACATTAAGTTTAGTCATGTCTGGCTCTGGGGGCTGGTCAAATGTCCATTTCTAAGTCGAAAAGCATGTGTATTTGAGTGTGGAATCAAACCCTTGCTTGGCCATGCAAATGTACTCTCTCAGCCCTAGTAAAAGGTAAAGGTATTCCCCTGACATTAAGTCTAGACGTGTCCAATTCTGGGAGTTGGTGCTCATCTCCATTTCTAAGCCATAGGGCTTTAAAAGTAACCATAAGTGCACTCTTAAGAGGAGACTTTTAGAGAACTTTGTTAATGAACAGCAACCAATGATTCAACATCTCAATGTAAAATTAAACTACAAATTGTAAAGAAGTATGAATTTTTGGTTTACAGATGTTATGTTTAATTGTGTGTTTGTGTTTTAAAATGGTAAGTATTACAGTTATTGCATCTCAGCACTCAGAGGCTGGTTGCCATGGAGAAGTAGGCGGAGCCAACTGCCGTTTTGTTGAAGAAGTGCAGAGTTTAAAAAAGGGGATTCAGTCTGTGCTCTGATGAGGCACAGGGAAGATTGATCCTAGGTTGAAGGGATCAAGGAGACTCAATTGTTAATTTTTGCTGATTTTATATTGGAAACCGTCCTGAGTCCCTTTCGGGAGAGAGGGTGGTATACAAATAAACTTTTACTTACTTACTTACTTACTTTTTGAGTCAGTTTAAAATAAGTTTGGTGACTTATTTAATGTAGTCTGTGTCCTGGTAAGGAACAGAGAATCTGTGATCGTATATCACAGGGTGACTGCGGTTTAAAAGTAGCAGAGGAAGACGTTCTAACTACTTTAAGTAAAAAAAAATGACACTTTATGGAGTTTAACTCACCTCATTCTAGTATTGTAACTGTTAATAAAAGTGCCTCTAAGTGAGAAACAACATTGTAACCACTAAGCTCTGTGCCTGAATAAACTTGTTATTGTTCCCCCAACATCTAAGCCTCTGTCGCATATATTATAAATCAAGTTGCATTACCATCTAAAGTGAATAAGAAGAAAAAAGAAATTTTTTTAAAGGTCTCCCTTCTGAGTCTTTGTTGGTTGCATCTTACAAATTGGTGGCAGCGGGTGGATAAAAAGATTTCCCCTGCCTGAAAGAACCTTGGTCATTCTTAGTACTTTACAAATTGGTGGCAGTCATTATAAATTCTTTACAAATTGGTGGTAGATGGCGGGATTCATGTAACATCCCTAATTTAGTGCCTAAGATCGCTCACAGAGAAAATCGTGAGGTAAAGTTAGTGGAAAATGGCCACCAAAAGACAGAAAAAGATAGCAGAAGAAACAGAAGTATATCAAGGGGAAGAGAGTTCAGATTCTGAACAGGCTACCGTGTTGGAAATGACGTTGAAATATCAACTAGAGTTGAAGAAATTGGAAATGGAAGAACGAGAGAAAGACAGACAGAGACAAGCAGAGATAGAGATGAAGAAAATAGAGAAGGAAGCAGAAGAATGAGAGAGACAGGCAGAGTTGAGGAAGATGGAAATAGATCTGGAGAGACAAAGGTTGACACTCTCTCAGCCGTCTGTGGTTGCACAGGCAGGGACTCCTGTTGTTAGTCCTACTGATTTAGCCTTAAAGAGGTTTCCTAAATACACTAAGGAGGAGGATGTGGAGCAATTCTTGATCTCCTTCGAACGGTGCTGTAGAGATCTTGAGATAGCTGAGGAGAATTGGATGATGTACCTCAGGCCACAAATCTGTGGTAAATTGTTGGAAATTTGCAGTGACATGGCAGAGGAGGAACGTCGAAATTACCACAAGTTCAAGCAGCAAGTACAGCAAAGACTGCAGTTGACTCCTGAGTTTTATAGAATGAAATTTAGAACTCTTAGGAGGGAGAAAAATGAAAGCTTTTTGCAATTGGCTTCGAAGCAGGCACAGTATTTTGAGAGCTGGTTGAGAAGCTCTGAGGTAAATAACTTTCAACAATTGAAAGATTTGATAAGGCTAGAACAATTATATCAGTAAGTCCCATCAGATTATCACTGGCTAGTACAGGACAGGAAACCTGAAACTGCTAGTCAAGCAGCCTTTATGGTGGACCAACTAGTTACATTAAAAGAAGGGTTTAGAAAGGAGGAAGGGGGGGGGGGGTTGAAAGAAAAACATTTAAACCGCCATCTTATTCCCTCACACGCACACAGCAAGGAAAAGGAGCTTCCTGGAGGATGGCAAGTGTAGCACACCCAGCCAGAACTGAGGGAAATGTTCGTTGTTTCCATTGTGGAAAAGCTGGACATTTAAGATCCCAATGTACCCTCTTGAAGAAAGAGAAACCTTCCTTCTTTGTTAAAAAGGCCCCAGCAAAGGAGATAAGCAAAGAACCAGCTAAGGTTCAAAAGGATCCCCCTGAGGAGATTCAAAAGGAGAGACAGTGTTTATTTGTCCTATTAGATCAAGCATCCGATGAATACCTGGAATGCATCAATATTGATGGGAACTATATGCAAGGATGGAGGGACACGGGTTCAGAAGTCTGTATAATCAGACCTGAGTTAGTACCGGCAAAATACCAACACCCTACCTCTCACGTCAATCTGAAAGGTTTGGGTCCCGTGATTCCAAGTAAAATAGTCTCCCTACTGGTTGAATATGGCAAGTGGAAAAGAATGTGGGACTTCGCCACACTGACATTCCATACATAATTGGTAATGACCTTGCCAGCGAGGTTAAAAGGGTGCAAAGGACAGTTGATGAGAGCGAGTGTGTAACTGGGAAATCTGTTAAAGAGATTGTCTGTTTGCCTATCCAGCAGAACTTAGGGGAAAATCCAGAGACAAGTTCTGTGGTGGCTGACTTAGTGGACAAGATAGAGGAGGAAAGAGAAATCTTGAAAGAGCAAAAGACTGATGATACTTTGCAGTCTTTATTTGATCAAGCCCAAAATGCTAAGGTTGATTTAACCTTAGAGAAGCCCACTAGGTTTATTATTAAAAATGGAGTTTTATACAGGGAGGTTTTGAATCAAAAATCCCCAGAGATGTCCGCTTCCTATATGCAGATTGTGGTTCCTCAGAAGTATAGAGAAGAAGGTAGCACATGACAGCCCACAAGGGGGACATTTAGGAATTAGACGGACCACACAAAGAATCACCAAAAATTTCTTTTGGCCTGGCATGTATCAGCAAATTAAAGGGTTCTGCCTATCCTGTGACACATGCCAGAGAATCAGTTCTGAAAGAGACAAAACTAAGGCTCCATTAGTCCCAATGCTGATAATTGGGGAACCTTTTTCCAGAGTGGGCATAGATATAACCGTTCCCCTCCCGAAACCAAGAAGGCGAGGATGCAAATATATTCTATACACTATGATCGACTACGCCACACGATATCCTGAGGCTGTAGCCCTTTCAAACATCGAAACAAATACCATAGCCAACGCACTGCTTTCTATATGGGGAAGAACAGGTTACCGTAAGGAGTTAATATCAGATTTGGGAACCCAGTTCACTTCCAGGTTAATGGAAAGATTGCTGAAACTATGTGGTATAAGGCATTTAACATCTTCAGCCTACCATCCACAAACCAATGGCCTTGTTGAGAACCTGAATATGACCTTGGTTAAAATGATTAAGTCTTACAGTCAGCAACACCCGCATGACTGGGACATAAAGCTCCAGCAGTTGTTGTTGTTATTATTATTATTATTATTATTATTATTATTATTATTATTAAATTTTATTTGTACCCCGCTAGCATCTCCTGAAGGACTCGATGCGGCTTACAAAGGCCAAGGCCTCAACACACAATACAACAATACAAAACAAAAGGCAAATTAAAAACAATTAAAACAGTATAAACCACAAGCAATAACAATACGCTAAAACACAATAAAACTGGGCCGGGCCAGAGTAATGGGTACAAGATTAAAAAGTGCTGATGTGACAGGTGACAGGCTTATAGGGCAAGTGCAGAATGCGATATGCGTTTTTATTTCTAATAAAGTGCTTATGGGACTTGTTATTGGAGGTTTCCTATTAATCTGGGAAGGCACATTGGAACAGCCAGGTCTTCAAGTTCTTTCTGAAGACTGCCAATGTAGGGGCCTGTCTGAGATCCTTGGGGAGGGTGTTCCAGAGTCGGGGGCCACCACAGAGAAGGCCCTGTCTCGTGTCCCCACCAACCGCGCTTGCGACGTAGGCGGGATCAAGAGCAGGGCCTCTCCAGATGACCGAAGTGAACGCGTGGGTTCATAGACGGAGATGCGATCACGGAGGTAGGATGGTCCCAAACCGTTCAGGGCTTTGTAGGTAAGCACCTGCACCTTGAATTGGGCTCGGAAAATAAATGGCAGCCAGTGGAGCTCCTTGAACAGGAGGGTTGACCTCTCTCTGTAAGGGGCCCCAGTTAACATCCTGGCTGCCGCTTGTTGGACCAGTTGGAACTTCTGAGCCGTTTTCAAGGGTGGCCCCACGTAGAGCGCATTACAGTAGTCCAGTCTGGAGGTGACCAAGGCATGGACCACCCCGGCCAGATCAGCCTTCGCGAGGTACGGTCACAGTTGGCGCACTAGTCTCAATTGTGTGAAGGCCCTCCCAGACACCGCCGACACCTGAGCCTCAAGCGTAAGCGATGAATCCAAGAGGACTCCCAGACTGCGGACCTGTGGCTTCAGGGGGAGTGTGACCCCGTCCAGCACAGGTTGCCACCCTATACCCCGGTCAGATTTACGATCGACCAGGAGGACCTCTGTCTTGTCGGGATTGATCTTCAGCTTGTTCCTCCTCATCCAGATAGACACAGCGGCCAGGCACTCGTCCAGCACCCGAGAGGCCTCCTTGGAATTAGGTGGAAAAGAGTAGTAGAGTTGTGCATCATCTGCATAGAGGTGACACCCAACTCCAAAACTCTGGATGACCTCTCCCAGAGGTTTCATGTAGATGTTAAAGAGCATGGGAGACAGAGTAGAGCCTTGTGGGACCCCACAGCTCAAAGGCCAGGGGTCCGAGCAGGCGTCTCCCAGCTTCACCATCTGGGATCGACCCTCCAGGAAGGATCGGAGCCACGACAAAACCGTGCCCCCGAGACCCATCCCAGAGAGTCGTCCCAGAAGGATACCATGATCGATGGTATCAAAAGCCGCTGAGATGTCCAAGAGAACCAACAGGGTCACACTCCCCCTGTCCAGCTCTCTATGGAGGTCATCCACCAAGGCGACCAAGGCTGTCTCGGTGCCGTGACCAGGCCTGAAACCAGACTGTGACTGATCTAGGTAGTTGATGTCATCTAGAAAGCCCTGGAGCTGGGAGGCAACCACCCGCTCCAGCACCTTACCCAAGAAAGGGAGGTTGGAGATTGGTCTGAAATTGTTCAGCACCGTGGAGTCAAGGGAAACCTTTTTAAGGAGTGGACGAACCACAGCTTGTTTCAGGTGAGATGGAAAAATCCCCTGCTCCAACGATGCATTAATGATCAACACAAACCAATCAACCAGCCCCTCCCTGGCCGATTTAATTAGCCAAGATGGGCAAGGGTCCAGAGCCAACGTGGTTGCCCTCACCACCCCAAGGACCTCTACCACGGTCTCAGGAAGAACAAGACTAAAAGAATCCCACAAAATTGGACAAGCAGATGCCTCAATCACCTCCCCTGGCACTGTGGTGAAATTGGAGTTGAGCTCAAGGCGTATCTGAGCGACTTTGTCTGCAAAATGGTGTGCGAAATCACGACACCGAGTTGCTGGGTCGTCAAAAGTCTCCTCCACCACAGGTGGCTGAAGGAGTTCCTCAACGACCCGAAACAACTCCGATGATCTATTTGCTGCAGACACTATACGGGTAGTCATATAGGACTCCTTGGCTGCCCGTATAGCCACGGTATACGCCCTAAGAGAGGCTGTAGCCCGTGCTCGGTCAGACACGTCCCGAGAACTCCTCCAAGTGCGCTCTAGCCCCCTCCTCGTATGCTTCATCACAGCCAGCTCCCCGGTGAACCAGGGAGACGGCTTGTCATGACGCAACGTGATGGGGCGTTCGGGAGCGATCGTATCTATCGCCCTGGTCACTTCCCTGTTATAGAGATCGACCAAGACGTCGACAGGATCGCCAGGCTCCATGGCAGGAAGAACCCCAAGATTCCTCAGGAATCCCTCTGGATCCATCAGTCTCCTGGGGCAGACGATCTTAATTTGTCCTCCACCCCTGCGGAGGTTTAGGGTTGCTGAAAGCCTAAAACTGACCAGATAATGATCAGACCATGACACAGGAAGGGTGTTTTGTTCTTCCACTCTGATCATTCCACTGTCTGCCACAAAAACTAGGTCGAGTGTGTGTCCAGCCTGATGGGTAGGACCAGTTATAATTTGTGATAGCCCCATGGTCATCATGGTGGCCATGAAATCCTGAGCTGCACCAGTCAGGGGGGTCTCAGCATGAATGTTAAAGTCTCCCAGCACCACCAGGCGCTAGGAGACCAAGGCCAAATTGGAGACCACCTCTGCTAGCTCAGTCAGGGAAACTACTGGGTCACGGGGTGGGCGGTACACCAGCAGAAACCCCACGCTATCACGGTTCCCCACCCTCAGGTGGACACACTCAAACCCAGATGTTTGCGGAACAGGGCATCTGGCCACGGCGATGGATTGCCGATAGACAACTGCGACCCCTCCTCCGCGCCCCCCCCCCCCCCAGCCTGGCCTGCTGATGCACTCCAAAGCCTGGTGGGCACAGCTGAGTGAGATTTACTCCCCCCAGCTCGTCCAGCCAGGTCTCGGTAATGCAAGCCAGATCCGCCCCCCATCCAGGATCAAGTCCTGAATGGCAGCGGTCTTACCATTGGCGGATCTGGCGTTGATCAGCAAGACCTTAAGGCTAAGGGGACTGCAATGGGGCCTACCACTTCCTACCTTTTCAAGGGTCACAAGCACTCTGTTGCATTTCTCCCTAGGGTGTTGGTGACCCGCAAGTCTCCTCCCCCACACGACCTGAATGGCGCCCCCCTCCTCCGGTCCCCCCTCCCCCCCTACATGGTTGGGATCTGTGGCTAGTCAACTTTCAGAAGAAGTAAGGCTGGAGTATAATCTCCCTTGTGCTTCAGGTAGGGATGCTTCCGATGTTAAACTGGAAGGAGAGCCATCGAGGGAACTAAGTGGACTAAACAGGGGAAATGTTCTTGGGCGGGAAAGTGTGGCTGATTGTGTAGGGACAACTGGGACAGATAGAGTTTCAAATTGGTACAGACCAGGAGGGGGGGCCCTAACCGGGGAGCTATCTGTGGATTTATTACAGGGACCTGATGGAAAAAGGCGAGCAGGTACCACTGTGTCAATAAGGGGGCGAATATGAGGGTACACAACTACCCTTCTGATGGTAATGCCCCATTTCTTTAGGCAGGATCGCATTGCCAGTAGCTCACCAAGCCATAAATTGTCTTCCGGTGTAATTAAAAGACACGTGGAGCGGTCAAGTGACTGGTAGTCCCTCCGCAGACAAGTTATGGCTTTCAATCTTATTTCCCATGGTCTTTTCGATAGGATTTGGGCCAGAGAGTCATAAACCGCCCTCCTAGAGGTCCATCTGCCTCTATTGATCCTTAGGTCAGCAATGTCCACCGCAAAATTGTCTGTCATTAGGAGATGTTGATCCTGAGTAGAAACTGTGGATGGCTGAGCAATAGGATCTGATGTTGAATTAACAGTTGTCCTCTGCATGTCCATAGATGTCGTCTGCCAATCCAGTTGTTGTTTGCGTACAGGGAAGTTCCCTAAGACAGTACTGGCTATAGTCCCTTCGAATTGTTGTACAGGAGTGTGAGAACCGCTTGACCTGGTCAGGGAGTTCTGGGAGGTGTGCCCAGGACAAGAACCTGTTTCAGTAACAAAGTACCTAAGAGATCTGCAGTCAACTATGGAGACGGCCAGAAACACCACCAAGGAACACCTAACAACAGCCCAGCAGAGACAGAAAGTTCAATATGATTCGACATCAAGATGCAGAAACTTTGACATAGGGATGAGGTCTTGTATTTTACACCGGCCAAGACCAACAAGCTCCAATTGGATTGGACTGGGCCATGGAAAGTCATCAAAAGACACAGCGGCGTGAACTATTCTATTTTTGATGAACAATCTAATGTAGAAAAGCTGGTGCATGTAAATATGTTGAAGCCATATGTGAACAGATCTGCAAATGTATATATGGTAATTTTGGGGGAGAAACAGGTACTTTTTCCTTTTGGGAAGGAAATAGGAAAGCCTATAGAAGCAGTGATCAAGTGAAGATAGAGGAAGAGTTGTCCCAGCCCCAACAGAAACAAATTAAAAAATTATTAAGTAAATATGATAAGTTGTTTTCTCACCTTCCTGGAAGGGTACATGGGATTCATCATCAAATCTTGACTAGTAATACTCCATAGCATCCCCTCCATATAGGGTTACGGGCAAAGTAACTAAGTGTATTTGGAAGGAGGTTAAGGAAATGCTGGATGTGGGTATTATTGTGCCATCAAGCAGCCCATGGGCCTCACCAATTGTTTTAGTTCAGAAGCCCGATAACACTGTAAGATTCTGTGTTGACTATCGTCTTCTGAACAAGGTAACCCAACCAGACACCCACCCTATGCCACGGTTAGATGATCTGTTAGAGAGGATGGGAAGGGCCAATTTTATCAGCAGCCTGGATTTAACTAAGGGATTTTGGCAGGTACCTATGGCACCTCAGGACCAGGCAAAGACAGCTTTTAGAACCCATAGGGGGCTGTATGAGTTCACTGTGTTACCATTTGGGTTAAGAAATAGCCCTGCGACTTTCCAATGTCTAGTGGACAAGGTACCGTGTTTCCCTGAAAATAAGACAGTGTCTTATATTAATTTTTGCTCCCAAAGATGCTCTAGGTCTTATTTTCAGGGGATGTCTTATTTTTCCATTAAGAAGAATTCACATTTATTGTTGAACAAAAAAATTGAACATTTATTATATACTGTACAGTGGTTGTCATCACAAACTAGCATAACCAGACAAACTGTGAATCCTATCAAAAAATTATTGTTACTACCATTATTTCTATGTACAACCATCTATGGTATGTGCATTTACCGATCCTGCTTGCTCTGGTGTTCTGTTCATTGGGCATGCTTCCAAACAAAAACTTTGCTAGGTCTTACTTTCGGGGGAGGCCTTATATTTAGTAATTCAGCAAAACCTCTGCTAGGTCTTATTTTCTGGGGATGTCTTATTTTAGGGGAAACAGGGTACTTAGTGGTATGGGAGGTTTCTGTGTGGCTTATATGGATGACATTGGGATTTATAGTACCAGTTGGGAAGATCATTTGAAGCATCTGGGTCAAGTGTTGAGTCGGTTGAAGGAGACAGGTCTAACCATCAAGGCTTCCAAGTGCCGAATAGGTAACCGTACAACCAAGTATTTAAGACATATAGTGGGTTGTGGGCAGAGCCGGCCCTAGGTATTTTTCAAGTGTAGGCGAACAGAATTTTGGTGCCCCCCCCAAACAAATCACTGAAAAATAAAAGCATTGGATAAACAAAAATGTTGGATAATAAGGAGGGATTGAGGAAAAGCCTATTAAACATCAAATTACATTAAGATTTTACAAATCAAGCACCAAAACATCATATTTTACAACAAATCATCAGAAAAGGCAGTCTCGACTGTGCCCCCGTATGTTTTGCGCCCGAAGCAACCGCTTAATTCGCCTCATTGTTGGACCAGCTCTGGTTGTGGGAGTATTGGGCCGGAACCTACCAAGGTTGAGGCTATCCACCAATGGCCCATACCGAAAACCAAAAAGCAAGTAAGGTCATTCCTTGGTTTGGCGGGTTATTATCGGAAGTTTATACCATCATTCAGCACCTTGGCAGCCCCTCTAACCGATCTCACTAGGAAAAACTGTCCCAATCAAGTAATTTGGTCCCCTGAATGTCAAAAATCCATGGAACAACAAATCAAGCCCTCACGTCAAATTCTGTTTCAAAAGCCCTGGATTTTGACGTACCTTTTATTTTGACCTGTGACGCTTCCGAAACTGGATTGGGAGCTGTCTTAAGTCAACTTGATTCAGAAGGGGAAAATCGTCCAATCCTCTTCTTTACTTCCCCGGGAGTGTAGTATGTCTACTAGGCATGTCCAAAAAATCGTTTTGAATCTTATATCGGATTGATATCGGATTGTTCTCGCTTTTTGATACGCATTCCAGTACGTTGTCTCACGGCACAACCGGCAATGTAATTTGAACCATCGTTGGCCCATTCTCTAATTGTCTCTTATAATTTCGTTAATTTTTTCCCCAAAATTTTTTAAATATATTTTTTAAAATATTTTTTAATTTTTGTTTTTGTTTCTGCAACCTACCTTGAATGGGAGCCTAGCTCGGCCTAAAATGGCTGCCGCTACCCAGCCAATCAGAAGCTTCCACGATGGATGCAAAGGTGGAGGCTAGGGTCCTATACATCAATGTGGAAGATTGGCATAAAAGCCCGTTGCGTAGACTAGGCTAGCCATTCTGGGATGGGTTATGCGGGAGAGGAAGGTGCATAGCAAGCAGAAAGCAAGCAAGCCTGTCTTGAGGGAGAGAGGGTGAAGGGGTTCCTTCTGGCTGTAGCGACAGAGGGGTTTGGGTTAGGCTTTTGTTGGTGGTTCCTTCTCTTGGGAGTGAGTGTATAAATTTTTTGGGTAATTGAAGGCATTGGCTTGGGGCTTGTGGGATCTTGCACCATTGATTTCCAGAGTCATTGCTTGAAAAGATAGCAAGGCATTAGGCAATTTATAGTTTTCAAAGTAAATTGGCACTCCCAGTCAAGGCATTGCTTGGCATCTGCTCAGTTTCTAATCTGAAGGCATTGGCCTGAGTTTAATTGTGGGATCACAAGGTCAGCCAGGGGCACCATTGGTTAATAGAGTCCAAGGCAATTTATAGTTTCCAAAGGACATTGGCACACCTGCCCAAGACATTTCTTGGGGTCTGCTCTGTTTCAAAACCAAAGGCCTCTGCCTGACTGTTATTTCTGGAATCATAAGGTCAGCCAGGGGCACCATTGATTAATAGGGTAGACAATTTGAGGGTAGGCAAGGCAGAATTTCAAGTTGGAGAAGGTTTGATTTGAAAGGAAGGGATCCTTGGAGAACTATAGATCTTGGTGGCAGGTTCAGGACTTAATCTTCTCCCTCCTCTGCCCCTCCTTCTCCTCCTCCAAAAACAGGAAGAGAAAAAAATGTCCTCTTTGCACGATCTCCTCGCAGCCCCTCCTTCTCCTCTCTCTCCAAGGGAGGGATGAGCGCAGAGAGGGAGAGCCTGGGGGGGGGGGGGGGGCAAGAGAAGGAGAGGGGGTGGTGGGGTGATTTTTCCCATCTGAGGAAACTTAGAAGGTGGCAGGAGTTGAGTGGCAGGGGCAGATACAATTTGGGGGGGGGCATCGGGAAGAAGTGGGAAGGCTGGGATGGTGGGCTGAAAGACGGGAGAGAGAGAGAGAGAGAGAGGGGGGGTGGATGAGGCAAGGGGGAGGGAGAAAGGGCTCTGGAGACGATGGTTTGCTGGGAGCAATGGAGGTGGGGGTTAGAGGGGGGCAAAAAGGGACAGGCAGGGGAGCAGCTGGGGAGGTAAGAAGGGGGAATGGGGGGAAGCAAACATGTAAGACTTCCTCCTGAGGAGGTAAAGAGTCTAGAGGGTCCCTCGGAAGGGGGCAAAGGCACCAACTTCCTTGCATGGCAGAAGTTGGGTGCTAGCTCCCCTTCGAACTTCCCCCTGGCACATGGGCCATGAACAGGTAGAATAAGCCGATTGGAGGCCATTTGCCAACACTGAGTTTGACCCTCCTGTCTTGCGGGAGGGATTTTGCCGCAACCCCATTCCAATCAGACAGGACCTTGGCAAGTGGTGTTTCCTTTGGAATTGGACACCTCTGCCGAGAAGAACATGAACCCATTTCTTAAAACGTAGCCCCTTGTATACCTTACAAGTTAATGAGAATGAAATTGTGCCAGCCTCGAACTGATGGTTCCCAAAGGTACGGTACGCAGAATTGGATTGCTGGTCTGCCAGAGCCCGTGGGGGGATTTCAGGATGAACACAGCCCCACAGTCCAAAAATGGTGCCTGACAAACTACACTGCTCTATACTCGCTTCTGATGATTGGCACTCCTGCCAAGGCATTGCTTGGGGTCTGCTCCGTTTCAAATCTAAAGGCCTCTGTGTGATTTTTATTTTTGGAATCACAAGGTCAGCCAGGGGCACCACTGATTAATAGAGTCCAAGGCAATTTATAGTTTCCAAAGGACATTGGCACTCTTGCCAAGGCTTGGGGTCTGCTCCGTTTCAAATCCAAAGGCCTCTGCCTGAGTTTTATTTTTGGAATCACAAGGTCAGCCAGGGGCACCACTGATTTATAGAGTCCAAGGCAATTTATAGTTTCCAAAGGACATTGGCACTACTGCCCAAGGCATTGCTTGGTGTCTGCTCCATTTCAAATCGAAAGGCCTCGGCGTGACTGTTATTTTTGGAATCACAAAGTCAGCCAGAGGCACCATTGATTATTAGAGTCCAAGGCAATATATAGTTTCCAAAGGACATTGGTACTCCTGCCCAAGGCATTGCTTGGCGTTATCTCAGTTTCATATCTAAAGGCCTCGGCCTGAGTTTTATTTTTGGAATCACAAGGTCAGCCAGGGGCACCATTGATTAATAGAGTCCAAGGCAATATATAGTTTCCAAAGGACATTGGTACTCCTGCCCAAGGCATTGCTTGGCATCTGTTCTATTTCAAATCCAAAGGCCTCGGCCTGACTGTTATTTTTGGAATCACAAGGTCAGCCAGGGGCACCATTGATTAATAGAGTCCAAGGCAATATATAGTTTCCAAAGGACATTGGTACTCCTGCCCAAGGCATTGCTTGGCATCTGTTCTATTTCAAATCCAAAGGCCTCGGCGTGACTGCTATTTTTGGAATCACAAGGTCAGCCAGGGGCACCATTTATTAATAGAGTTCAAGGCAATATATAGTTTCCAAAGGACATTGGCATTCCTGCCCAAGGCATTGCTTGGCGTCTGTTCCATTTCAAATCCAAAGGCCTCGGCCTGACTGTTATTTTTGGAATCACAAGGTCAGCCAGGGGCACCATTGATTATTAGAGTCCAAGGCAATATATAGTTTCCAAAGGACATTGGTACTCCTGCCCAAGGCATTGCTTGGCGTTATCTCAGTTTCATATCTAAAGGCCTCGGCCTGAGTTTTATTTTTGGAATCACAAGGTCAGCCAGGGGCACCATGGATTTTAGAGTCCAAGGCAATTTATAGTTTCCAAAGGACATTGGCACTAATGCTAATGTATACTAATGCTAAGTAAAACACATAATAAAAAAGAATTATACATAAATTACAGTTGACAGAGAAAAAAATAGAGAGAGAAATTACAAGATGACTTCCATATTACTTATCAATTGTATACATATTTAACTGATTTTTATTTGCATTATATTAATCATTTCCTTTTTTTTAAGTTTGGTTTACCCCCTGTGTTATGTATAGCTTAGTTCTGTTTGTAGACACTTTCAACAACTAGAATCATAGAATCATAGCGTTGGAAGAGACCTCAAGGGCCATCCAATCCAACCTCATGCTTGGAGTATTTTCAATGAAGTTATGGGTCAAATTGTTCCGTTCGCCATGTTACTCAATGGCAGGGAGAGCCCGGGAGGCTCCCCGCCAGAGTTTGAATGACGGCTGGGTTAGTGGAGGAAAGGAGAGAGGTTTTTCATGTAGAGGAGTCAGAAAAGGGATACAAAATAACCACTTGAGAGAATTTCAAGTTAAAAGAAAGGATACTTTTATTTAGGGATTAATTACAATGTTAGGGCTGGGGGAAAATAATGAAAAGAATTTAATAATAATTTGTTGCGGTCAGAACACTTTCCCACTCCGCTGGCGATCCGGATCTGTGGAACTCCCCGCTGTAGGTCAGATGAGCTTAAAAGCGGGGGTCTCCGCTATCATGAGGACTTTTTCCTGTCTCTTATGGGGAAGCTGTAGTCTGCTCTGATCTATAATGTGTGCTTGGCAGAAGGAATACGGACAATATCCCATTAGAGTTTCAAAGTGTAGGTCCATGATTCCAATCTCCCAGTTTGCTCCTGCAGAATTCTGGGAAACATGGACCTAGCTTTAGAACTCGAAAGTGATACCGTTCTAAGTGGGAACATAGAGCTCATGTAGTGAGGATGGAATGGAAAGAAAGGTGCATTTCCAAGAAAGCCTTGATCAAAGCATTTGACTTCCTAACAAAGTATTATATAATCATGATGTGCCAACCTAGCAGTTCAAAAACATGCAACTGTGAGGAGATAAATAGGTACCACCCTGGTGGGAAGCTAATGGTGCTCCATGCAATCATGCCAGCCACAGGACCTAGGAGGTGTCTATGGACAACGCTGGGTCTTTGACTTAGAAATAGAGATGACCACCAACGCCTCGAATCGGACTCGACTAGACTTAGTGTCAAGGGAAACTTTTACCTTTACCTACGCAGATGACATCCAACTATTGTACTCTCTTCCAACCAATTCCAAGGAAGTCATTCCGACTCTAAACCAGTGCCTGGTGCAGTAAGTAAGTAAGTAGTAAGTAAAAGTTTATTTGTATACCGCCCTCTCTCCCAAAAGGGACTTGGGGCGGTTTCCAATATAAAATCAGCATAAAACATTGTACAATAAAACGCTATAAAAATACAGAAAAAAACCCCAAAACAAAACAAAACCACATAACAATTGACCAAGACAGTCACATAAACAGAAGCAGTATAATTACTCAAATAACATATGAATCACAGAAGAAGAAAAAAACAAAACAAAACAAAACAAACAAAACAGAGGAATAAGGTGCAGTGTGAGGGTGAACAAACTGAAACTGAATCCTGACAAGACAGAGGTCCTCCTTGTCAATCATAAGACCGATCAGGGTATAGGGTTACAGTTTGTGTTAGATGGGGTTACACTCCCCTGAAGATGCAGGTTTGCAGTTTGGGTGTTCTCCTGGACTCATCACTGACCCTGGAATCTCAGTTGTTGTTGGTGGCCAGGGGAGCCTTCGCACAACTAAAACTTTTGTGCCAACTGCGCCCGTACCTTGCGAAGTCAGATCTGGCCTTGGTGGCCCATGCACTTGTCACATTCAGACAGGATTGCTATAATGTGCTTTACATAAGGCTGCCCTTGAAGACTGTTCAGAAGCTTCAACTGGTCCAAAGATCTGCAGCCAGATCTCCCTGCGTACAGGGAGTGAACAACCCCCCCTGCTAAGGCCCAACCTATCTATCTGACTGCATCTCCCAATATGAGCCTGCCCGAGCCCTACGATCAGCTGGAGAAGCCCTACTCTCAGTCCCACCTCCGTCTCAGGTGTGGTTGGTGGGAACGAGAGAGGGCCTTCTCGATGGTGGCCCCTTGGCTCTGGAGCTCCCTACCAAAGAACATCAGAATGGCTCTGTGCCTGTTATCCTTCAGGAAACAAATAAAAACTTTCCTTTGGAAGGAAGCCTTTGAGGAAGACAATGGTTAAGTTAGTTCAAGTGCAAAGGATATGGAATATGACAATGGGAAAGTGGTGGTTTTTATCCTTAATTATAGGGGTTGTGTTATCATGTATTATTGTTTTTAGATTAGTTATATGAATTTTATATGCATTTATTGATATCTATTTAGAATATGATGCGATTTATGTTGAATGGGATTGATATGTGAGCCGCTTTGAATCCCTCAATGATGGAGAGAGGGCGGGATATAAACAAAGTAAATAAATAAATACAGAAATAAATAAATATGTTATCCATGCCATTGGATTAGAACCTCTTTCTCTGAAGATTGTCTGTTGGTTGCTGTGCAGCAGTCCCCATACATAAAACAAATTCATGCACAGCCATCTTTCAAACAAATCAAAACTAAAAAATCCTATGGTGATTGGCAAGTCATGACAGAAGCAGGACTGTGAATCCTGGAAGTTCCTAGCTATGGAGTAGTCCATAGGCAGTGGATAAGGGCTCAGTCATTCCAACCCATTGCCAAGAATATATATTTGGAAAACAACCATACTTATCATGAGTGATCACCTATGATGATTCCTTCCCATTGCTCATGGCTACCCATTGTTCACTCATTGTAAAGACCAGGGGTGGTCAGTTGTGACAGATCTGAGGACCATTTTTAGGATTATGGCAAGGTTCACAGGCTGCACTTTTTTTCTTATATTTCCATTTCTAAATTTATTTTAAAGACACCTTTTCATTTTTCCTGTTACTAGACACATTACTGTGGCGGTATTGTATGGAAAGCATACACCTGAGCCAGTTTTCTATTCCGATTTCATATTTTCAGTAACTCCACTTTGTAATCACAGCACTGTACAGACTTGGTATTCTCAAGAGGGGCTGGATTATGATTTGGATGGGGGCAGGTTTAAATCCAATATTTCTCACAATTGCTGTAGGCCTCAGGCAGTTTGATACATAAGACACCCTGGAGAAAGAACATTCACAATACAGTGTTCCCTCACTACTTCGCGATTCGCTTTTTGCGGACTTGCTGTTTTGCGATTTTTAATGTTCACTAAAATAATATTATAAATCATAAAAAATTATGATTTATAGTGGCATTATCTCAGTCAGGTGCGGGTGGCGGGGCGAAGAAGGAGCCCAAACGGCAGTGGGAGGAGGAGGAGAGGGTGCCATGTTTCCCTGCCTCTTTCTTCCCTTCCTTCCTACCTTCCTTCCTTCCCTCCCTCTTTCTACTTCCTTCCTAAGGAAAAGCCTAGCATCCCTACTTCGAGGATTTTCACTTATCACGGGTGGTCCTGGAACGTAACCCCCGCGACAAGTGAGGGGACACTGTATACCAGAAATGGGAAACTCTGTTGGACTGAGGATCATTTCTAACACTATGGGTATAGATGTGTTTATGTGTTATTTTTTACTTGATTCATTCTACTTCATTTCCTTTGTTTGTTTGTTTTTTGAAAAATAGAGATTTCATCATAGCAGAATCTATCATGGCCTTCTTCTATCCCGAAAGATAGTTGCATCTATCAAGTAGGAAATTAAGGTACCACTTATAAAGTGGGGAGGCTAATTTAACTAATTTACGACTCCATAAAAATCATGAAGTGCCGTCGCAGTGGATGATGAAGCAGCTGCTCCCCCTGTGGCCAGAATCGAACATCCCCTCAGGAGAAGGTTAAATTGCCTCTGCGTCTCTGTCTCTGTCTTTGTTCTATGTGTATGGCATTGAATGTTTGCCTTATATGTATACAATGTGATCCGCCCTGAGTCACCTTCGGGGTGAGAAGGGCGGAATATAAATACTGTAAATAAATAAATAAATAAACAAGTACAATATGAGTAAAACATACATTTAGGCATTAAAATTCAATAGCCAAAGTAGTGAATAGTATTTGGATTATATTTATTTGTTCATTGTGGAAAAAAAGAAATATTTATAAGGCAACACACTAAAATGACTTTCTTCTGATCTGTAGAAATGCAACTGACAGTTGTTTCCAAATTCTTTTGGCACATGGCCATGTTGTACCCACCTGCCACATGGGTTTTAAAGATGTGCTGCCTCTTCAAAACAAAGAAATGCTTCTGCAAGCTTCTACACTAACATAGTTGAATAAACACAGATTCAAAGCTCAGCCTCCAAGAGTTTGAGTTTGGACAAAGAAATCAATCAGTTTTAGTGTACCTCATATTTTTTTTTAAAAAAATCAAGTTCTTCCTATCCCGAATATGAAGCAATTATGCATTTTGATTAATTCTTACCAGAAATGGACTGACATGAAAAACAAAAGCTCCATCTCAATATGTACTGACAGTTAGGTTCTGGTTGGACACCCTCTTGAGTTGCCCCTTGCTTTCCATCACAGAGCCCAACCAAACTGGTTTTGTTTGCTGTTTACTGTCTAATAGCGGGAAATTCTGCCATAATGGCCACACTATCTTTAGCTGGAACCTGTCTACTGTTCATTGTTCTTGTTAATGGAGATCTCATCTGCCATTCTAAGAATGCCCAGGTTTTTCTAGAACTTTGAGAAGCATTAGTTCAACAGAAGGGCAGCCTCTACTCTTTATGGCATCAAACAGGAATGCTGAAAAAGAAAATCTCACATCAAGGTTACAAGAGGAATTGATGGCGAAGTGAAATGTTAAAACTAAACAGTGAAACAGCTTCTAAGAAGAAAAAACGCTACATCATTGTAGTCAATTTGACTTTCATGCAATTAGGGCTAATACTCTTCTGTGAAAACATTAGGCTTTGTACAAAAATGTAGTTATTTCTTAATTTCAAATCGTTAGGTCCTCCATCACAGATGCACACTGGAGAACATAGAGATTTAAATCCGATCTGTGAATAACCAAACCCACAAGAGCCAAAAACCACAAATGTGGAGGAAAACTGTCGTTTTTAAAAATGGTCTCAAGAACATTGTAGAAAGTTGTTCTTTGATGCAATGCTTCTTTCTGATATTTTTGCAGGCCCTTTGACCAAAAGAATTCAGCCCAATGTGGAGAGAGGTCTTCCGGATTTGTCTCACCACGCAGCCTGTGCTTAGGTTCTTCATCTTTTTTGTTGTCTTAAGAATAGGTAAGGAGGAAGTGGTCGATCATTATAAATTGAGACTGGAATTCAGACACCGTATGGCTTTGTATTCCCTCGCCCACTCTGCATCACCCCAAGCCGCCCCTCCTTTACTGAGAAGTCTCTAAATATGCATCACATGGCCATTATGTGCTTCACAGCAAGCAGGAAACCTCAGAGAACATCGGGCTAGATCCTCATAGCCAGATGTGAAATTATTGCAAAAGTGCTGAGATCCACTGAGGTCCTCCAAGGATCTCATTGCTTCTGTGATCATTTTGCACCTGGCAACAAAGACATAGCCAGATGCTTCTCGGAGCCTTCCTGCTCACTCTGAGGGCCTTCCACACAGCCATATAGCCCAGAATATCAAGGTAGAAAATCCCACAATATCTGCTTTCAATTGGGCGATCTGGGTCCATACTGCCATATATTCCAGTTCAAAGCAGGAAATGTGGGGTTTTATTCAGCTGTGTGGAAGGGGCCTGAAGCAAAGTATGGCTATGTGAACCATCTGTGGTGCTTAACAGGAAGTCGGGCTCAACATAGCATAGGTCAGCATGTGGATATTTTCATGATGCTGAGGCAATGTAGAAGTGAGGCCTCCAAGTGGCTAAGAAGGTGAAGAAGTTGCATCTGTAGGGAACTACAATCATTCTTTTTTCTCCCCCGTTTTTCTCCATTCCAGATAACGCCATATATGTTCCTCTTGAGTGTGAGGTTTGCAATTACATGAATTCCGTGTGCACTGGCCCTAAGCAAATGTGCCCTGTTAAGAAAGATACCTGTGCCATGACTTACTCCGCAAGTAGTCTGGGTAAGTATCAGGGAAGTTTATTGCTGGAGATGAATAGATTGGTCAGTTTGACTTACAACTGCTAGCGATTTCTGAAGAAATGTGAAATTTTTACTTCTTAAGCAAAACCAAACTGCATCAATTTCTCAACCATTTGTACTGGCTAAATGCAAATGCACTTACCTGCCCTGTTACTACTGATGTTATAGAGCTTACTAAGCCAAACTAAACCATATAAAGTTGTGGAAGACTAATTCAGCCCCACAAAAATGGGCTAAATACACAAGGGTTCATACTCAGTGGGTTCCTCCTGATCCTATGCTGCATACTAGCAGTAACCTGATGTCAGAGGACAGGATTATCATCCTCTCTTTTCCCAGACAGGCTGTTTTTTATTTTATACATATATTTTCCTTCTTTGTTTCTAACGATGGAATTAAATTTAAAAAATTAAGAAACTGCAATAGTTTAAAAAATCAGTGAGGTGGAAGCTCCTTCTTTGGAGACTTTTAAACAGAGACTGGATAGCGATCTGTTGGGTGTGCTTTGATTATACTTTTCCTGCACGACAGGGGATTGGACTGAATGGCCCACGTGGTCTCTTCTAACTCTATGATTCCGTCATTCGATGAGTGTTGTAAAAATATAAGTGCGGGACCATGGAATGGTGAATCAGTGCAATTGTGGGCCCATCCAGATAGCCCCTTTAATGCAGGACTTCCCACAACAAAAAGGGAGCTATCTGAACCACGTCTTCAGAAAACATGAATTAATTCACCACAAAACAGGAAAACCCTGGTTTGTGGCGAATTAATTTGTTAGTGGGTTTATTCTGCACCTTCCAGGAAGGCGCGGGACAAACCCACTACTTCCGCTGTCTGGACTAAATTAGCCGGAAAACCACAAGAACACCTATCCCCTCCCCAAAAGCCCCCCAAACCCCCTTTAAAAGGGTTTTTTTCGTGTCAGGAGCGACTTGAGAAACTACTAGTTGCTTCTAGTGTGAGAGAATTGGCCGTCTGCAAGGACGTTGCCCAGGGGATGCCCAGATGTTTTGATGTTTTTACCATCCTTGTGGGAGGCTTCTCTCATGTCCCCACATGGAGCTGGAGTTGATAGAGGGAGCTCATCCATGCTCTCCCCGGGTTGGATTTGAACCTGGCAGCCTTCAAGTCACAAAGCTTTAACCCACTACTGTCAGCGGTGATGAGGCGAAGGGTTAGTCGAAAATCCAACTGTTGTTGAACTTTATTTACATAACTATTTACAGTTACAGTTATTTACAAGAAATCCCGGACACATGGCTGTGTCTTCTCGGCTACAGAGCATAGCATTCATAGTCCATCTCCAGCGAATGCTGAAGCCGAACACACACTAACATACGACACTCCCCTGCATTCCACAGACCAAGAAGGAAGTCCCAGTCAAACAAACTTGACCCCATTGGTCCTGTGATACATCAATCAAAGCAGGTTCTTATTAACTCCATAGTTACTGAAATGCTGTTGTGACTGCGCCTTCGGGGATTATGGTTGATGGGGATGGAATTCGAAGAGGAAGAAAAACCCTCGTGATGAGGGTTCACTGGAGGAGTTGCGCAGGAAGCGACTTAGAGAGCTATATGGGGGATCTTCTGAGGAAGATTCAGATGGGGAGATCGATGCTGAGGAACAGGTGGTGGCTGGGGAAACGGGCACTGAATGGGCACAGCCACCGGAGATGTCTGGGGATTTGGGGTCTATGGATACTTCTGAACCTGGGGTTTCTGCAGGAGCTGATCCCAATTGGGATGCTTGGAGAAGGGAGGATGGTTCTTTAAGTGTTCATGGGGCTAAGTGTGGGCAGGATGATTGGGACTCCGACGAATTGCTAGGTACTCCAGATCCACGAGCTCTAGCTGTGTGGAGCTCAGACTCTGAGTAGATTTGGGACACCTGGTGTTTGGGTGTGAGTGTTTGGTCACCCAGGAGGAAGGGGAATAATATGGGAATGTTTGGCCACTGCACTTTGCGTGTGGCAAGGTGTTGCTGAGGCGCCATTGGGATCTCTGTGTTTCCATGAAGACTGGACTTGGACTATGATTTGAATCTGCTGTTATCACCTAGCTTGGCTCTCGCTGTGTCTTATCGTGGACCTGTTTTGGATGACTGCACCCTCTTCAGACCTTGGATCGGAATTTGACCTTGCTACTGCCTTCGCCCTGTGATTGATGACTACTATTGGCTTTTGACTCCTGGCTTGCTCTTTGGACACCGCTGTTATCTCCTGACCTGACCTTGGAATCCCGGACGACGTCTTTTCTCCATCCTTTTGGAGCCTTCGGCTTTATCCACATTGTGGAAGCAGTCTACTGCATTCTTAGTTTGTTTGTTTGTTTCCTGACCAATTTGGTGTTTTCTTTTGGGAACTGTTCCTTTGAAAACTACAGAGCCGGCTGGCAGGGCTTGGACTCAGAAAGTGCAGTTTGCACTAAGTTTGTTTAGCTTTGTTTTTACCTGCTTGTGTTGCTGAATTATATTTTTGTTTGAACTGCTCTTGAAGCACTGATAGTGAAGTGTTTCAAGGTTTTTTCTGTGTTAACATTACTTTTTGGCTTATCTGCTGAATAAACTCTATTTTTGTTCGCTAATTGGCGTCTGACTCTTGACAAATGCCTTGCCGAGACTAACACAGAAGGCATTTCTAACAGCCTAGATTGATTTTAACATTTCACACAATTCACAATACCCTGACAATTCCCCTCCGAAATGTTTAAATCAATAATCTACATACTTAAACACTCTACACATTTGATTAAACTCTCTCTTGAACTTCTACAAGATAACACATGTATACA
Source organism: Anolis carolinensis (assembly GCF_035594765.1). Taxonomy (NCBI): domain Eukaryota; kingdom Metazoa; phylum Chordata; class Lepidosauria; order Squamata; family Anolidae; genus Anolis; species Anolis carolinensis. The sequence goes on along the minus strand of NW_026943821.1, from coordinate 12,716,118 downwards.
TACAGTCTCTATCAATCACATGTAAATTGCATTGATTACAATATATCAACACTCTTCTCGCATCTTTATTAACACAATCGATGCTAGCAATGTATCACAAAACACTTTTGTTTCACTTCATTAATCAATAGTTTTCCCAACCTTTGAAAAACTTGATTCATTGTGCCACATTGATTCACTTAATGCTGCCAGGCTATATTTCAACTCATTGCTGGCTTATTCATGGATTTCAGTTTCTCTTAAATCCAAGTCATCTCACAATCATACTTCACCCAAAAATCTAGAGAGTTCTTTCTCTCACTCTCTATCTCTATTACATATTGATTTTTCCACACCAATGATTCTCAAAAAATGATTAACTCTTTCTGAACATATACACATTCTTCATTTTCCGTTCAGACAAATAAAACAGTCACACTCTTTTTACCACTTCTGGCGTTTTGGCAACACTTGTGCCAATTGACATGTTGGTGACCACCAATCATCTGATTCATTCTCGGACTTGAGAAGAGACACGTCTTCACTGTGTTCACTCTTTTCTGTCACCTGTTCCTCACTCTCATGTCTAGGTGACTTTCTCCTTTTACCCCCTCTCTTCTGACCCTTCTGGGGAGTCTGTACTTCCCCAGGTTTCTCTGGAGAAACTATTTCCTCTTTAATGGTTTGTTTCACACCTCTTTCTGCAATACAATTCCCTCCACCTGAAGCTTTCTGTACCTCCGCTTCCTTAGTGGAATTGTTATTATACAAAATCTCCTTATTCAAATGCAACCTGTCCCAGCCTTCATCCTTCTCAAAGTACGCCTTCTTTGAGTAAATAAGCCTCCCAAGACCACTGTGAAACTTTAGCTTGTCTTGGTAGTAGCCTAAGAACTGCATTCTTCTCCACTTAGGCTCACCCTTTTTCCTCTGGTTGGCTGGAATTAATACTTTAGCATTTTGAGCATATATTTTCAGATATCCGAGATTTGGGGTTTTTTGTACATTTTCCGAAATGGGATGTCATCCAATTCCTCATCCCATAACCTGTTCAAAATATAATTACTTGTGTGTGAACACTTTGGCCAATTCTTAGTTGAGCTTTTGGAATCTCTGATCAAACACTCATTCATGTGAAGAATTTGCTTCATCCTATTTTGAGCCACACCTTCTTCAAATGGTTTAAATGATTTTACATTTTTAAATCCTATATTCCTTTCACTCAACATTGTCTTCATCTCTTCATTACACACATTAATTCCTTTGTCAAAAATTATTTGACCTACATGCTGTTCATAGACCCTTTCAATCATGTCTATCCACTTAGACACCTTTGTGACTGCTTCCTTCAAATCTTTAAGGAAGTAAATATAACCAAATCTTGTGTGTCTGTCAACTAACAGCAAAGAAAATTGAGAACCTCTCTGGCTTTTCACATCATATTCTGTCAAATGTAGATGAACCATTTCAAACATTTCCTTTACCTTGATTCCAGATCTTCTAGGGAGTTCATTTGATTCAATTGCCATCTCTGAACAAACTGCACAGTCTAACAAATTTTCACATTTCGCACACTCAAAATCTGTGCATATCTCTAAAGTCTTCCTGAGCACCTCTACACGTGCATGACCCATCACTCTGTGAAGATGATGGATACACCTGTCATGTATGATCTTCTGCTTCACACAATGAACTTGTGCCCCATCTGGAAAATTGTTCTTGTCAAATAACATGTACATTTTGTTCTTTTTAACACCTTTGGCCACTACCCGGCCATCTCTCTGAATATAGCAATAGATTCCACTAAAAACCACTCTATATTCTCAGTTAAGGTAGCCACACTTAACAGATTAGAACTTAATTCTGGGATGTAAAGTACATTTTCCCAATCTACATTCAAACAAGAGATGAAAACAGTGCCACATTTGTTAAACTTTCTCTCAGTTCCATCAGCCAAAGTCACTGCTGTTCCTGTCACATCCCTTATGTTTTTCAAAAGTTTAATATTAGTAACAACATGGTGTGTACAACCTGAGTCCAAATACCACTTGTTCTTTTCGGTAATCCTTCCATTCGCTGCAGCCATAAACACCTGGGGCTTTGTTGTTTTTGAAAAACTTCTTGCCCCCCTGTTTCCACGAGAACTTCTGGCCTTGTTGTTTGGGCAATTCCTGGCAAAATGCCCTGGCCGGTTACAGACAAAACATTGCCGTGTTTTGACCTGGAGAACTGCAGCTTCGTCATGATTCCCAGGAACACCATCTGGACCAAAGCCGGCCACTTGTGCCACCTCCTGGTCGCACTGCGCCATCGTCTGCTTCTGGGCCATTTCAAAAGGCCTTCGGTCCACTGCTTCTAGGATTCTTCCACAAACTGAATCCAATTTTAAGTCCTGGACTCTCACATTCTGAAAAGAATGTACCAGAAAGTCCCAATCCTCGGACAAACTGCAAAGCACCAAATAACACTTCTGTGCCTCTATATATTGCAGGCCCCTTTCTTCTGCTCCAACCAATATTTGCTTTAAATTGTCCAAATGCTTTCTGACATTCTGGCCCTGAATAAGCTTTGCTGAATACAGTCTTTTAGTCCAAATGATCTTAGACATGCAAGTCTTCCTCTGATGGACATCTCTCAAAGCTTGCCAAATCTCCTCAGGAGTGTCATTCCTCACATGGACAAGTTGGTTTGGTTGAAGGCACAGTACCAAATATGCTTTGGCTTTCCTCCTGTGCTGTACATTCTGGTCAGTTCCATCTAGGGTACTTTCTAGATCCTCTGTTGCCAGCAGAGGTCGCATCATTACTGACCACGAAGCATAATTATCATCAGACAGCTTTTCCATGCTGGAAATGAAGCTTTTCCCAGCCATCTCTGCCATCAAAAAGCAACAACGACACCCCAAACTCCCGGTGAATCAGCTGCCTCCGTGACTCTCGGTCTCCGAGATTAAGCCGTACTGCTACTCACACAAGCGCAGACTCAGGCAGTCACAATCTTCTCCCTGCAGCTTCACTGGAGCTTTCACTGGGTCCCCTCCATCTCTGAATTCCCCCTCTCGGCCGCACAGTTGTTGAAAACACACCAGCCATCAACATCTCCACTCACTGCGTGTGATGCCTCATGGACCTTGTAGTCCTGCTCCCAGTGCCATCGTGGCTGATGAAGATGAAAACATGGGGTTTTCGCCGGCTCAGCAAGAGCCGGAATTTTTCCAGATGCCTGATGTTGATGTTTTTGCCCAAGAGGCAATTTAAAAATAACCTTGAGCAATCCTCGCCTCCTTTTGCCAGGAGACAGTCCTATACTGTGGGCAGGGGAGAAAGGGAGCAGATTCGCAGGAGTCTGAGAATTGCAGCTGATTTGCCATGCTTCCCTTGGGAAAATCTAGGGAGTCTCACATCTGGAGAAAGCTGGGTTTCGTTTCCTGTTCTCTAGGGAAAGGGAACGCTGGACACCTGCTTGGCGGGAAAACGAGACCCAGATATAGGTGCCTGGCACGGTAGGTTCCGTGCGGAGTCAACAGAGCAGCTTCAGGAGTGATTTCGTGTTCCAGCCTAGTGCGGACTTCGCAAAGTCCGCAACCCCAGCTTCCTTGCCTTGCCAATCCAAGTATTCAAGAACTGCCTTGTCTTTCCAAGTATTCAAGAATTGCCTTGTCTTTCCAAGTATTCAAGAATTGCCTTGCCTTGTTCCTAGCCACGGACCTTGCTGCAAGAATCAAGTTTTGTTCTCAACCTTGTTGTGGTTTTTACCTTGGACCCTGAAAGACCCTGGACATTTCCCCACACTATTGCTTGGCAATAGTGTGTGTTTTGGTTTTGGATTTAACTTTGAACTCTAATATCATTTATTGGACAAAACATTTCTGGACTATATTTGACCTCATTTGATAGGTCTGCTTCTGGACTGCATTTTCTACTTGTTTTTATTATTCTTATATATTTCCTTAATAAAGATATTAGATAGTTATTGGCCTCCGTGTTTGGTTCTTGGTGCTCCGTTGCCTCGGGCGTGACACTGCGCAGCGAGAAGCGGAGAGGCCTGGGCCCATAACCGACTGTCAGCGGTGATGAGGCGAAGGGTTAGTTGAAAATCCAACTGTTGTTGAACTTTATTTACATAACTATTCACAGTTACAGTTATTTACAAGAAATCCCGGACACATGGCTGTGTCTCCTCGGCTACAGAGCATAGCATTCATAGTCCATCTCCAGAGAATGCTCAAGCTGAACACACACTAACAGACGACACTCCCCTGCATTCCACAGACCAAGAAGGAAGTCCCGGTCAAACAAACTTGACCCCATTAGTCCTGTGATACATCAATCAAAGCAGGTTCTTATTAACTCCATAGTTACTGAAATGCCTGCCGAGACTAACACAGAAGGCATTTCTAACAGCCTAGATTGATTTTAACATTTCACACAATTCACAATACCCTGACAACTACGCCACCAGGGGCTCCTCTTAAAAAAAAGATTTTTTAAAAAACTTACCAGGCCTCCACTACAGTGGTCCTGTAGCTCTCCTGGAGTGTAGCAATGATGTGCCAAGAGAGCGGAGGGGTGTGAGGAGGAAAATTGCCCCCCCTCCACTCTCCTGGTGCATCATTGCGACGTGCCAGGAGAGCTGCAGGAACAGTGTAATGGAGGCCTGGTAAGTTTTTAAAAACCTTTAAAAGGGATTTGGGGGGGCTTTTGGGGAGGGGATAACAGTGTCCGGGTGTTCTCCTGGAAGGTGACATCTGGACACCCATGCCAGAAAGTACGGGCCTTCTGGTTGTGTGTGGACAGGCACCCAGGAACATTTGCGTTTCTTAAATGTGAATGTTCACAGGATACATGCCTGTCTGGAAGCACCCTGTGCTATTGAAGACAGGTGCAATTATTGAACGTGCATAACCCGATATGGATCCATTATTTATGACAATGTGACTGGTATGGAATAGCAGACTATAACATCAGGCAGTTTGCTACTCACTGCACAAATGTTTTCCATTTTCCTCTGTAGATGAAGTAACTACATGGATTACCACAGAGAAAGGCTGTGAAAGCTCGAACATCTGTGGGTCTACCACCATTGAAATTTATTTGGGGAAAGATAATTACTACTTGGAACATGTACTTTGTTGTACAGGGGACAAATGCCCAGATGACATTCCTGAATGTAGGTACATGTTATTGTTTTTCTTTTTCTTCAATTCTTTCACCCACTATTTCTTCACCTCCTCTACCCAATTTTCTTCAGATTGTTAAATATCTAAAGATTTGTCATCGAGAGCATGATGCAGATTTCTTCAATGCTGCTCCAGAAATAGGAGCAAGACTAATGCTTTTAAGATATAGGTGGATAAATTTTCATTGAACATTAGAAAGAATGTCTTGGTGCTAAGGTACTAATTATCTAGACAAGTGGTAGAGGGTCTATATCTGCTGGGATCTAGCTTCCCTTGAAAGGGAGTTGGGGAAACTAGTGGCAGCAACTGGAATATATACATATATGTGTGTGTGTGTGCGCGCACGCGCACACGCAAGAAGTTGTATGTGTGTCCCACTTCCGCAAATAACTATAGCTCCCACTATTCAAGAGACACCAATGTCCCTCCCTCCAATTACATTACAGGTTAAAGGGAGCATGTCCAAGAGCCCCGTCAACATCCTCCACAAGCACCATACTGCCGACCACATAAGTGAAGGCTTTCATATGGGGACAATTTCATTCTAGATTTCCTGTTTTTTCTCCACCACAGACATCTCAGTGTTCCTTACTCTCTCCATTGGTGTGGAATTTGCATGACCCTGCCCACTACCTCTCCTTTAACCCTTTCCTATTCTTTTCTATGGCACACAGCAACTGAACACACTGGAGAAGTTTGGGGAGAATTCACCATGATTTATAGGAGTTGTCGGGATACTGGGATGTATAGTTCAAATAAAAACTAAGAGTACTCTGAACTCCACCAACTATGGACTTGGACCAAACTTGGCATACAGAACCCCCATAAACAACAAAACATACTGGAGGTCTTTGGGGAAAATTCACCTTGATTTTGGGGAGTTGTAGTTCACCTACATCCAAAAGAGCCCTGTGAACCCAAACACCGATGGATCTGGACCAAATTTGGCACACATACCTGATATGCTAAAATTTGATTACTGGAGGAGTTTGGGGGGAACTGACCTTCCTGGGGGTTGTAGTTCAACAACAAACAGAGAAACTGTGACCTCCACCGATGATGGACCCGGACCAAACATGGCACACAGAACCCCCATGACTGACTCAACCTGGAGGGGTTTGAGGGGACTGGCTCACCATAGTGGGAGTTGTAGTTTACCCTACAGCCAGAGAGCACACTGAATCCTGCCAATGATGCATCTATCTAGAGCAAACTTATCCAACATAACAAACTTCAAGTACTGATGGAATTTCTCAGGGTTAACATGGCATGATGTGAGTTGTAGTTCACCCACAACCTTATGCATTTTGTACAATTTAAAATTTACTTTTTCAAATAACTCAGACAAAACCGGGTACCCAAGCTAGTATGTGTGGATATATCTATATATATAAAAGAGTGATGGCATCACGGCAACCCACAAAACAACAAAAGTACAGGCCTCCCAACCTCGAAATTTGACAACACAACCCATCACCCATGCCTCAGGGTTGATAGAACAAAAAGAAAAGAAAAATAAAGTCCTAATTAGAGGGAGAGCAATAATTGTTTTTATCCAATTGCTGCCAGTTTAGAGGGCTAATCTCTGCCCACTTGGTCGCCTAGCAACCAACTCAGCCAAAGGACAGCCAGGGTTCAGTTAGGGGACAGGCTGATTTAGGCCTCACTTAGGCTTCTTCCACAGGTTATCTAATTTGCACTGGATTATATGGCAGTGTAGACTCAAGGCCCTTCTACACAGCTATATAACCCATTTATAATCTTATATTATCTGCTTTGCACTGGATTATCTTGACTCCACACTGCCATATAATCCACTTCAGTGTGCATTCTATACAGCTGTGAAGAAGGGGCCTCATATAATCCAGTTCTAAGCAGATAATTTAAGATTATCAATATACAGTAGACTCTCACTTATAGAACATAAACAGGCCGGCGGGATAAGTGAATATGTTGGATAATAAGAAGGGATTCAGGAAAAGCTGATTAAACATCAAATTAGGTGATCGTTATACAAATTAAGCACCAAAACATCATATTATACAACAAATTTGACGGAAAAAGTAGTTCCATGTGCAGTAATGTTATGTAGTAATTACAGTAGAGTCTCACTTATCCAACACTCGCTTATCCAACGTTCTGGATTATCCAACGCATTTTTGTAGTCAATGTTTTCAATATATCGTGATATTTTGGTGCTAAATTCATAAATACAGTAATGACTACATAACATTACTGAGCATTGAACTACTTTTTCTGCCAAATTTGTTGTCTAACATGATGTTTTGGTGCTTCATTTGGAAAATCATAACCTAATTTGATGTTTAATAGGCTTTTCCTTAATGCCTCCTTATTATCCAACATATTCACTTATCCAACATTCTGCCGGCCCATTTATGTTGGATAAGTGAGACTCTACTGTACTGTATTTACAAATTTACCACTAAAATATCACAATGAATTTAAAACACCGACTACAAAAACATTGATTACGAAAAGGCAGACTGCGTTGGATAATCCAGAACATTGTATAAGCGAATATTGGATAAGTGAGATTCTACTTTAATATGAAATAATTACTGGGATAGAATAATGCAGAACAATATAATCTCTAAAACCAGGACAGTAAATAAAGACCAACGGTCTGAAAGCAGGAAGATTGGAAATTCCACAAAGGAAATAATCAGGGCCAGCTAACACCTCCCAGGAAAGGATTCTTCCAGAAAGGAAGCTGAGAAGGGAGTGAAGCACTGTGTATTACCAGTCATTATTATTACTATCATCATCATCATCATCATCATCATTATTATTATTATTATTATTATTATTATTATTATTATTATTATTGTGTTGCGGTCAACCGTGAAAATGAATACAATCTGGCTCCAAGTATTCAAAAACACTAAAATCAGAATATATAAAATTAATGTGGTATAATAAAACAGAACAATACAACCTCTAAAATCAGAGCACTAAATAAAGAACAACACTCTGAAAACAGGGGAATTCCACACAGGAAACAATCAGGGCCAGCTAACACCTCCCAACAAAGCATTCCCATCATCAAAGTCTGGCAAATCCTCTGTTTTCTCAGGGCCACAGACAGTAGAAGCACATAAAATATCGCAAACAACACCACTCTGAAAACAAGGGAATTTCAGACAGGAAACAATCAGGGCCAGCTAACACCTCCCAACAAAAAATTCTCTCAGAGGAAACAGCCAGGCTTTAAATCTGCAAGGCCATTACATCCTAATCATTTTTCCTAATTGCAGCATTCATACTTGCCTCCAACAGACAAAAAACAAACAAACAAACAATCAGAAATATTGTATATTCACAACCTTTAGGAAATAATATCCCCTGATGGCGCAGCATGTTAAAGCGCTGAGCTGCTGAACTTCTGGACCGAAAGGCCGCAGGTTTGAATTGGGGGAGCGGAGAGAGCCCCCACTGTTAGCCCCAGCTTCTGCCAACCCAGAAGTTCAAAAACATGCAAATGTGAGTGCATCAATAGGTATTGCTCCGGCGGGAAGGTAACGCCGCTCCATGCAGTCATCCCACATGAACTTGGAGGAGTCTACGGACAACGCCGGCTCTTCGGTTTAAAAATGGAGATGAGCACCAACCCCTAGAGTCAGACATGACTGGTCTTAATGTCAGGGGAAAACATTTACCCTTTACCTTAACTACCACCAATTCCTCCATACTTTTATTTCCCATACCACCATACTTCGCCACAGCAACGCGTGGCCGGGCACAGCTTTTTTATATATATATATATATATATATATATATATATATATATATATATATCCAGCATGCATCTCTGGTCAGCTTCCTTTTGACCACAGAATCATGATGGAAGATTTACAAGTGACTAGAGAAAACATTTCTCTAGGAATGTATAGATCTTCAAGTACAGTTTTAGAATTATGTTGGAAGACCTACAAATGCTTAGAGATTACATTTCTGTAAGCATTTGTACGTCCTCCAGCATGATTCTATGCCAACATCTTGAATGACTAGAGAATGTTAAAAAAGAGTGTTAAATTCGCATTTTTACCACTTTTGCATGGACTCTGCATCCCTAATCTCAGCAAATGTGGAGACACTACAAAACATTTCAAAGGCAACTTCATATTGACTATATTATAGTAATCCAGATGGGATGGGACTATGGCACAGACTGGAAAACTCTAGGAATGGCACAGTTAGTGCACCAGCGATAACTGTGAATGCACTCTTGCCCATTCCAGAAGACCACGGTCAGGACAGAATTTAATGCTAATCCTGATTTCTTTTGCTTTTCAGTACCAAAGATACCGACTGAACACAAAGGAAAACACTGTCTTTCATGCTTTTCTTATGGACCGAAATGTCATGGAAAGATGGTGGATTGCAAGGGAAATAATATATACTGCTTTCAAATGCAATCTCGTCTATATAACGGTAGGTCCCAGATCAAATGTAACAAAAAGTGTGTAGGATCAAAGTTGCCAAAAACAAAAGACAAGGGGGATTGTAGGCATTGGGTACCCATAATATACAGGCCCACTTCAGTTAACAAAACCTCTGACAAAGACTCTCCTTTTATAAAATATTTTTATTAGAACCAAATCCAGCCAATGTTTTTTTGGTATTGGTTTAATTGGATTTTTTTTGGCAACACTAGCAATGGAGGACGCTGAAAGAAGAAAGATTTTGGGAGAGAGACTTTCAGTATCAGGTTGCAATAGCATGTCTGCAAGACAAAATTCCAAGAAATCTTGACCCGACAAGGAATGCGATTCTTCTCTAGGTTGTGATAGTGACACTTTTGTGTTCTGATGGTTAAATGTATACAAACTTTGTTTCATGCCCAAAACTACTGAAAGTATTGTGCATGAAATTACCTTCAGGCCTTTATGAAACATAAATGAATTTCATATTTAGACATCTCATTATGTACATTGTAACACCCTAAGCAGCACGAACACTGGAAACCAACACTGAGGCCAATAAACAATCTAATATCTTTATTAAAGCAATAATAGTTCTAAACAAAAATAAGCAGAGTATATAGTCCAGGAGTTGACCTTTTAAAGAAGATCAAAATTAGTCCAATAAAATGAAGTTATGTGTCCAGTATTAGAATCCAAAGTCTATATTCCAAATAACCGAAACACACTCAAACTTCTTGGAAGTTTGAGTGGGGAAAGAGCAAGGTTTCACAGGGAGATTCTTGAAGTAAAGACCAGAACAAGGATTCAAGGCTAGGCAAGGTATTTCGTGGTGGATCTGAAACGCAGTCCAAACTTGACAAGGAGTGGAACGCAACTCCCGGTCTACTCGTGAGTAAGTGCACTGGAGGGCCGCTTGGAAGCTCAGGAACAAGAGACGATGTTCTTCTATGAATAGTCACGTTGACACCGCGATAGGGAAAGCTCAGTGCAGAACTTTTATGGAAGTTCAAGAGCTCCCCCCAAACAGGTGTTTAACTCCCCAAATCTTCCCAGAGAAACGGAGCTGTTTCAACATTGTACCAGATGCCTGCCTCCCCAAAACTTCCCAAGGGAAACGGTTTAGTCACAATCTTCTCTCTCCGCTAATCTCGCACTTCGCCTTAAAAACTGCTTTTGGGAGCGATGTGTTTTGAGAAAAGCCTTCCTATCAAACACCAAGCTTTCCAGAGAAACAGGCTCTGTTTCAAGGGCGTCTCTAATTGGCTCTGGCACGAAAATGTCAACAGGAGACATCTGGAAAGGAACAGAATCTTGCCGAGATGGAAAAAAGCCCAAATCCTCTTCAGTTTGATCTATGATGGCTGCGGGGTCATGGGCCAAAGGTCCCTGAGACATCACATACATATATGAAAAATCTAATATCCAAAATGGTTCTGATCCCAGGCATTTTGGTCAAGGGATACTCAACCTGCATTATATTACTAAAATATATGTTAGAAATATATTTCTGGAACTAGAGCTTGTACATGTGTAAAAAGGGATAATGTTGAATTCAAGACAATATCATGCTGGAGGATCTACAGATCTTTAGAGAACCAAACCTACAAACAATCAAATTCACCAATGCCAGATGTAGTGAGGGCTTCAGAAAGGCATTGTGATACTTAAGGAGGAAGGAACTATAGCTATGACTCTGTGGTGAATCCACATTGAACAATTAACATAGTTTAATAGCACTTTAACTGCCAGGATGCAATGCTATCGAATCCTGGGATTTGCAGTTTACTAAGGTACTAGCACTCTTTGATTGTGAAGGATAAAAACCTTGCAAAACTACAGTTCCTATGATTCCACAGTATTGAGCCATGTCAATTAAAGTGATGTTAAATTGTATTAATGCTACAGTGTAGCTGCACCCTTAGGACTTCATTGCATGTATGTTCCATCCCTTTCCACACACTTCTAAAACAGTTCATAGATGAAGTACCATGAAGCCCATCATATGACTCAGACAGACTTCTGGCTGTCATCTGTCAGTGAAGTGGAAATCGTCTTCTGAGCTCCTGATGCGTCTGGAAACGGGAGAAAGCACTTAAAAACACGTGGGATGAGATCTGTAGGATTTGCCCATGTTGAATTGTTTCAATGACATAGAGTAATGGGCATTCTTAAGAACGGTGCCCTTCAGTCTCTTCTAGAGTAATGTGATTGAAAGGGGGAAGATCAAGTAGTCCAGAAGTAGTGTCAGTCTTAAGAACGGCGCCTTGGGTCTCCTCTAAGTGGATGGTTGAGGAGGAGGAGGAGGCAATCCTGTGTGATTAGGGTAAATAAATTCATCTTCGTTAAAGATGGAATCTCATGCAAGAAGACAATTTCCCCTGCTTTTTCCAGCTCTGTCTGATGAAGTTCTTATTTAGCCAGTACCAAAGACTGTATACCTTGTATATTTGTGTGTGTGAGAACATTCAGGAGAGAACTTTGTATTCATTTGCTTCAGGCGAGCTTCCCAAAGCTGACTCACTCACTGCTGTGTGAACTAGGACTACATAGAACTTTGTTTTTATCCAACATGCTGCTTCCTAATTCCCAACATTCATTTCCATGAAACTACAGCTAAATCTACCTAGAGGCTGGACTGCACTGAGCAAATTAGCCGGGTATAATGTTGGAGTTTTAAAATATACTAACCTATTTTGAGGATAAAACATTGGGTTACTTTACGTGTTGTAAGCACTGAGTCACAGTTTCCATGATTAATAGAGGTGTGCATTTTTGTTTGTCCTCGTAAGTCGTATCAAATTTGCTAAATTCATACTTACGAGTTGATATCAATTATGTAGGCGTGGTCCACACCAAAAATTTAAGAATAAAAACTTACCCCATTTTTTTTTAGTTTTGTAAATCTCTGAAGGCTCCCAAAGTCAGTTTCATATTCAATGCAAAGAAGCAAAACTGAAAGCAAAGCCAAAAAGGCTGCCTTAGTGCCTTGCCTTTCCTCTGTAAATTAATGGCCTCTCACCATTAAAAAAGGCTGGCAATGAAGGGAGAAAGCAGAGTTTGCTGGGAAAAGCACAGAACTCAGTTTAACTATTTGCATTTCTGGCAGGGCCAGCCCAAGGTAATTTTCAAGTGTAAGCGAACAGAATTTTGGCGCCCCCCCCCCCCCCCAAACCAATCGGATATCGAATTGTTGGCAGTTGTGAGGCTACCCTGAGTCCTCTTCAGGGTGAGAAGGGCGGGACACAAGTATGGAAAATAAATAAATAAATAAATAAATAAATAAAATCAGGACAGTAAAAAAAGAACACTCAAAAACAGGGGAATTCCAGACATGAAACAATCAGGGTCAGCTAACACCACCCAACAAAGATTCCCTCAGGCAGGAAGCAGCCAGGCTTTGAATATGTGAGGGACATTCAATGCTAATCAAGGTGGCCAACTGCAACATTCACACTTGCCTCAAAGAGTTCTTTATCCCACTCTGGACATCATTCCACAGATATATAAACCCCACTTGCCTAATTTCCAACAGACCTCACAACCTCTGAGGATGCCTGCCATAGATGTGGGTGAAATGTCAGGAGAGAATGCTTCTGGAGCATGGCCAGACAGCCCAGAAAATGCACAGTAACTCAATAATGATAACGATAATGATAATTTTATTTCTTACCTGCTCAAGACGGTTGACAACATTGCTAGAACACATAATAATTTAAAAACACTCCGTAAAATATACATATGGAAACATATTTCCATAAAATACACAAAACAAAAAGGAGCCCCGGTAGCGAAGTGTGTTAAAGCACTGAGCTGCTGAACTTGCAGATAGAAAGGTCCCAGGTTCAAATCCCGGGAGCGAAGTGAGCGCCCGCTGTTAGCTCCAGCTTTTGCCAACCTAGCAGTTCGAAAACATGCCAATGTGAGTAGATCAATAGGTACCACTTCCGGCGGGAAGGTAATGGCGCTCCATGCAGTCATGCCGGCCTGGATTATCTGCCTTCATAATCTCAATTATATGGTTATGTAGAAGAACCCATACCCTGCCATATAAAATCCAGACTATCTGCTCTGAACTGGATTATATAGCTGTGTGGATGCATATAATCCGGTTCAATGCATATGACCTGGATTATCTGCCTTCATAATCTCAATTATATGGTTATGTAGAAGAACCCATACCCTGCCATATAAAATCCAGACTATCTGCTCTGAACTGGATTATATGGCTGTGTGGATGCATATAATCCGGTTCAGTGCATATGACCTGGATTATCTGCCTTCATAATCTCAATTATATGATTATGTAGAAGAACCCATACCCTGCCATATAAAATCCAGACTATCTGCTCTGAACTGGATTATATGGCTGTGTGGATGCATATAATCCGGTTCAGTGCATATGACCTGGATTATCTGCCTTCGTAATCTCAATTATACGGTTATGTAGAAGAACCCATACCCTGCCATATAAAATCCAGACTATCTGCTTTGAACTGGATTATATGGCTGTGTGGATGCATATAATCCGGTTCAACGCATATGACCTGGATTATCTGCCTTCATAATCTCAACTATATGGTTATGTAGAAGAACCCATACCCTGTCATATAAAATCCAGACTATCTGCTCTGAACTGGATTATATGGCTGTGTGGATGCATATAATCCGGTTCAGTGCATATGACCTGGATTATCTGCCTTCATAATCTCAATTATATGGTTATGTAGAAGAACCCATACCCTGCCATATAAAATCCAGACTATCTGCTCTGAACTGGATTATATGGCTGTGTGGATGCATATAATCCGGTTCAGTGCATATGACCTGGATTATCTGCCTTCATAATCTCAATTATATGGTTATGTAGAAGAACTCATACCCTGCCATATAAAATCCAGACTATCTGCTTTGAACTGGATTATATGGCTGTGTGGATGCATATAATCGGGTTCAAAGCAGAAAATGTGGATTATCTGCCTTGATAATCTGTCTTCTATGGCTGTGAAGAAGGGGCCTTAGGAAATTATAAATCCTAGGAGTAGGCCCACATGTTCCAGCTTCTGGAACATGGCCAGGCAACTGAAAAACCTGCAGCAACCCAGCCTCAGGCCCCTCCATTTCCCCCCTCAGTTGCCAAGTTGGCCCAGGCCTGGGCTGGAGACATGCCTGGCGAAATGCTGGGGACAGGGACGGGCTCCTACCTGCCCCGTCTTCACAGCTGAGAGGGTCCCCAAGGAGGTGCATGGCAGGGGCGCAGGCCTGCTCGACCTGCCGGAGCTCCGAGCATCTGAGGAGCTCCTTCCAGCCACGGAGGGCTGCCGGGCGTCGCGGGAGGAATCCAGGAAAGGTGCAGGTGGGGCAGCAGGCCTAGAGGCCTGGCCTCAGGTCTTGTTCAGGGGCAAGAGGGCTGCAAGGGCGAGAGGGCTGAGTGCGAAAGAGGCGTGAGTGGGTCGAGTGAGAGACAGGCGTGAGTGGGCCGAGTGCGAGAGAGGCGTGAGTGGGCCGAGTGCGAGAGGGGCGCAATTGAGCTGAGTGTGAGAAGGCCGCGAGTGGGTCGAGTGCGAGAGAGGCGCGAGTGGGCCGAGGAGTGCGAGAGGAAGCCTCGACAGCGCCCCCCCTTGACGTGCGCCCGAAGCGGCCTCCATTGTTGGACTGGCCCTGATTTCTGGATTTTTTCCAGAGTATCATCTGACTGTACTGTAGCAAGACAAAGTTGGTTTAAACAGTCACTGGAAGCATCATGAAAACAGTCTGTTCTTGGTGAGTCTGTGTTGTTGGGTTCACGTTGAGAGGCTATAGGTCTTGCTCAGGTCCAGCCTATCTTTGTGATCGCATCTGCTATTACAAACCTGCATGAACTCTACGATCTACCGGGGAGGCTCTTCTCTCATTCCCACCTTTGTCTCAAACCCGATTGGGGGGACGAGAGAGAGGGCTTTTTTGGTTGTGGCCCCACGGCTCTAGAACTCTCTCCCTAGATAAATCAGATTAGCCCCTACACTGACGCCATCAGAAAAGAGTTGAAAACCTGTTTTTTTCTAGCCACCTTTGACTGAGATGAACAGTTTACTGAGTCTTCTGCACTTTATCATGGAAGTTTGCCATTAGTTCTCCTAATACATTGCACAATTATAATTGTTTCCTCTCCTCCAAGACTGAGGCTTGAAGTGCCTTGAATCACCTCTGTTCACTGGCCATGCTTTTATTTTGTGATGTGTTGTAGAGTTTGATATATTAATTTGTTGTGATTGTTAGTATTTTATTTATTTATTACATCACTTCTACTCCGCCCTTCTCACTCATCAGGGGACTCAGGGCGGCTTACAATATAAACATACACATCAAAAACAGTTTTCATCAAATTTAAAAATCCATCGAGATTAAAAATTACAATAAAATTAAGAATATACATTAAAAATATACATAATTATACATTTAAATATACATTTAATATACACCATGTCCAGGTGGGGTCTGTCAGGAGTTCATATATTCATATCTCATTTTTGCTGCTACTCATGCTCAAATTCCTGGCCCCATAACCACGTTTTTGTTCTCTTTCAGAAAGACAGGAGGGAGGGAGCCTGCCTGACTTGACTGGGGAGAGCATTCCATAGGCGGGGGAGCCACTACTGAAAAGGCCCTGTCTCTCATCCCCGCCAGCCACACCTGTGAGGCTGATGGGACTGCGAGCAGGGTCTCACCTGACGATCTTAAGCTTCAAGGTGGGTCATAGCGGGAGACACGTTCGGACAGATAAGCTGGGCCGGAACCGTTTAGAGCTTTATAGGCTAAGGCCAGCACCTTGAATTGTGCTCGGTAGCTAAATGGCAGCCAGTGGAGCTGGCGTAACAGAGGAGTAGTACGCTCCTTGTACGCCGCTCCAGATATTAACCTGGCAGCCTCCCGTTGGACTAATTGAAGCTTCCGAACAGTCTTCACAGGCAGCCCCACATAGAGTGCGTTGCAGTAGTCTAAACTGGATGTAACAAGAGCGTGGACCACCGTGGCCAAGTCCGGCTTCCCAAGATAAGGTCGCAGCTGGCGCACAAGTTTTAACTGTGCAAAGGCTCCCCTAGCCACCACTGAGACCTGGGGCTCCAGGCTCAACGATGGGTCTAGGATCACCCCCAGACTGCGCACCTGAGCTTTCAGGGGGAGTGTGACCCCATCCAGCACAGGCTGTAACCCTATACCCTGATCGGCCTTCCGAACAGGGTATAGGGTTATACAAAATTGTTGTATTTTATAGTGTTGTATTTTATTGTATATTGTTGGGCCTGGTCCCCTGTGAGCCGCCCCGAGTCCCCTCAGGGAGATGGGGCGGGATACAAAAATAAAGTTGTTGTTGTTGTTGTTGTTGCTACTATTATTATTATTATTATTATTATTATTATTATTATTATTATTATTGCAAAACTCTATTCCTTAGCAGCACATCTATTTGAAGGGGAGTCCCAATATGGACTTCTTGGGAGGAACAGTAACTGCCATGATTCCTCTAACCCACACATCTTTTCTTCTAGAATCCCACTTGTACGTTACTGCTAAGGGCTGCACAACTAAGTCTGTCTGTGGTTTACTAGCTGTGGGTCAGTCTCCGATTTGGAGCCGTTACACAACTCTTCTAAATGCAGAATGTAAGCTAGGACATTCTAAGGGATTTCATTCAACCAGTTGCTCCATGGCAAACATCTTTTGGCTCCTGGTGTTGAAGATCTTTCTCTCTGTGTAAAAGACCGGACCCATTCCAACATTCAGCTGTGCCTCCTTTTCACTTCCATGTCAATCTCTCCAATGCAAGCTGACCTGTAGGATTTTCTGCTTTCTTCAGTGAAAATAAACACAAGTGTGTCAAAAAAGGTTTGTCGCTGCCTGTTTCCTGTTGGGTTTTGGGTCCGGGCTCTACAGCTTGGCATTCCTGGTTCCTGTGATTCTTCGACTTGGACTGGCTTATTGTGAGTGTGTCTTCTCCCTTCTTGGACTTTTGGACTGGCGACTTCGGCTCTGTTTGGTGACCTGGGTGACGTTTGGATTGGCTTACCGTGGATGCAGCTTTCTCCCTTCCTGGCCTTTGGATTGACTTGACTGCGGCTGGTGTAAACACTTTGGAGACGACGCTGGTTTGGACACTTTGCAATGGCTTTTTGGAACTTCGACTGGTTTTGGTTACTCCCTTGTGCAGCGCTGTCTTCAAGGAAGCCAGCGCTGAGCCAACAATGTGATGAGCCAACAATGTGATGCGGCTGCTAAAAAAGCCAATGGGATTCTGGCCTGCATCAATAGGGGAATAGCGTCTAGATCCAGGGAAGTTATGCTCCCCCTCTATTCTGCCTTGGTCAGACCACACCTGGAATACTGTGTCCAATTTTGGGCACCACAGTTGAAGGGAGATGTTGACAAGCTGGAAAGCGTCCAGAGGAGGGCGACTAAAATGATTAAGGGTCTGGAGAACAAGCCCTATGAGGAGCGGCTTAAAGAGCTGGGCATGTTTAGCCTGCAAAAGAGAAGGCTGAGAGGAGACATGATAGCCATGTACAAATATGTGAAGGGAAGTCATAGGGAAGAGGGAGCAAGCTTGTTTTCTGCTGCCCTGCAGACTAGAACACGGAACAATGGCTTCAAACTACAGGAAAGGAGATTCCACCTGAACATCAGGAAGAACTTCCTCACTGTGAGAGCTGTTCGACAGTGGAACTCTCTCCCCGGGGCCGTGGTGGAGGCTCCTTCCTTGGAGGCTTTTAAGCAGAGGCTGGATGGCCATCTGTCGGGGGTGCTTTGAATGCGATTTCCTGCTTCTTGGCAGGGGGTTGGACTGGATGGCCCATGTGGTCTCTTCCAACTCTACTATTCTATGATTCTATGATTCTATGATTCTATGATTCTATGTTACAGCGCTGTTTGCTTTCAGTTTCAGTGACTGCGTTTTAATCTGGGTTATCCATCCGTTTAACACGAATTATTTTCTGTTCTACCTTTTGAGCCCAGTTTGGGCTAGAACTTTGAGTTTTGGTTAGAGACACTGCAGTGAAGTGTCTCTGAGCCAGCTTCTGAGTTGCAATAAATCCTTTTGTTAAACTTAGTATTGTGTGTGTGGCTCTTTAAGGCACCTGTATTCTGACACCTAAGGCCAAGCACAAGCAAGCTGCCAGCCCGCACCTGTACACCTGGTGCAAAAAAAGGTGAAATTCTGGAAGGGTTCCAGGGAGCCATATGCTGCAGTTCACACACCTATGAAGTTGATTGAACTGTACTGGGGGTTGATTGATTTTGGCAACCATTGGCCAGCCTAGGCCCACAAAATATAATTTTGGTAATGACCTTCTCCGGCCCACGGTGCAACTCTGCCAGGCAAAAAGCCATACACCCCCTCTCCCGCCGGCCACAGTTGGCTGGCACCGACCCTGCCCCACTACTTTGATTGCGGGGTGGACAAATTCCTGACAGGCAGAAACAGGGCGGCGTGGCACCCTCTTCTCTGGGGTTGTGGCCACTGCTGGCCGGCTCCCTACTGGCCCCACCTGGAAGATCGTGGGGTGGGTGTCTTCTGGACTGGCAGAAACAGGGAGGCATGGCACCTTCTCCTCTGGGATGCCGGCTGCTGCTGGCCGGCCCCCTACCCACCCCACCTGGAAGATCGAGGGGAAGGAGTCTTAAGGCAGGGGTCCCCAAACTAAGGCCCAGGGGCCATATGCGGCACATTCAAGACATTCATCCGGACCCCGCTGCGGCAGCTCCCTCCTCCTCCTTCACCTGATGTGAAACTTCCAAAGTTTTCCTTATTAACAATGTGATTTTTATTTTTTAATTAGTTATTAATTATTAAGGAGTGCTTTGTTAGTGTTTTTGGTGAACAAAAGGAGAAGGGGGTTGGACAAAATAGCACAAGGGCTCTCTTCCAACTCTCTTTGTTGTTGTTGTTTTTGTTATTGTTGTTGTTTTTGATATTATTATTATTGGCACAAAGACATAGTATAACACAGGAAATGAGATCTATATGATGGATTTTGTGATATAGGAGGCCAGCAAGGTTTGAAATGGAACCAGACAAAGGAGAAACCCCAGGCCCCTTATCCCCAAGTTCTTCTCATGGGGATCATGGGCATTCTAGTATTTGTCAGACTTTTCAAAATGTGCTGCTGTGTTATAGGAGGCCAGCAAGGTTTGAAATGGAACCAGACAAAGGAGAAACCCCAGGCCCCTTATCCCCAAGTTCTTCTCATGGGGATCATGGGCATTCTAGTATTTGCCAGACTTTTCAAAATGTGCTGCTGTGTTATAGGAGGTCAGCAAGGTTTGAAATGGAACCAAACAAAGGAGAAACCCCAGGCCCCTTATCCTCAAGTTCTTCTCATGGGGATCATGGGAATTCTAGTATTTGCCAGACTTTTCAAAATGTGCTGCTGTTTTATAGGAGGCCAGCAATGTTTGAAATGGAACCAAACAAAGGAGAAACCCCAGACACAGAGCAAATGGTGGCACAGCCCATGCTGTTATGGATTTCTGAACCAATCAAACAAGCTGAAGGCAAACGTTCATAACGAATTCGTGCACAAGCCTACTGAGGACTGTATCAGATTTAAGGCAGTGTTTGTGG
Source organism: Anolis carolinensis (assembly GCF_035594765.1). Classification (NCBI taxonomy): domain Eukaryota; kingdom Metazoa; phylum Chordata; class Lepidosauria; order Squamata; family Anolidae; genus Anolis; species Anolis carolinensis. The sequence goes on along the minus strand of NW_026943821.1, from coordinate 12,695,918 downwards.
ACTACACTTTTTACAAATGGGTTTCAATTTTTAAATTTATTTTAAAGATCACTTTTTCATTTTCTTCACTTACTGACGGCATTGTTATGAATGGTTCAGAAAGCATACATATGAGCCAGTTTTCTATCCTGGTTTGATACTTTCAGCAATTACACTTTGCAGTCCCAGCACTATATAGACTTGGTATACTCAAGAGTGGCTGGATTATGATTTGGGTGAAAGCAGGTTGAAATCCAATATTTCTCACAATTGGCCCTGGGTCTCATGCAATTTGGTACATAAAGCACCCTGGAGAATATTCACAATGTACTAGAAATGGGAAACTTGGATGGGGTGGAGGATTATTTCCGACACTGTTGGTATTGCTGTGTGTGTGTGTTACTTTATTAATTTTGCTTTATTTCCTTTTTTAACGCAAATTTCATCATGGCAGAATCTAATGCCCTTCTATCCCAATTCGATAGTTTTTGTTATCATTTAAAATCTCATTCATTATTAAGGCTAAATCAATCTATCTATCTATCTATCTATCTATCTATCTATCTATCTATCTATCTATCTATCTATCATCTATCTATTCCATTTGTTTCATTGAAGAAATTATGGTATGTTCCTGTTGTTGTTCCTCCTTGAATTACTGTATTTCCATAAAAAACCCTTTAACACATTGAAATATTTTCATAGAAACTGTAAAATACATCAAATTGAGTGTAATAGTTAAACAAAATAACAGATTCAGATTAGCAATTATAATTGGAACTTTCTTGATTCCTTTGGGAAAACATCACTTTGGGAAGGTATTGAAGGCGGGAGAGCACCTGGCACTCCTTGGTTCTTGTTTGCAGGTGGGCCGAGAGTTCTGTTCCACAGAAGACTGGAATTGCCCAACTAGAAGGTGCCACTTTCTTTGATCCTCCCTCCCTCTGAGACCATTTTGATGTGTAAGATTATTCACTTTTCCATAAATGTAATAATCAGTAAGCAAGTAATGTATTTTTGTTCTAGAGTTTATTTTTGGATCTGGGTTGCCAAAAGGACTTTGAAGTCAGGGAAAGGATGAGTTCATACTCCATAAAATTCTGTGGAAAGGAGTCTCACATGCGACCTCCATGTCATGGATTGTGCTGGGTTTCATGGAACATTGTTGTTGCAATTTAAGGAAGCTTCCTTTCACTTCTAGATTGATCATTATCAACTGCTGGACAGATTCAGCTGAAAAGCTATGACTTGGATGAAATCCTGTCTCCCTGCTGCCACTATAGGGATCTTCCTCTGTAATTGTGTTGGTCTGTTGTTCTCTCCCTTTTACTGGTTGGGAAAGCTGCAAGAGTCTTGGGGATTGTCCATCAGCTTCTGGAAGGGAGCACCCAGGAATGTGATCTTTCCTCTTTCCTAGTATCTGTAGCTAGATGTTGTTGAGCCACCCCACACATTACCATACTGAATTCCAACCCCTTAAATAGCCAAAAGAGCACATACCTATCTACTAAAGCCGATTTGCGAGAGAAGAAGACATACAGTGCAAGAAGGTCTTGCATGCATGTCAGTAAATCCAGGGTGGGTTTTAACAAAATCCCAGTTATGGAGGTTGCATCCTAAAGGTGTGGGTGAACTTGGGAGGGGTGGGGGATTACAAGACCTTTGTTAAATTAGATAGCATAAAGAGGAAGAAGAAACAAAGTGCATATAGAAAAACTCCCCTGTTTATTCATACTTATAAGTTTGTAAACCTTGAATTTAATTGTGGGTTGTTGTTTCTTTGTGTGGGTTGAAGCATATTCTTCAATAAAATGATCTCAATAGTCTAAGGGCAAAACATCACATATGATCATGAAAGCTAAGCAGGATTCACCTAGATAACTTCTTGGAAGGGAAACTACCAATTAATCCCAGGTTTTTAGTATGTTTCAGAGGAAGGAACTGGCAAACCCCCTCTGAATATTTCTCGATTAAGAAATTCCTGCGGGTCTTCAAAACTCCACAGGTCATACTAATATATTTACACACGGCAAACAATTTTCAATATAGCTAAGAGTGTGTGTTGTACATGTTTAATTTGCTGTTCAATATCAATATCATTACAGATTCTTTTGACCTTGATTCCCTTAGAACATTTCCCATCATGATGAAGACTTTTCTGGTTGTTTTACTCAACATTGCAGTTCTAAGGAATGGTAAAAAGAAGAAATTTGCATCTTTTCTCAATTAAAAAATCAGTTTCTTTTCTTCCTATCCAGGAGTGAACAAAGATTTTAACATTATTCATAAATAGATGTTTCAACTGAATTATAATGCAAAAGTACTAGAAGCAATATTTTGGATTTAGAATCAGAATTTTTTCTCTAAACATGACAGAAACCTGGGTTTCCCCCCTCACTAAATATGGTTTCTATACAAGAATAGATGTATGTGCACAAATACCAAATATTTCACTCACTTTTCTTTGGGATTCTGCACTGAAGTTTACCATTGATAACTTTTGGTATATACAGTCCATAGACATGGCAACGCCTGACCCTTTTGAGGAAGATCTCTGTTGCTATATAGAGCCAGGAGAAATCAGAAGAAAACAATTTGTACATATTTGTACAGGTGAATATGAATCCATTTCCTTTCCCTCTTTTTCAGGTAATTCTCTGCGTTGTACAAGTTGTAACACGGATGGCACTAAATGTTCGGGATGGTTTCGGACCTGTGGACAGAACTTTGACACCTGTGCTGTAATATTAATTGAAGACACATATGGTGAGGTTTTTTTTGTTCAGATAAATTGTTTTTCTGATATGTTAGTAAAATATTTAGGGCTCCATGAGAGAGCAAAGTAAAGGGAAATTGTTAAGATCATAGTACTGGAAATACTTGTAACAAAACTGAATGTATGAGCTGGTATAGTTGACTACAGGATTAGTAAAGCATATTTGCTTGTGAATGTTATTTTCGGAAATGTTGCAATGCAAGTATTTTCCACCTGCATATGCCCTGTTTCCTCCTCTGTTCCATGCAGCTTTGAAACACCTGAAACATGCTGCCATTGCTATGTGGGAGCTTTAGCTGTAGTTTTACATTAACATGTACATGGCAGCTTTGCCTGGGGAATGAAATAAAATGGATAATCTGCTGCTTGTGTGAGAGGGGAGGCATAAGACAGACAAACAAGTTATACACAGAATTAGATTCTTGTTAAAATTGCCAGATTGAAGGAAGGCACGCATCAGTCAAAATTGATATTTTCCCAGTTTGAGGAAGTGAATTGCTTATTTACAGAGGGAAACCATCAATGGAGAGGAGTAAAGACCTGTGCAAACAGCAGAGCTTGTCATATGCCTTTGCAATACATGAATATGGGGCGAGGGAGATATGAACGGACAAGCATCATTTGTTGTCGAGGGAATGCCTGCAGGAATGCTGTTCCTCGATGTAAGTATCCTGGAGTTGACTTTTCTTTAGGTTTGGAATAGCAACCCTCCAGAAGTGACTGGGAAATAGTTTGCAGAAGTATTGGAATCAGCAGCTGAGCAATGGAAGGGAGGGCTGTGCAGTTCCCATCTATGCTTTGAGTGGAGGACCTCTTTCGAAACAATTGGTCCTCTCTTTTCTAATGAAAAGTAACACTGAGTTTGATTTGCCATTCTCAGGATCAAGACAACAGTACATATTGATTTAAAGAGAAAGTGGTGTCATCTCTTTTCTTATTTTTCGTCAAAGTTCAGCTGCAACACCCAGAGGAGTTAACAGTGGGAAGGATTTTGCTCAAATTCAATGCACTGTTATGACTCATAAGGCCATGAAAGCTATCAAGGAAAGAGCACATTTCCTGAAAGAAGAATTGGGAAAATAAGATTTTGATGGCAAACAGAAGGTCAGCTGCTGTCCTCCCATTCCTTTTGCCTTGTTTTTATTTATGTTGCATTTTGAAATGGTCATATGACTGGTCAAACAAATAAATTATTATTAATGTTTTATGTTATGACTCATAAGGCCAAGCAACTAATTTTTCCTAGCATTGAAAGGATAATTAGATCCATTGAGTGTTGCAAAACACCTCCTTGGATGGACCTTCTCTGATCACTGCTTGGAAAGCTGCAACATTACAGAAACAAACACACTGGAACTCCCAGAAAGCTAGCCATAGGATGGAGTAAAATAACAAATAACCCTGACATCACTTTACCAGAAGCATCTCAACTGGAAAACGAAATAGCAGGCAGATAGTCCTCTCACATCAAACCTGGTTGTCAAATGGTATCCCCCTTCATCTTATGTAAGATTTTGCCACTCTAACTCCTTATTGACTGGAGAGAACTTGAATCATTGCCGGCACATTAATAGGCAGGCACATTAACACAACTCCTCAATGTAGGGATTATTAATCTAACAATCTGGAGCTTTGGCTGAGATACTGCATCAGAAAGTCCATTTCCAGATGTAGCTACAAAGATATAGTTTCACCTGTCAATACTGTTCCCAAACCTTAACAGGTAAACTGTTCAGCCCCTGTTCTCCAACACACACACACATCTTTTCCATGTTGGCACAGAACAGGTGGATACCTACAGCTCTTCTCCATATAAAACTTGCATCCAGATCCTTGTTGCTGCATCTTCATCAACAAGAAATGACCTGGACGTGTAGTCATTATCCACCAATTTTGAATGTCAGCTAGACCGAAGAATCATTTTATTCTTTTGGACAGTGTAGCTGTGGGCATTTTTCATGTGTGACGTATACGCTTTCTAAAGTTTTGGAGTGATTTCAGCTTTTTGGAATAATGTGTGAATGTAGACCCTTCTGATTTCGCATATACGTACTTTTTTAATCCATGCTGTACATATAACCATTAGGACACACACTATTTAATACACACACACAGAGAGAGATTTTAACTATTTAATTGTACTACCTATGATGCCTGACTGATTGATTTACATCTTGTTAGCCAAAGTTGATTAATATGTTTTTAACTGTATCTGTAAATGTTTTATTTTATTTATTTATTTTCGTGTCAGGAGCAACCAGAATTTTATGACTGTACATGGCATTAAATGTTTGCCATTTTATTTTTGGAAGCTGCCCTGAGTACTTTTGGAAAGAGAGTGGGGTTAAAAATAAAAATGATGATTATGATAATTATTATTATCAATGTGATATTAGGATTTTTGTCTCATTTTGGAGAATGAGCTTGGCGTTTAATTCCTCATGTAGCCTGGCTTCATGGGATCAAGCAGAGATAAAACTTTTACTTGCACAGGTAATGAACTTTTATTTTGTTTCAGTCCAACCAGGGTTCATCAAACCCAATGGGAGGCAATGCCCAGCCTGCTTAGCCAGTACCCGCACTGAATGTGGATCAGCCAAAGTAAGTTGTTCTGGGGATGAACTCTACTGCATCGAAGCACAGCAATACATTTGGCAAAGTAATTCCAAATTTCTAGACTTGTAAAGATCATTAGCTGTTATCACACAACGGACAAGTTGTTTGGGGGGAGTAAATGAGGAGGAATGTCTGAACTGGTACATTTGAAGCGAGCTTGCATCAGTTAATAAAGCCTCTGATAAAGATGTTTTTTTACTCATCCAGCCTGCTTTCTCTCTGACCTCTATGGACTGGCATTTGGGGGATAATGAAGGACAGGTGGAGAAAGAAAGACTTGTGATGTTGGGTTGCAGCACCAAGTCTGCAATAAAAAATGCAATAAAACCCAGTTAGAAAGAAATGAATTATTTTCTAGTTGATCCAGCCATAACCAATTAATGCCTGTTTACAAAAGGCAGAGTAAATAGCAGCTGCCTCCAGTTCTGAGCAGCTCTGAGAAGCAAAAAGGAAGAAACGTGGAGAGCAATAAACTTGCCTCCCCAACTCTCCACAGCATATTTTAAAGTCTGGATCAATACATTTAGTTCCTTCTGTTTCCATTTCACCAAAGTAGAAAACCAAAGTAGAAAGTGTCACGGTAGGTTCAAGGAAAAGACACCCCTGAGTGAATTCTGGATCTCTGGAAAAGTCAAAATGTTATTTTTTTGTTAATTTTTTTATTAATAGAGTGTGGGGAGTGGCAAAGAATAAAATAATGGATATAAAGTATTGACATTTTTGACATCCTGTGTTATTGTCTTCTTTTATTGTCTTCTTCAGTTTCTTGCATAATCTATTATCAGACTGAGGACTCAGTGACTGCTTCATTCCAGCATTTTGATTTGTTAATTGTATATAGCCAGCCTTGAGTTATCATGGGGAAACGGTGGCTCCTCTGAAGCTTTATCACCAGTCCTTGTTTCCATAATTATCACAGGGACAGAAAGTGAGGAGAGATCTTCTGAACAGGGGCACAGACAGCAAAACAAACCCCACTGGGGTGTTAACAATTCTCTATGCTATACAAAGCATACATGCATACATGTGTGTGTGTGTGTGTGTGTGTGTATGCATTCATGATTTGGATAACATATGAAACAACACTTTAAAATGTACCTGTTCTGACTTACAGACTTTATTATCAATCTCAATAGCAGTATTTTCTTTATAAAAAGTCAAAAGGCTTGCCAAACTTGGTTGTTTCATTTCACAGGAAAGTCTTGTTAGCTTTGAACAAAGGACATTTGAAGTCCTTCTTTTTGTTGTGTAGGGACCTGTTTCTCTCCCACCCACCCACCCCTATTCCCCAGTGTTATTTCTGCCCGTGATATCACATTTTCTCTTAAACAAATGGTACTCAGAAAAAAACAGAGACTTGTAAACGGATATACAGTTGATTGTGAGTTATTGTATGTGTCAGGGATTCCTCTTCTTCAGAAGAGGAAGGGGAGCAGGAAAGTGTTCAAGAATCTGAGGGTGAGTTGGAGTCTGAGGAGGAGACTTTGCTAGTACCTTCATTCCAGGAGAGGTGGAAGGAAACAGAGCAGAGACGTCGTTCAGCTGGAATAGCTGCCAGAAATGCAGCTGAGTAATTAGGAACTGCCCTAGCAGCTATGTGGGGACCCAGGGCTATAAAAGAATGCTTATGAATCCAGTGTTCCCTTTTTCTTTTCTGACTGCTTGTCTTGCCTTTGTCCGCCAGGTTTCCGTCCTGTGCCTCGCTACAAAAGGGGCTGTGCTACAGGAGCACTCTGTAAGTTAGCAGGTGCGTCATACAGAAAAGAACCTGGAATTAGAAACCCTAACCCTATTTGCTCCCTAGCGCGTCCTATAGACTGATATCTCTCTTGTTTGCCTCCATTCTCTGACACTGAGTTTGTATTGGAGGTCACCTGTTGATTTTCATTAGAATCATTTTTAAGTCACTTTCAAAAATACATAAAATATGGTTAAAGAAGGGAGGGTAAATAAGTGTAAAAGAAAAGGAATGGATATAGAAAGGGATTTTGGGGAGGGAAGAAGGGGGAAAGGTAAGATAAAGGAAAAAAGAGGGAGGGACTTTGTGGTCTTCTATTCTTCTTTTTCTAGGTCATTTATTCTGTTTTTTCTTTTTCTTTTATAACCTTGTAGATTAATTTACTTTTCTTATCCCTTTCTCTTCTGTGGGGTCTTCCTTTCTTTATATATTGATCTATCTAGGTCCTCAAGATCCTTCAAGGTCCTTCTTTGGAGGCTTTTAAGCAGAGGCTGGATGGCCATCTGTCGGGGGTGCTTTGAATGCGATTTCCTGCTTCTTAGCAGGGGGTTGGACTGGATGGCCCATGAGGTCTCTTCCAACTCTACTATTCTATGATTCTATGATTCTATGATTCAAGAGAATCTTGATAGTATTCGATTACATTTTCATATATTCTTTGAAAAGTCCCCAGTCCGTTGATTTAGTCTTCCTGTATGAATTTCATTAAAAATTAATCTGTTCATGTCCATAATTTCTAACATTTTATCCAACCATTGTTTTTAAATGAAATGTCTTCTATTTTCCAATATCTGTTAATTTTTATCATTTTAATGTTGTTAACTGAACTCCATATACTATAATGGGGAAAAACATTCCAATGTGTAACATGTGTATATAATGTTCACTAATGCTAATGCACACTGATGCTAACTACTGTAACAAATACTGAAAAGGAATTATATGCTAAATATAGGTTACAGAAAAAGAAATAGAAAAAATGATTACAAGTTGACTTCCATTTTTCATATCAGTGGTATAAATGCCTTCTTTCCCCAATACTCATAGAACATTTTAAACTTCTACTAATTCACCAAAGCTACAATTCTGAAATGTCCAATTCTTATCACTCTTTGATGACGCCTTCAATAAATATTCCTAAACATCTGTTCTTGCAATAAACAAAGGGAAAGGGATGAGTTGTGACTCGACAAGTGAATGCGAAGGAAGAAAATGTTAATGAAAACAGCAGTTTGTTCTTTGAATGTCTATTCCTGTTGATTAAAATGTTTAATGCCATAGAGTGGTCTGTCTTTCTTTTACCTAGACCAAAAGAACTAAGGTAATTATATATTTGTGAAATGATGGAGAAACACTTCTCAAGAATCACACAAACTCTCTTTCTACCTGTCCCAGATGATGTTTCTCTGTCTGTTTTGGGGAATCATTACTATGCTCTGATTTGTACTGTGTGTTTGGCAAAAGGAATATGGACAATATCACATTAGAGTTCCAAAGTACAAGTCTGCGATTCCCTATTGCTCGGTTTGCTTCTGCAGAATTCTGGGAAATGTAATTTAGGGTGGAGCCTTTGAAATTCTCAGATGGAAATCAAAGATACAGAATGGGGGACAGAATGGCTTGACAGCAGTGTGTGCGAAAAAGACCTTGGAGTCCTCGTGGACAACAAGTTAAACATGAGCCAACAATGTGATGCGGCTGCTAAAAAAGCCAATGGGATTCTGGCCTGCATCAATAGGGGAATAGCGTCTAGATCCAGGGAAGTTATGCTCCCCCTCTATTCTGCCTTGGTCAGACCACACCTGGAATACTGTGTCCAATTTTGGGCACCACAGTTGAAGGGAGATGTTGACAAGCTGGAAAGTGTCCAGAGGAGGGCGACTAAAATGATTAAGGGTCTGGAGAACAAGCCCTATGAGGAGCGGCTTAAAGAGCTGGGCATGTTTAGCCTGCAGAAGAGAAGGCTGAGAGGAGACATGATAGCCATGTACAAATATGTGAAGGGAAGTCATAGGGAAGAGGGAGCAAGCTTGTTTTCTGCTGCCCTGCAGACTAGGACACGGAACAATGGCTTCAAACTACAGGAAAGGAGATTCCACCTGAACATCAGGAAGAACTTCCTCACTGTGAGAGCTGTTCGACAGTGGAACTCTCTCCCCGGGGCCGTGGTGGAGGCTCCTTCCTTGGAGGCTTTTAAGCAGAGGCTGGATGGCCATCTGTCGGGGGTGCTTTGAATGCGATTTCCTGCTTCTTAGCAGGGGGTTGGACTAGATGGCCCATGTGGTCTCTTCCAACTCTACTATTCTATGATTCTATGACAGAAAGGACCTCAGCTTCACATTACTACATTTCCCAGAATTCTGCAGGCGGAAACCAGGTGATAGGGAACTACAGACCTGTGCTTTAGAACTTTAACATGATAGTATTATTATTTTATTATTATTATTATTAAACTTATATACTGCTACTCCCAGTTTGGCTCGGAGCGGTTTACAAAAATAGATTAAAACAATACACTTGGCTTTAAAATAACAATAAAAACAATACAAGCAACAATAAAAGCAACAATAAAAACAGACATAGCCCCGAGTCTTTCACCCATTGAACGCTTGTCGGAAGAGCAAGGTTTTGCAGGCTTTCCGAAAGGCAAGTAAGTCTTGGGTGGTTCGAGTTTCCACTGGCAAGGCATTCCATAATTGAGGGGCTACAATCGAGAAGGCTCTCTGCCTAGTGGAAGACAAATGATAAGTCCGTATGTTAGGGACTTCAAGCAAATTTTGGTCTTCGGACTGAAGTAATCTCTGGGGTTGGTAGGGTGATAAGCGGGCCCTCAGGTATGCTGGCCCCAGACCATGTAAGGCCTTGAAAGTTAGTACCAGTATCTTGAAAGTAATCTGGTACTCAATTGGTAGCCAGTGCAGCTGTTGAAGAATTGGGGTGATACGCCACCTCGCCGGCACCCGGCGAGAAGACGAGCAGCCGCGTTTTGCACTAGCTTCAGTTTCCGGATCACTGACAGAGGAAGGCCAATGTAGAGGGCATTACAGTAGTCGAGCCTCTAGATGACCGTCGCCTGGATCACCGTCGCCAGGTCGTTCCTAGATAGGTAGGGAGCCAGTCGCCTAGCCTGACGTAGATGGAAAAACGCAGATCTGCTCACAGCAGAGACCTGGGCCTCCATTGTGGGTCCAATAAGACACCAAGACTTTTTACCGAAGATGACAGACGTAGTGTCTCACCATCCAGGGTAGGCAGCTGGATCTCCCTCCCACCCGGACGGCCCAGCCAAAGGATCTCCGTCTTCGCTGGATTCACCCTCAACCTGCTGGCACGCAACCATCCAGTAATGGCTTCAAGGCACTGATGGAAACTATCGGGTACGTAGTCCGGCCAGCCCTCCATCCTCAGAATGAGCTGAGTGTCATCAGCGTACTGGTGGCACTCGAGCCCAAAGCTCCGCACCAGTCGGGCAAGCGGTCGCATATAGATGTTAAATAATAGAGGAGAGAGAATAGCTGCCTGTGGGACACCACAAGTTAGCAGAGACCACACAGAAACCATCCCTCCCCTCACCACCTGCTGTCCCCGATTTTGGAGGAAGGAGGACATCCATTTCAGGGGTATCCCCCTAACCCCCGTCATGGCTAGGCGGTGGGTCAATAGATTGTGGTCGACCGTATCAAATGCTGCTGTGAGATCCAATAACACGAGCAGCGCTGATCCGCCTTGATCCCTCTGGCAGTGAAGTTGGTCTGTGATGGCAACTATCCTGTGCCCCATATGGAAGCCAGACTGGAAGGGATCAAGTCCGGCTGTGTCATTGAGGAACTGCTGCAACTGTTCCACTGCTGCCCTCTCAACCAGCTTGCCCAGAAACGGAAGGTTCGAGACTGGGCGGTAGCTGGCGGGAACCAAACGATCTCAGTCTGGTTTCTTCAGCAGTGGAGATACTGATGCCTCTTTTAAACCCTCTGGAAAAACTCCTTGCTCAAGGGAGCTATTTATTATATTCAACAGAGGTTCACGTAATCCATCTAGGCAGGATTTTACTAGCCAGGAGGGACACGGATCGAGGGAGCAGGTGGTCGGCCTAGCTGCAGTCATGATCCTGTCGACAGCCTCTGCATCCAGTGGGGTAAACCGGTCCAGGATGGGCCCAGAGAGTGGCCACGGAGTCTCAAGTTCAGTTACTGTATCCATCATGGCAGGGAGTTCCCGGCGAAGAAACGAGATCTTGTCTGCAAAATAGCTCTGGAAAACCTCAGCAGAAGGAGCCAGGTCATTATTGTTTGGAACAGAAGGGACCTTTGTCAGGGATCTAATGATCTTAAATAATTGTGCTGGGTGTGAGCTCGCAGACGCTATCAAGGAAGCATAATACGACTTTTTTGCCTCGGTGATAGTCTGCTCATAAGACTCTCTGGACTTCTTATAAACTGATTCCGATTCCTCATCACGGCGTTCCTGCTGTGATTGTCCTAAGTGGGAACATAGATCATATGTAGTGAGGATGAAATGGAGAGAAAGCTATGTTTCCAAGCTAGGCTTGATCAAAGCATATTGAGTTCCTGACAAAATGTTATATAATCATCATGTGCACACACAGATGATCACATTTACTGATTTCCAAGCTTCCTACATTCTGTGCAATAATTTCAAAGTTCTTTGTCTAAAGTAGTGGGCAGATCTATACTGACTCGCTATCCCAGGGCTCATGGATTGCCCCCGGGGTGGGTGTGTAATCCATCCCATTGACTGCTGAGAGAGAACACCAACTGTCCAGTGGTGCTGTATTCAGTTTGGGGCCTCCAGGCAGCCATCCTTAACATCCCCTAACCTTCCTTTCCCCCTCTCTTTCTTGTTGTTGTTGTTGTTGTTGTTGTTGTTGTTGTTGTTGTTGTTATTATTATTATTATTTATTTTATGACACAGCAAACAAGATAGATATGCTGGATTTTGTATTACAAAATCACAAGTCAAACACTTCCCAAGTGTCTAGGACTGTGTGATGTATTTTCGGATGATGCACGCAGATCCAAGCTGGGTGGCCTTTTGCAGTTGGCAGATCGTAATTTTGTCAACGTCTATTGTTTCCAAATGCCAGCTGAGATCTTTTGGCACGGCAAAAGATCTCAGCTGGGGTCTGGTGTGTTGTGTTCCAGAACTTTTTCAGTCTGGATCCGGAAATCTCACAGTATCTTTGCGTGCTCATTTTCCAATACTTTTGCAGGTTTGTGATCCCACCAGTTCTTTACTGCTGGGAGGTGGTACTTGAGGCATAAGTTCTAATGAATCATTTGGGCCATATTTGTGCCTCTGTTTGTAGTCTGTCTGTGCGGTTTTCTTACATCAGCTGAGGATATGATCAATGGTTTCGTCGGTTTCCTTGCACAGTCTGCATTTTGGGTCATCAGTTGATTTTTCGATCTTGGCCTTAATTGCATTTGTTCTGATGGCTTGCTCCTGGGCTGCAAGGATCAGGCCTTCTGTCTCCTTCTTCAGGGTCCCATTCATGAGCCATAGCCAGGTCTTTTCCTTATCAGCTTTTCCTTCAATTTTGTCAAGGAACTTTCCATGCAATGTTTTGTTGTGCCAGCTGTCAGCTCTAGTTTGTAGTGCGGTTTTCTTGTACTGGTTTTTTGTCTGCTGTGTTTTGAGGAGTTTCTGATTTTTGACTTCAATCAAAGCAGGTTCTTCACTTTGCTTTACATATTCTGCCAGGGCATATTCTTCTTCTTTGACTGCTTGTTTTACTTGTAAGAGTCCTCTGCCCCCTGATCTTCTAGGCAGATATAGCCAGTCAACATCACTGCGGGGGTGCATTGAATTATGAATGGTCATGAGTTTTCTTGTTTTTCTGTCCAAATTGTCCACTTCCACCTAGGTCCAGTTTATGATGCCAGCAGTATATCTTATGACAGGTATGGCCCAGATGTTTATGGCCTTGATGGTGTTGCCTCCCTTGAGCTTGCTTTTGAGATTATTATTATTATTATTAATAATAATAATAATAATAATAATAAAGATATTTTACCACCACCTTTCTCCGCAAGCAGACTCAAGGCGTCTTACAACATATAAACATACAATACAAAATAAAAACATAGTTAAAATCAAATATTTGATATTCCCCTCATGCTTTTTGTTCTAGTGGCTGCCTCCCTGAACTCCATGTGTAATTGAATTATTACCAGTTTTCGACAGCCACTTTTCTGATGCCAGTAAAATATGGTGGCAGAGCCCATGCTGTTACGGGCTTCCGAATGAACTGAACAAGCTGAAGGCAAATGTCCATAACGAATCTATGCACAAGCCTACTGAGGACTAAGTATCCGGTGTTCGTGGGCTACACTTTTTACAAATGGGTTTCAATTTCTAAATGTATTTTAAAGATCACTTTTTCATTTTCTTCAGTTACTGAAGACATTGTTATGAATGGTACAGAAACCATCTATATTAGCCAATTTTCTATCCTGGTTTGATACTTTTAGGAATTACACTTTGCAGTCACAACACTATACAGACTTTGTATTCTCAAGAGGGGCTGGATTTGGGTAAGAATAGATTGAAATCTGATATTTCTCACCATTGGCCCTGGGCCTCATGCAATTTGGTACATAAAGCACCCTGGAGAATATTCACAATATACTAGAAATGGGAAACTTGGGTGGGGCGGAGGATTATTTCCAACACTGTGGGTGTGATGTCTCAGAGACCCTCGACTCATGACCCCGCAGCCATTATAGATCAGACTGAAGAGGATATGGGGTTTTTCCCAACTCAGCAAGATTCTGTTCCATTCCAAATGTCCCCTGTTGACAGTTTGGGTCCAAAGCTAATTACGAAAGCCCTTGAAACAGAGCCTGGTTCCCAGGAAAGTGTTGTGTTTGATAGGATGTCGTTTCTCAAAACACACCGCTCTGAGAAAGAGATTCGGAGACGAAGTGCGAGATTAGCAGAGAGAGAGGATTCGAATGAAACTGGTTTCCTTGGGAGTTTTCAGGGAGGTTTACATCTGGGAAGTTGTTGTCTTCAGTCCGTTTCCCTTGGGAAAATGTGAACTCAGACACCTGGTTCGGAGAAGTTTTTGAAGTCCCATAAAAGTTCTGGGCATAGGCTAACCATCGCGGTGTCAACGTGACAGCTGGAAAGTTAACATCGACTCTTGATCCTGTGTACCTCACATTCATTATTAAGACTAAATCTATCTGTCTGTCTATCTATCTATTCCATTTGTATCTCCCTGTTCCTTCTCTTCCTCCTCTCCCTCCCCCTCCTCCTTGAATTACTGTATTTCCATAAAAAAACACCCTTTAACACATTGAAATATGTTCATAGAAACTGTAAAATACATCAAATTGATTGCAATCGTTAAATAAAATAAGTGATTTTTTTTCAGATTAGCAGTGATAATTGGAACTTTCTTGATTCCTTTGGGAAAGCAGCACTTTAGGAAGGTGGTTGAGGCTGGAGAGCACCTGGCACTCTCTGGTTCTTGCTCGTAGGTGGGCTGAGAGTTCTGCTCCACAGAGGATTGGAATTACTCAGCTAGAAAGTGCCAAGTGGTGAGGTGCCACTTTCTTTGATCCTCCCTCCCTCTGAGACCATTTTCATGTGTAAAATTATTCACTTTTCCATAAATGTAATAATCAGTAAGCAAGTAATGTATTTTTGTTCTAGAGTTTATTTTGGGATATGATTGCAAAGGGAACTTTGAAGTCAGGGAAAGGGGGAGTTCATACCCCATAAAATTCTGGGGAAAGGAGTCTCACATGTGACCTCCATGTCATGGATTGTGCTGGGTTTCATGGAACATTATTGTGACACAATTTAAGGAAGCTTCCTTCTAGATTGATCAACTGCTGGACAGATTCAGCTGGAAAGGTATGACTTGGATGAAATCCTGTCTCCCTGCTGCCACTATAGGGATCTTCATGTGTAATTGTGTTGGTCTGTTGTTCTCTCCCTTTTACTGGTTGGGAAAGCTGCAAGAATCTTGGGGATTGTCCATCAGCTTCTGGAAGGGAGCACCCAGGAATGTGATCTTTCCTCTTTCCTAGTATCTGTAGCTAGCTGTTGTTGAGGCACCCCATGAATTACCATACTGAATTCCAACCCCTTAAATGGTCAAGGGAGCACATACCTGTCTACTAAAGCAGATTTATAAAAGGGTAAGACACAAAATGCAAGAACCTCTTGCATGCATTTCAGTAAATCCAGGATGGTCATACATATGCATTTAACAAAACCCCAGTTATAAAGGTTGTATCCTTAAGGTGTGGGAGAACTTGGGAGGGGTGGGGGTTACAAGATCATTGTTAAATTAGATAGCATGAAGAGGAAGAAGAAACAAAGTGCATATAGGTGATAGGGAGGCTAGAAAAACTCCCCTGCTTATGGTTTACTTATAAGTTCGTAAACTTCAAATTTAATTTTGGTTTGTTTTTTATTTGTTTTGGTTGAAGTGTATTTTTCAAAAAAGTAGTCTAAATAGCCTAAGGGCGAAACATCACATATCATCTTGAAAGCTAAGGAGGATCCATCTTGCTTAATACTTGGATGGAAAACTACCAATGAACCCCAGGTTTTTTAGTGTGTTTCGGAGGAAGGAACCGGCAAAACCCCTCTGAATATTCCTCGACTAAAAATACCTTATGACATTCCTGAGGTTTTAAAAAACTCCACAGGTCATTGTAATACATGTACACAGAGGCAAACAGTTTTCAATATAGCTAAGAGTGGAGATGGTAAAATGGGTGGGAGAAGCATCTGCAGGAAGCAGACGGAGGAAATGGCAGATGAACAAACACTTTTCTCTCCCACGGTAGAAGAGAACTGTGGCTAGTACCATATCGCTTAATCAAGTAGAAGAGCATTTCAATGTTTTTTGTGGCATATTTTTAAACAAATATGCTACAGCGAAGGAGGCATTGGAATCTCAAACACAGTACATGTTAACACTTTTGCTAACCTATGGAGAGTACTTTGCTAGCTGGACCATTCTTATGACTCAACCTCGGGCAGTTTTCTTAGACTTCAGGTCAATTAACTGCCTTCTGAACAAATGGCAAAGAAAAGTCGCTTCTCCTGCTAAACAGATCACTAGACTGCGATTTTTAATAAGGATGGTAAAAATATTCAAAGACAAGTTATCGAAAACCAGATTCCAAAAGGATGATCTCCATAGTCCTCATCTCTATAGGTATTAATTTAATGAACCCAAGTATTCTGAGTTTCAAGCCACCTTTCATTATACTCCATGGAATGTTGCACAAGCACCATATTCACTTCAGATCTTGGGATGACCATACATTCATTAGCATAATCCCTTCATATAGCCCTCGGAAAACACACGGACCATACAGTGGTCTTAAGAAATGCTACTGGGTCTTTTCCTGTTTTTCCTGATATGACCTATTTTATTCCTGGGAACGTTTCCTCACCTCTAGTGCCAAATTGGACCCACTCCTCGAAATCTCCATTGAAATCGTGAATATCCTGAACACTCTTCTGTTTACCTGACTGACATTCATATTATTGACCAGAGCAGAGATATCAAAACAATTTTCAGCCCATTATCTCTTGCCCCATGGTCAATAAGTGAGTAAGTACATTTTGTTGATTAGCCCGTTGGCCATATCAAAACAGTTGACAAACACATTTAACATATACACATACGTCACAACCCTTCTTCTGGACAAATCAATAAATGGACACAAGTCTGCAAAATAATGCAGTGTCCCTTTATTAAATTTCCTACCATGACTAGATCCAACTAGCAATGACAATGGACAGAACTCAAACTAAAAAGGGAGCGGATCCTAGTCGGCCTGATGATGGTCCAATCAGGAGCTAATACCGCAGTGTGCCTTTGTTTTGAAGAGCTGTTAAAGTGTTATACAGTAGAGTCTCACTTATCCAACACTCGCTTATCCAACGTTCTGGATTATCCAACGCATTTTTGTAGTCAATGTTTTCAATACATCATGATATTTTGGTGCTAAATTCGTAAATACAGTAATTACTACATAGCATTACTGTATATTGAACTACTTTTTCTGTCAAATTTGTTGTTAAACTTGATGTTTTGGTGCTTAATTTGTAAAATCATAACCTAATTTGATGTTTAATAGGCTTTTTCTTAATCCCTCCTTATTATCCAACATATTCACTTATCCAACGTTCTGCCGGCCCGTTTATGTTGGATAAGTGAGACTCTACTGTAAATAAAACTACGTTCGCTATCATTATATGTCAGTTTTTTGAAGTGCTGTCTCTGCTGACATCCTCTTTGGCCAAGGAGTATAAAGCCTCCGATCATTGCCTCCATCCTCTCTGTGTCTCACTCAGTCCTTGGCAGCTAAATATGGTGGGCTTCAAACTTTCAGCCCTTGTGGCAGCTACATTAAGTGTGATGATTTTTTTCCAAGTTTCTGGATGAGATGTGGACAGAATAAATTCAGATGTGGGGGCAGAAGTGTGAAATCTGGAAGTCCCTGGCTACAGAGTGGTCCATAGGTGGTGGATATGGACTTAGTCAGTGGTAACCACCACCAAGACCCTACCTATGGAAGACAAACATACCTGGCCATGAGTGATCACTTATCACGATTCCTCCCCATTGCTCGTGGGCACCCATTGTCTACCCATTGTAATGACCAGGGATGAACAACTGTGACAGATCCGTGGACCAGTTTCAGGTTTATGACAATGCTCATGGGCTGCACTTTTTCATTTTTTTTCCTGTTGCTAGAGACATTATTGTGGTAGCACTGTATGGTAAGTATGCATATGAGCCAGTTTTCTATCCTGGTTTGATACTTTTAGCAACCGCACTTTGCTATCACAGCACTATACAGACTTAGTCTTCTCCAGAGGGACTGGGTTATGCTTTGGGGGAGGTCAGGTTGAAATCCGATATTTCACACAATTGGCCCTGGGCCTCATTCAATTGGGTAAAACAAACACCCTGGTGATTATTCACAATATATTAGAATTGAAGAGGCTTGGGTTGTGCTGAGGATCATTTCCAACACTATGAGTATATGTGTGTGAGTTATAACTTGATTAATTTTGGTTCATTTCCTTTCTCCTTTTTTAAAAATGGAGATTTCATCATGGCAGACTCTAATATGCCCTTGTTCTATCCCAATTCCATTTTTTTTACTGCTTACAATCACATCCTCCAGGTTTAATCATTTGTAATATAGGCCTGTTTTTAGTTCATTGGCTTCATTAAAGTTTAATTAAAGGAATTATGGTCTATTCCTTGCATTAGCTTTATTTCCATTAAAAAACCTTTTAACACTTCAAAATATTTCCATAGAAACTGTAAAATACATCAAATTGATTGCAATAGTCAAAGTATGTGATTTCTCAGATAAGCTGTGATTGGTCATTGGGGCTTTCCTGATTCCTTTGAGACTCCAGCTGGAGAGCACCTGGCACTCTCTAATCCTTGGTTACAGGTGGGCTGAGATATCTGCATTACAGAGGACTGGAATTGGCCCCAAGTGGTGAGGTGTCTGTTCCTTGGCTCCTCCCGCACTCTGAGAGCGGTTAGATGTGTAAACGCATGAACATTTCCAGAAATTTAAACAGTAAGTCAATGAAGATATAAGGTATTTGGTGTTTCAGAGTTTATTTTGGGATCTGGGATGCAAAATGGACTTGGGAGTTGGGGGGGAAAGGGGGAGTTCATGCCCAATAAAAAAAGTCTAATTTGGAGAGTCTCATTGTGTCCTCCCCAGTGTCATGAATTTTATTTGGTTTTATAGAACGTTGTTGTGACTCAATTCAAGGCAGCTTCTTTCAACTTCTAGACTGATCGACTGCTGGACTGATTCAACTGAAAAGGTTTGTTTTGGATGAAATCCCCCCCCCCCCTGATGTTACTATATATAAGAGTGGAGAGGAAAAAGTTGGTGGGAGTTGTAAGGGAAAAAGACCAAACACTCTTTCCCTCCACCATAGATGAGAACTGTGGTATTCCCCCTATTCATGGTACCATATCACTTAAAACAATGGCACTGTGTTTTTTTTTTTTTTGTTTTTTTTGTTTTTAATGAAAGGTTTTTAAATAAATATGCTGCAGATAAGGTGGCTTTGGAGCCAAGATTGACTGTTTTCCCATGCATTAGAGTGTAGAGAGGCCCAGGCTGTGGCGCAGGCGGGAGAGCAAGCAAGTGCAATTGACTGCAATGAATCACTCTGACCAGGAGGTCATGAGTTCGAGGCCCGCTCGGAGCCTATGTTTGTTTGTCTTTGTTCTATGTTAAAAAGGCATTGAATGTTTGCCTATATGTGTAATCTGATCCGCCCTGAGTCCCCTTCGGGGTGAGAAGAGTGGAATATAAATGCTGTAAATAAATAATAAATAAATGCTTAAGTAGAAGGAGCATTGTCATGATCCCTGCTCTGGCAGATTCCTTTGACTCAGGTCAATTGACTGCCTGCTGAACAAATTCAGATGGGAGAGAAAACTGAAGACACTGTTTACTTTTTGGAATACAGTGTTCCCTCACTTATCGTGGGGGTTACGTTCCAGGACCACCCGCGAAAAGTGAAAATCCATGAAGTAGGGATACTATATTTGTGTGGTTTACAATCTCACTGGCAAGTAGCTCCCGCCGTTGCTGCTGCCTTGTGAGGTGAAGACAAAGCTGCTTCAGCCTCCTTTTCTCTCCCTTCGGCTTCTCCTTCCTCCCTCCCTTCCTTCCTAACTCCCTCCCTCCCTCCCTCCCTCCCTCCCTCCCTTCCTTCCTTCCTTCCTTCCTT
The DNA here is from genome assembly GCF_035594765.1 of Anolis carolinensis. NCBI lineage: Eukaryota > Metazoa > Chordata > Lepidosauria > Squamata > Anolidae > Anolis > Anolis carolinensis. Next base: position 12,676,032 of record NW_026943821.1, on the reverse strand, counting down.
CCTTCCTTCCTTCCTTCCTTCCTTAGGCTTCTCCTTAGGAAGGAAGTAAAGAAAGGGATTTATAATATTATTTTATTATTTCTACTATACTATTTCTACTAAAACGTAAAACAGCGAGTCCGCAAAAAATGATCTGCAAAGTAGTACGGGAAGACTGTAACTTATTCAGTCGTTAAAAATCACACTCCTACTTTTTTCGTGTCAGGACAACTTGAGAATCACTTCTGATGTGAGAGAATTGGCCATTTGCAAGGACGTTGCACGGGATGCCTGGATGTTTGATGTTTTATCATTCTGTGGGAGGCTGCTCTCATGTCCCCACATGGGGAGCTGGAGCTGACAGAGAGAGCTCATCCACTCTCCCCAGATTTGAACACTCTTGCCAGCACAAGGATTTAACCCATTGCGCCACACACTCCTACTGAAAGCATGTGCATTTATAGACTTGATTGCATATTTAGACTTGCCCACATTACATGCAAAGGGCTTAAGAAAGTAAGTCCTCCTAATGATTTTAATAGGTCACCTCCAAGAATGAAAGAAATCTGGTACCAATGGAATCTAGAACCAATAGATTGTGCTTGCTTGTAAACTTTAAAACTTGTATTTGACTTATATATATTCAATTTGCTGTTTAATATCAATATCATCACAGATCCTTCTGACCTCGATTCCCCTAAGACGTTTCCTATCATCATGAAGACTTTTCCAGGATTCCTCCTCATCTTTGCAGTTCTATGGAGTGGTAAATATTGCCAAAAGTAATAAAACTTAATGGGCAGCAGTATTGTATTTTTTTTCCATTTTTTCACCCGCAGGAAATAAGTTTTTCATGCATGAACAGGTGTTTGTGCATTAATAAAAAAGATTTTACTCACTTTTAAGATTGCCAGTTATAGCTTGTGGTTTACATAGTCAATAGATATGGCAACACCTAACCCTATTGAGGAAGATCTCTGTTGTTGTAATCTTTTTTTATATTGGTTTTAAACCACTTCATTGGATGTGTCGCAATAGCAGATTCCCAGATTCCCAGAGTTTACATCTTATTTTATTTTTTTTTGGTTATTTAATATTTAATGTTTGGCTACAGGATGTAGTTGCTTGTGAATGTTCTTTTGTTTAATGTTGAAAGCAAGTATTCTTCACCTGCATATGCCCTTCCTCCTCCCCTCCACGCAGCTTTGAAACACCTGAAAGGACAGCTGGAGAAAGAAAGTCCATAGATGTTTTGTCGCAACACCATGTCTGCCATGAGCAATGCAATAAAGCCCAGTTTGAAAGAATTGAATTCATTTCTTGTTGATCCCGCCTTAACCATTAATGCCTGTTACAACAGGCAGAGTAAACAGCAGCTGTCTCCAGAATCACTTAATGAGAAGCTCCGAGAAGCAAAACAATAAAGAAGAGCAATAAATCAGCCTCACCAGCATGTTTTAAAGAATAGATCTATAGATCTGATCCTTTGTTTCTCATGGAAACAAAGTGAAAATACTAAGAAATGTCAAGGGGGTGAAAGAAAAATATACCTCTAGGTGCATTTTGGATCTCTGCAAAAGTTAAAACATTTTTCTTTACTTACACAAGGCTTGCTAGATTTGGTTGTTTCATTTCACAGGTAAACCTTGTAAGCTTTCAACAAAGGACATTTTGAATTGCCTTTTGTTTTATTGTGTAGTGACCTATTCCTTATCATTGGATGTTCTTTCTTCCTCTGGTGCCACATTTTCTGAGGCACCCCAGTATATACAACTGATTCTGTGTGAATGTATGTGCATGGGCCTGTATGATGGCTATGACCCAATTCACCAGTTGGTAACACATGATTGGAAGGCCAATGGCTTTCTTCACTCTACCCATTTTGCAACCCTACTGCCTCCAGTGGCTACTGCCAACATAAATACTACTTTTCCACGGCTTTAAGGCATAAAGATGGCTAGATAAGAAGTCGTCTTTGTGTTAAAGCAGAATTGTACATCTTCTTGGTGGCATCATTCTGCACTAAAGCAAGAAGGGCATTTCCCAGAAACACTGTTTTGGAAAGTAATTTCAGGAATTAAACTAATTTTGACAGTAGTTCAAAAAGTCCATCCCTCAGTGGATTCTAGTGAAAGGTTCCATTCATTCTCCACTCTTGATGTTGCTGGACCTTATTCAAAATCTTCATTTGCTTTCCACCATGGTTCATATAGGTTATTTTTAGTTTCTGTACAATGTGAGATGTGAACCAATACTATTGCTTTTCAGAGAGAGGCAGTTTTATAAATCTCTGGTGATGTAAGGGAAGAATGGTTATGAATCCAGTGTTCCCTTTTTCTTTTCTTGGCTTTCTTCTCCAGGTGGAACTATGGTGACGTACTACAAAAAAGGCTGTGCTACTAGAGCGCTTTGTTTCAAGCGGGCTGGATCATATACTAAATATGGTGATGCTTCAAAACCTCTATCGAATTGTACCTACGCGGTTAGGAAAAAATGAAATCTGTCTTGTTTTTCTCCGTTCTCTGACATGGAGTTTATATTGCAGCCCACTTGTTATTTTCAACATTTTTATTTTATTAACTAAATTCCACATACAGTAATTGAAAAAAGCAATGTGTACTATGTGCACATAATGTCAACTACAGTAATACTAATGCACACTACAAATTACTAAAACAAATACTAAAACAGATTTAAACACAAATTACACATTACCGATAGAAAAAAGAAAAATAAATTAGTTGAATACCAATTTTAATACCAATGATATGTAACTGCCCTACCTTCCTAATTTTCATAGAACATCTCACTTTCTACTAATTCATCAGAACTACTAATTCTGAAATCTGCAATTAATATATCCTCAATTATTTTTATGGAAGAAAATAATCAATGGTTCTTTCCTAGCCTTTCTTAAAACAAGCTTATGATTTTTCTCTTATCGTGGTACATAATTTGTCTTGCTGAAGTAATCATAGTATGTAACAATCTTTTTGTTGCTTCTCTTAGGTCCCATGTACACTGCCATATAAAATCTAGATTATTTATTTTGAACTGGATTATATGGCAGTGTAGACTCATATAATCTTGTTCAAATCAGATAATATGGATTATTTGGTTTCATGATCTGGATTATATGACAGTGTATATCTACACTGCTATATAATCCAGATTATCAAAGCAGATAATCCGCATTATCTGCTTCGAACTGGATTATGAGTCTACACTGCCATATAATCCAGTTCAAATCAGATGATCTGGATTTTATATGGCAGTGTAGATGGGGGCTCAGTTTGTAGTCACCTTCAAAATTTATTACTGATGTTGTTGCAGTAAGCAAATGTATTATTATGTACGAAAAGTGATGAGTTATGATTAGACATGTGCATTTGAAGGGAAGGAATTGTTGGAAATTGTGGTTTGTTCTCTGAATGCCTATCTCTATTGATTAAACTGTGCAATACACTCAATAAGTTTGTCATTCTTTTACCTGGAACAAAAGAAAAAAAAAAGCATTCATGTGTTTGGAAAATGACTGAAAAGCTCTTCTCAAAAACCACACAAACCCAATCTTTATCTCTTCCTGGGCATGTTATGGGAACCTCTTCTTTGCTCTGATCCATTCATGTTCATGGACCTTGCATGAATATACAAAAATACAGATAAGACCCAAATAGGGACCTCTGGCTCATGAATATCACAGAGTCACAGTAAATGGTAGGAGTCTGCAATTTGGGAAAAACCTGCCCCATTTTCAGTCCAATTTTTGGCTGGGCTCCCATTCTGTTTTTCGGGAAGTTCCAAAATCGAGGAGGGGGAATGCAATTTTTCGGATCCGCAGCCAGAAGCTCTGTTTTCGCTTTGGGAAGATCCAGCCATTAGTTTCAATGGGGGATATGGCGAGGCGCCTCCTTCCCTTATTTATGGCTATCGGGACAAAAATGGCCACACTTGGAGGACACATAGACCACTGCAAGCCGCCTATGTTTCAGAACACTTGGGTCATCCACTGATTTTTAGGAAATTTTTAAAGAGAGAGAGATTCAAAAAGGTGAACTAACAAGAAGGGCTTGAGGGGGGAGGCTGCTGGACTAGTACAGGCACCCCAAGCTGGACGATAGGCCTGGGGGTGGGGGGGTGGGGGTGGGGGGTGGAATAGCAAAGGGTGAGAGTCAAAAGGGTGAAGGGAGGAGGAACTTAGTTAAATATCTTTCCCACCCACTCCTCCCTAGGGAAATTATTAGAAAATATTAAGAATATTTAACTAAGAAAATTTAATGCAAAAGAAAAAGGAATTCTCAAAAAGCAATCCATGAGTGGTGAAAATTTCAAAACCCTAATGAGACTAATGAAATTTGGTTATTTTGTTAATGGTAACTGCACATGCGCAATAAGGAAGTCATTACTGTCGGTGGGGAAACTTCAGGAGCTTCTCTCTCCCTCCTCTTTTGAACTATCATGATGAAACTTGCAACAGTGGTGGAACACATTTATCACTGTTATCGTACCAAATTTCAAAACATTTGACTTATCCATGGATTTTTGGGGAATTTTCAAGTTTTTATAAACAATATTTTTTTTAAAAAAACTACAAGAGCTATCTACTTGAATTTTATATACAGTGCACAAGATAACAAGGGCACCAATCCCTAGAAAAATCAGAAAGATTCACACATCTACAGATTTTTGGGGTTTTAAAAAAGTTCAGACTAAAACAATTTATCCCCCAAAATGCGACAACAGCAATCCCCTTGAATGTCTGTCTTTATGACACACAACCAAATAAATTCAACTTAGCACCGATTTATACTATTACTTACTTTAATCCTCTTTGCAGATTCAATCATTTGAATGTAGTCTCACGTTCCTTATGGCGATGATGGAACAAAACTCCAAAGTAAAAGAATTGGGTTTTAAAACACTTTATATTCTCTTGGCTTTACCAAAGTTGCTTAATGGTTATACTGAAAATTAAATTGACTTTCTGAGACATCCGAACATTACAGAACATTTATGAAAAAATGGATGAGTGTTTACATTTTTAACCCCCCCTCCCCCATACACCTTTTCTGCAAGTCTCAGAAATCGTGTTATATGCACAAATTTAACTAATTTAATCCAATATATGATTATGATCTGAAAATTTGCACAAGCCTAGCCCTAGCCCTCATGCAATCTGATACATAAAACAACTTTGACCGCATCCAACTAATGGAGCTCATCACATTATGCAAGCTTCAACTGTGGGTTCCAGATATTTTGCCATTTCTAAAGTGTGGGTTTGTCCCACGATTTCTAAGTCGATTGGTAATCGATTTCTTTTTCAATTCCCTGCATAGAGACATGTAAAAATGCCCAATTTAACATGTGATGGGAATTTCTCCTTGCCCATTTGTAAATAAAACAATGACGTTGTTATGGAGGGAGGAATCGAGGTGAGCAATATGGTTTCCTTTCTTCCACCATTACTGTTTTGGAAACGAGAAGCAAGGAACAGTAATAGATCTCTTTTCAAATGTAAAATAAATAGATTTTGCTTTTTAATTGAGAGATATATGTGCTTATATAGTAAATTAAATATGCCTTATACTTCGGGGGTTATTATGTCTTCTTCACCTGTCTCCCGTGTAATGGCAAATTAAACTGATAAATCTTAAATAAAGTGGAGAAAAGGATTTGGTTTGAGGTGTTTAGGAAAATCTTCTGTTTAATTTCAAAACAAGTTGTGGCAAAGCTTAAGGGAAAACCAATGACCTCAAATGTTTTATTTCTCCTGCAGGATGAAGGCCATAGAGAGTACTCATGGTATAGACTAGACATGGGAAACTATGGTGAAACTGAGGGACATTTTCTGCATTTTGGATTTATCTGTGAGTCTGTGGTTTTTTAAAATATATTATTATTTTATCTTTATTTAATTCATTTCTTTTCTGGGTTTTTTTTTTAGATTACATAATGGATAAATCTAAATTGCCCTTACTTCAACTGTTCTATACCAGTTTAGTGGCTTTTGCTATCCTTTACAATCACCCACTTCATTCAGGTTTAATTGGTGGTTATTACTTGTTTATATTCCATAGTTTCATTAAGAAATTATGGTCTCTTCTGCCTCCTCCTCCTCCCCCTCGTCCTTCTTCCTTTATTTCAATAAAAAAGCTTTTAGTGCATTGAAATAATTCCATAGTAATTGTAATATACAGTAAATTAAATTCATTCATTACAATAGTCAAATAAAGTAAGTGATTTCTGAGATTAGCTGTAATTGGTCATTGGAACTTCTCTGATTACTTTGGAACAATAGCACTTCAAGAAGGGAGTTGATGCTGGAGAGCAGCTGGTGCTCTCTGGTCCTTGGTTGCAGATGGGCGGAGAGCTCTGCACCATAAAAGTTTGGAATTACGGACCTAGGAAGTGCCAAGTGGTGAGGTGTCCTTTCTTTGCTCCTCCCTCGCTTGTGGCTTGTGGGCCGTGTTCTCCTCCTCAGTATCATGGATTGTACTGGGCGTGGTGGAACATCGTTGTGATTCAATTTAAGGAGCTTCTTTTAACTTCTAGATTGATCGACTGGTGGAGATATTCAACTGAAAAGGTATAAGCTGGATATAATCCTGCCTCTCTGCTATCATCATTAGGCTCTTTCTTTGTAGTTATGTTGGGTTGTGGTTCCTCCCACCATTTCACTGGATGGGGAAAGATGCAAGGATCCTGGGGAATGCAATGTTTTCTGTTTCCTAATATCTGTGGTTAGATGTTGCTCAGGCATTCTGTGATTGTACCTAATTGCATCCTATTAAAATGACGAAGGGGTCATGTATTTGCCTACTAAAGTAGACTTGCAAGAGGGGAAGTGTTAGGGATTCCTCTTCTTCAGAAGAGGAAGAGGAGCAGGAAAGTGTTCATGAATCTGAGGGTGAGTTGGAATCTGAGGAGACTTTGCAAGTACCCACTTTTCATGAGAGGTGAAAGGAAACAGAGCAGAGACATCGTTCAGCTAGAATAGCTGCCAGAAATGCAGCTGAGTAATTAGAAACTGCCCTAGCAGCTGTGAGGGGACTCAGAACTATAAAGCAGAAGTAGGTGCAGCCAGCTCTTGCTGGTAACAAACTGACTCTAATGCCTTCGCTCCCGTGTGCCTGCTCCAAGTCTGCATCTGGATTTATTGCTGTTTCTTTGTCTGAAGTAAGACTGCTATTTGTTTTGGGACTGTATCAGAGACTAAGAACTGCATTTGCCTCAAGACTTCCTTGCATTATTCCACTGAGTGTGCTGTACTTTATGTTTTGCTGAAGTAAAGCAGTTTTCATTTACTTACCACAGTGTCTTAAGGCTGTTCTTGAAAGACAAAACAGGACAGGAAGACACATTACAAGCAGGTCCTTGATGCATTTGAGTAAACATAGGTTGGACATGCACTCCCGTTAAGATCAATCAGATTTTGACAAGGTATCAGCTAAGTGTGGGTGAACTTCTCAATTTTAGCGGGCTTACTTGATCTGTATTAAAACAGGTAGCATAAATAACAAAGTGCATATAATTCAAAGGTAGACTAGAGAAAAATCCCTGTTCATTGCCTACTATAAAATGAAATGTTGGTTTTTGTTGGGGGAAATAGTCTTTCATAAAGTGATCTAAATATTCTAAAGGCATCACATCCTATCTGATCTTGGAAACTGAGCAGAGTCAGACTTGATTATCACTTGATTGGGAGACTAACAATCAATCCCAGGTTCTTTAAGATGTATTTCAGAGGAAGGAACTGACAAAACCACCTCTGAATGTTCCTTGACTAAGAACACCTTATGAAATTCCTGGGGTCACCATAATTCCAGAGGTCACTGCAAGACACGTACAAAAAGGCAAATTGTTTTCAATATAAAGTAGAGATGGAAAAGTAGGTGGGAGAAGCACCTGCAGCTAGCAGATGGAGGAAATGGCAGGAGACCAACATTCTTCTCCTCCACCATAGATGAAATCTGTGGTACGCCATCTAATGCTGCTGCAGTATCACTTAATCATACCAGTACTGTTATCTTTTGATGAAATGGTTTTACATAAACATACTACAGGCAAGGAGGCTCTGGAGCTGAAAATACAGAGTATGGATGAGACCTTTACCATGCTATAAAGTTTACTTATGTAGATACTTGCTTATCTCTGACAGATTTTTTGACCTCAGGTCAGTTGACCAAATTCAGATAGCAGATAACATACTAATATCACTATACAGTTATTGGAATAACTTATTCAATTGTCCAGTAATAATAAAAATGAAAGCATGGGAATTTATAGGCTTGATCGCCTACCCAGACATGGCCACATTATATGCAAAGGGCTTAAGTAAGTAATGACAAATAGAAGTCCAAATGATTTTATTAAGGCTACTCCAAGTATGAAAGAAACTAGAACCAACAGGTTGTGCTTGCTTATAAATGTAGAACATTTACACTTGTACATGTATTGTACATGTTTGCTGTTTAATATCAATATCATTATTATTACAGATCCGCCAGACCTTGCTTCTCTTGGGATGTTTCCCAACATCATGAAGACTTTTCTGGGATTCTTCCTCATCCTTGCAGTTCTAAGGAACAGTAAAGATTTACATCTTTTCTCAATTTGAATTTAAAAACTAGTATTTTTCTTCTTGCCCTGGAAGCCCACAAATTTTTCAGCACTTTTCATAATTTGATATTTCAGTTGGAAAATACAATTTATTCAAAAGTACTGGAATATTTTGGCATTGGAATCAGAAAGTTTTCTTTAAATGTGACTGAAACCTGGGCAGAAATATGGCTTGTTGTCTGATTTTCCATTTCGGGAAATATGTTTTCATTTTTTTAAAGATTCTGCACTGAAGTTTGCCAATGATAGTTTGTGGTTTAGACAATCTATATATATGGCAACACCTGATCCTATTGAGGAGGACCTTGTTGTATATAGCAAGTAGGAAAGAGAAGAAAACAAATATTGTACTAATCGGTACAGGCATATATGAATCTGTTTCCTTTCCTTCTTTTTCAGGTGTTTCTCTAATATGTAAATATTGTCAAGCTAAAGGCACTACATGTACAGAATATGATTTGAAATGCAAAAATTCCAACGATGTTTGTGCAGCAATATTGATTGAAAACACAGAAAGTGAGTTTTTTGTTCAGATAAATTTAATTGAAAGGATGGAAGCAATCTAGTAGATATAGAAAACAATCCCCTTTATTCATAATGTATTTATTTTAAGCACCAAAATATTAAGGTTTCAACCTTTTCTAAAGCAGGAATGATGGAAAATATGTTGAATTTGATAGATTTTTGAAGATTTTGAGTGAACCAGAAGACACATGAAAATAATCAGGGAATTGAGTTTTGGCACAAGGTTGGGACTGAAGTTATCCCTTCCTGTCACAGACTAGTAATGATCATACAATAATAATAATTCTTTGTTTTTCTATCCCGCCTCCATCTTCCCGAGAGGACTCAGGGTGGACATGGGGCCAAGCCCAAAGGAAAAAAACACAAATATGATTAAAACATAAGTAAACAGTATAACAAAAACAGAATAAAATAAAACGGATTAAAACACAATGATACAATAATACAATACAATATAATGGCAAAAGTGCTTAATTTAATTTGAAAATCAGCAATGAAAGATAAACCAAAGATTTCATGGTAAAATGGGCTCGTAATATTCAAATGGCACAAAAGAAAAGATGTGGGGAAGGGATATGAAATTTACATTATGATCTTAAATAACTTTTTTAAGATAAAATGAATAGATGGTATTTAACTTCAGAAAAGATGTCCAAATGTATAAAAAAAAATCAATATGTTGGAAAGGTAAATAAAAAGAAGGAAATGCTTACCATATGTGTTGGATTTCTGATAAAGCAGATAATCTGGATTCAAAGTCATGGTTGAATAGAAGAAAAAGTTCAAATATAATTGAAGCTAGATTTCTCTTCTTCTCAGAGTATGGCACAAGTAGAATGAGAATTAATTAGAAAAAAAATCAGTACATTAGCTATTACAGCTAGACTCTTATATGTACAAATATTTGATACAGATGTAACTGTACAAACAGATTTGGTAATAAAGTTGTATGATAGTGAAAATGGGCAAATTGACAAAATCTAATCAAATAAAAGATACTGGAAAAGTTTTAGGGTGCATGTAGATTTATGACTGAATATAAGAAAAAATGAGGAAGAGAAAGAATCTTAGAATTTGATGGATGCATACATTAATAAAGAAGTAGAGTCAACATACAAAGTGGCTAAATGTGATAAATTTTAAATATTTAGAGGAAGAAGATCTAGTGGATATCTCCTAATCATATCCAATGCACAACCCATCTGTAGTTTGTAGAGTTGTGAATTCGGGGTAAACCTTGACCGTTTTCGTGTCCTGATTTCGGTCGGAGACCTGATCCATTTTTAGGGAATCTCCGGAAATTGGGGGGGGGGTCTTTTTGGTGCCAAAATATCCATTTTCTGTCGGCCTATTTCTGGGGTGGGGGGGTTCACATTTAGTCAAATTACCAGGCAAACTCAAAATCAATATTGGCAGGTGGTTTTTGTTATAAGGAAAATGAATTCCCCGATGTTTCAGTAAACTACCTTATAGGACCTCATAAGAGTAAAGCATTAACCTCATAATCCTGCAAATACTGGTGATGAAACAACATTAATGAGCTGGTGTAGTTGACTGCATACATAGTAAAACATGTTTGCTTGTGAATGTTCTTTTGTTCAATGTTGCAAAGCAAGTATTCTCCACCTGCATATGCCCCATTCCTCCTCCACTCCAGGCAGCTTTGAAACATCTGAAACATGCTGCCATGGCTGTGTGGGGGCCAGGTGAGGAGGAAGGGGGTCATTATGGAGTCACATGGTTCTGGCTGCAGTTTTCCATTAGCATGCACATGACAACGTTATCTGGGGAATGTAGTAAAATGATAATATGCTGCTTGTGTGCTGGGGAGCAAGCCAGACATACAAGAGACACACAGAACGATATTTTTGTTGCAATTATTTTATTCCAGAGAGAATTGAGCCAAGGATAATTCATATTTGCCCGGTTTGAGTAGGTGAATTGCTTTTTTGCAGAGGGTAAACCTGAACGGACCCTTCTAAAGAAGTGTGAGGACCCAAGAATGTGTAGCATGCCTTTCCAATATGTGAATATGGGGAAAGGGAGATATGAAAGGACAAGTATTCTCTGTTGTAAGGAGGACCGCTGCAGGAATCCTGTTCCTCGATGTAAGTATCCTGGAAGTTTAGGTGTGGCATGTCAACCCTCTCAAAGTGGCTGGACAACAGTTTACAGGAATCAGAAATTGAGTAACGTAAGGAGGGCTGTGCTTTTCCCACTCTAGCTTTAACCAAAACCACACGAGGACCTCTTTCAAAGCAATGGTCCTCTCTTTTTTTCTGATGAAAAGCAACACTGAGGTTGAGCTGCCATTCTCTGGGTCAAGCAAACAGGACAGTTTGATTAGAAGAGATAGTAGTATATTCTCCCCTCCCATGTTTTCCTTCAGAGCTCAGCTGAAACACTCTGAGAAGTAAGGTTATGACTCAAAAATCCAAGTAACAAATGTGGTCCTGCCTCATTTGGGATCATTAGTTACTTGAGTGTTGCAAAACTCCTTCTGATGGAATGAGAACTGATTTGTTGATATAGATCTCCTCTATATGTACCTGTTAATCTGGGGATATTCTGGATTAGAAATGCCCCTGGGTGTCCTAGAAGGCAACCATGTACTTCATCCCCATAGTGGAAGTGAGGCAGAATTCAGAAAGGCCAGCTGGACCTAGACCACATCAGCCACACTGCACTGTCACCTTATTATCTGGGCCTATTTCTTCCTAGAATCATAGAATCATAGAATCATAGAATAGTAGAGTTGGAAGAGACCTCATGGGCCATCTAGTCCAACCCCCTGCCAAGAAGCAGGAAATCGCATTCAAAGCACCCCCGACAGATGGCCATCCAGCCTCTGTTTAAAAACCTCCAAAGAAGGAGCCTCCACCACAGTCCGGGGGAGAGAGTTCCACTGCCGAACAGCCCTCACAGTGAGGAAGTTCTTCCTGATGTTCAGGTGGAATCTCCTTTCCTGTAGTTTGAAGCCATTGTTCCGTGTCCTAGTCTGCAGGGCAGCAGAAAACAAGCTTGCTCCCTCCTCCCTATGGCTTCCCCTCACATATTTGTACATGGCTATCATGTCTCCTCTCAGCCTTCTCTTCTGCAGGCTAAACATGCCCAGTTCTTTAAGCCTCTCCTCATAGGGCTTGTTCTCCAGACCTTTGATCATTTTAGTTGCCCTCCTCTGGACGCTCTCCAGCTTGTCAACATCTCCCTTCAACTGTGGTGCCCAAAATTGGACACAGTATTCCAGGTGTGGTCTGACCAAGGCAGAATAGAGGGGGAGCATAACTTCCCTGGATCTAGACGCTATACCTCTATTGATGCAGGCCAAAATCCCGTTGGCTTTCTTAGCAGCCGCATCACATTGCTGGCTCATGTTTAACGTGTTGTCCACAAGGACTCCAAGATCTTTTTCACATGTACTGCTGTCTAGCCAGGTGTCCCCCATTCTGTATCTTTGATTTCCATTTTTTCTGCCGAAGTGAAGTATCTTGCATTTGTCCCTGTTGAACTTCATTTTGTTAGTTTCGGCCCATCTCTCTAGTCTGTCAAGATCGTTTTGAATTCTGCTCCTTTCTTCTGGAGTGTTGGCTATCCCTCCCAGTTTGGTGTCATCTGCAAACTTGATGATCGTGCCTTCTAACCCTTAATCTAAGTCATTAATAAAGATGTTGAACAGAACCGGGCCCAGGACAGAACCCTGCGGCACTCCACTCGTGACTTCTTTCCAAGATGAAGACGACGCATTGGTCAGCACCCTTTGGGTTCGTTCGCTTAGCCAATTGCAGATCCACCTAACCGTAGTTTTGTCTAGCCCACATTTTACTAGTTTGTTTGCCAGAAGGTTGTGAGGGACTTTGTCGAAGGCCTTACTGAAATCCAGGTACGCTACATCTACGGCATTCCCTGTATCGACCCAACTCGTAACTCTGTCGAAAAAAGAGATCAGATTAGTCTGGCATGACTTGTTTTTGGTAAATCCGTGTTGACTATTAGCAATGACTGCATCTGTTTCTAAGTGTTTGCAGACCACTTCCTTAATGATCTTTTCCAGAATCTTGCCTGGTATCGACGTGAGGCTGACCGGACGGTAATTGTTTGGGTCGTTCTTTTTTCCCTTCTTGAAGATAGGGACCACATTTGCCCTCCTCCAATCTGCTGGGACTTCTCCCGTTCTCCAAGAACTCTCAAATATGATCGCCAGTGGTTCTGAAATAACTTCCGCTAGTTCCTTCAGTACTCTTGGATGTAGTTGATCTGGCCCTGGCGACTTGAATTCGTTTAGAGTGGCCAGGTGTTCCTGGACAACTTGTTTCCCTATTTGGGGTTGGATTTCCCCAAATCCTTCGTCCATTTCATGTTGCTGAGGTTGAAGATGGCTTTCTTTTTGTGAGAAGACCGAGGCAAAGAAGGTATTAAGCAGTTCTGCCTTTTCCCTGTCCCCTGTCGCCATCACCCCATCTTCTCCTCGCAGAGGCCCTATCGCCTCCTTTTTCTTCCTTTTTCTACCAACGTAAGCAAAAAAGCCTTTTTTGTTGTTTTTTATGTCCCTGGCAAGCCTGAGCTCATTTTGCGCTTTAGCCTTGCTAACCTTTTCTCTACAGGAGTTGGCTATACGTTTGAATTCTTCTTTGGTGATTTCTCCCTTTCTCTCTCCTGGTCACGTGAATGCCTCTGTTGATGTCAACATGGGGCAAGCACAACATCAGGGACTTCTGCAGTTATCTGATGATGGGGAGATTCAGGTCTGAACTTTTCTTTGCCTTGATAAGTACAGGGAAAAGGGGGCGGCAGTCATGGAGCATTGAACTGGTTCTGTAGTCCACACTGCTGGAACCATAGGGCTTTTTTGGAGTTTCAGCCAAATTGCTCACAGTTGCCTGGCTTGACAGGCACAGATGATGAATTATTTCTATTTGGTTTCAGTCGAACCAGGGTTCATCAGACCCAATGGGAAGCAATGCCCGACCTGCTTGGCCAGGAACAGTTCATTGTGTGGATCAGACATGGTAGATTGTTCTGGATCTGAGCACAGCTGCATTCAAATCAAGCAAACATTTTCAGAAGGTAATTCCAAATTTCAAGATTTGCAAAACTATTAGTTGGTATTATACAAGGGACCTATCTAGCACAAGATGTAGAATACCTGAATTGGTACATTTGAAGCAAGCCTGCCTCATTTAACAAAGCTTCCTTTTACAATGTCTTTTTAAAATCTATCCAGCCCACCCTTCCTCTTTCATCTTTATGGACCTGGGCTTTGGGAGGTAGTGAAGGACAGTTGGAGAAAGAAAGACATTTGATGTTGGGTTGCAACACAATGTCTACAATAAACAATGCCATAAAACCCAGTTGGAAAGAACTGAATTATTTTCTTATTGATCTAGGCCAGTGGTGGCGAACGTAAGGCATGTGTGCCAGAAAGGACATGCAATGGCCTCTCTCCTGGCACCAGAGCTATCTGCTGCTCATGTCCTCTGGCTTGCTTGCTTGCTTTCCTGTTTGCCCAACCCCTGTGCTCACTTACCGCTTCCCCCCCCCCACTCGCTTGTTTCCATGCTTGCCTGCCCCCCTTGCTCACTTGCCACACTGCCTGCTGCTTGCCCCCACCCCCACCCCGCATTCTGCCAAATCTCTAAAAAGTTCACCATCCATGACCTAGGCCAGTTGTTCTCAACCGCTGGGTCCACAGATGTTTTGGCCTTCAACTCTCAGAAATCCTAACAACTGGTAAACTGGCTGGGATTTCAGAGAGTTGTAAGGCCAAAACACCTGGGGACCCACAGGTTGAGAACCACTGATCTAGGCCTTAACCATTAATGCCTATCAACAATAGGCAGAGTAAACAGCAGCTGTCTCCAGAATCCCTTACTGGGCATGTCTGAGTAGCAAGAAAGGAAGGAACGTGAAGAGCAATAAACCACATTAGCATGTTTTATAGCATAAATCTATAGATTTGATCTTTTTTTTCTTGTTCACCAACGTGGAAATCCTAAGGAAAGTCGAGGTGGGTGAAAGAAAAAGATACTTGTCATGCCACCAAAAAGCCTTCCCCTATTTCCTTCCCCAGTTAGAAAGGTTTAGCTTGCATTGTATATAGTTGTTGTGGGAGGGATCTAAAGTTAGCCTTTCCCTTTAATGTAGTGGTTCCCAACTTTTTTTTTGACCAGGGCCTACTTGACCAGGGACCAATACTTCTGCTTTTAAGAGATAAGCAGTTTTATAAATAAATGTCTATTGGTGTGAGTGAAGAATTATTGCACAGACCTCCCCCCCCCCCCCCACTATAGATATGTGTTTGTCCTGACGTTCTATGGCCGAGTGGATGGTGACTAGTAGATAGCATATATTATGTATCTCAAGATCTAGAGCTGATAGGGGAAAACTGGTGACATTATTGGAATCAGCAGGTCAAATACACCCAGAAACAGGGCTAACATTTGAGGCACCAAAATGTGTGTTGGCCAGTGTTATGATTCCAGTGTTCCCTTTTTCTTCTCTTACTTGCTGCCTTCACTTCCTTCTCCAGGTACAACTTGGGTGACAATCTTCAAGAAGGGCTGTGCTACTAGAAACATCTGTTTCAAGCAGGGTGGGAGCTATATTGAATCATTTAATATGCCTAATCCTAAACCTATTTGCAACCGGGCTCGTCCCAAAAACTGAATTCTTCTCTGTTTGTCTCCATTTACTGAAACGTGACTGAGTTTATATCATAGCCCACATGCTATTTTTAACATTTTAATTTTATTGACTAAAATCCGCATACAATAATTGAAAAAAAAATGCAACACCATATGTAATATGCACATATAACACTGGCTACTACTAACCTACACTACAAATTACTAAAACAAATACTAAAAAAGAATTATATACAAATTACAGATAATAAAAAGAAAAATTAATTATAAATTGACTTCCAATTTTTCTATCCATGATATAAGTGCCCTACCTCCTCAATATTTATAGAACATTTTACCTTTGACTAATTTCTTACTCACCTCGAACCGTGAGGAGAGGTTGGTAAATAATAATAATAATAATAATAATAATAATAATAATAATACTCAGAATTATACATTCTGAAACTTGCCATTAATATCTCTATCTTTCTTGGAAGAAAATAATAATAATGGATCCTTCTTAAAATTCATCTATGATTTTTTTTTCACTTATCACAATAGAAAACTTGGCTATTTTAGCAAATTTCAAGATTTTCATCTCCCAATCTGTTTCAGATGCATCTCAGATCTGGTCCAACTATTTATATGGGTCCAACACTGGGGAATAATCTGAATTCTGTTTCAAAATGTGGAGTATCCCCCGACTTTGGTTAATATAAATCAATGCTGCATCAAGGGAAACTTACTACCATGGTATCCTATATTAGTTCCATATAGAATTTGGCCTCTTCAGAGCTGATCCGTGACCCTTCTGCATTACGTCATCAGTATTTATGTACACAGTGATGAATGCATAAGTGTCATTTTACATTTTCAAATTAATGCAGTTTGATACCTCTGACTGTCATAACTCAATGTTATGAAATACCGGAGATTGTAATTTGGTGAGGTACCAACTTGCTTTGACAGAGAAGGCTGTCAAATTCTTTCAACATCCAAATACAGGCCGTCACCGAGTTAACAACATCCAACTTACAAACAACCCATAGTTAAGAATGAGGCTGAGACAACAGGAAGTGGGAGAAATCTGCTTTACTTGTGAAAGAGTTATCATTGGGAAAAGGTGTCTCAACTGAAGTTTTATCACCAATCCTTGTTTCTACAACAAGCCAAATTTTGCAAAATCCAATTATCGCAAGGACAGAAAATGAGGCGAAATATTCTGAACAGGGGCTCATATAGCAAAACAAACATCTTGTTCATAACTTGGGGACTGCTTGTAAACCAAAGCCTCCTGCTTCTCGTTGTGTTTTTCTAAGAATTCCCGATAAGTCTTTTATAGTAAGGAAACGGCAAAACAGAAGCGGGCAGTGTTCCTAGACTTTGCATGAATAAACAAAACTACAAATAATAGCCAACTCAACTGAAGTGAAGGACTTCTTGCTCATAGAGATGACATTACTGGATAAGGATAAATGAAAACATGGATTATAGTCCTGTGGATATGGGAGTCATATATGTGTTGACTTGGAGAAATAATGCCATATATATTAAGTCTTCAGCAGGATAGTTTGGAAATCAATAAATATTTCCTTTTCTTTTGTTCCTTTGCTGACTTGTGATTTTCTTTTCCTTCCTTTTTTATTTTGGTTGGGTGGTTATTCTGCTTTTAATGTTTTTGAAATTTCTTAACATTTGTTTAGTAAAGAGATCTTATAACATGCTTAAGATAAGCAAATGTCTGTTTCAGTCATCTAGCCATCAAGTTGTACAGCAGATTAATTTCTTCCTGTTCCTAAAGTCTAAAGAACCAAATAAAATATTGCTTGTCATGAATTCTGGTCTTTTAGTCTTTTTTACAGTTAGAAGAAAAGATTAAGGAAAAAAGGCAAGTTTTTCTTCAATGGGCAAAACAAAAGACCACATATCACATTCAATTGAAATGGAGAGGACCATCCTTGTTTAGTGAAAATAATTATGCAGATGTAACTCAGTAAATGTGTCACAGAGCATTACTTCCATAACATAAAAGTGGGTCCCAGAGGCACAAATAATATGGACAAAGTGTAATTAGATACCCATATTAGTTAAAAAAGAGAAGGTCAACGTATTTCAGCAAATTTACATGTTTTCGAACTGCGAGATTGGCAGAACCTGGGTTTCGTTTGTTGTAAAAATGGGTTTCTCTGGCAGAGGATTTGTTAATTGATGTAAGTCTGTGTCGAGAATTTGGTGGGGGTTAATTTTTTTTAAAAAGAAGAATTTTTTTAAAGATATCAATATTTAAAAAACCTGAAAGTTTAAAAAACCTTGCAATTAAGATAATGTTGGGAAATATTTCCAGTAGTTGCCAATTGAATTCAATCCATAGCTTTTCCACATATCAACATGGGCATTAGATAGAAGTGAGACATTGAATGTGATGAGTGTAGCTCTCCAAATATGGATGGACGGAAAGGACGACATCAGCCCAACAACACTTGGAGGCCCACAACCTGTAGCCCTCAGAAGATTTTAGCATAGTTACAAAGAGCCAAATTCAAATAGTGAAGAACCGTTCATCCACGCCAAGGAGACACACTGCAAGGTGGGCATTAGTAGATGACCTTCATCCATAGGAATCCAGAAAGAGCCAGCAGGAGTGATCTAGATATCCAAGAAGCCTTGCTGACTGTAAAGATGTCATGATCATTGTGGTGGCAGTTGGAGTTTGTCGGTTGAGCAGAGCAGTTGGTTCTATTCAGTGGGAAAGGAGTGTGATCGAAATAAAGAGATTGTGGGAGGAAGTTGAGCAGCTAGAGAGTTTTAGCGGAGAAGGGCTAAAATTAAAGTTGCTGAGCCTTTAGTAGGAATAACTAAAGAGCTGAGGTTACATCCCTAAGTCATAGAAGGACTAGGGTTAACCAGTTAAACTCCCCAGTCCAAGTTTGATCGGGTACAGATCAATTAAGTTCAAGAAGGACAGTATTCCTAACTGAAAGAAACAAGTCTTATAAAGCTAATACCATACTAAGCTCAGTGAAACGATTGAAAAGTCTTGCAACACTTACTGTACAGAAGTAACATCGTTCAACTTAAGTTATAACATTCTTGCAACCATCAAGCTTTGTACTATAAATAAACAAGTTACTGTTTCTTCAAATGTTGCTTATTATTTGAGCAAAGCATCTTTCAAAGGTGGTGGCAGCGACAACATAGAAAAGTGAAATACATAGAGGTAGAAGGTGAACCCTTCGCATTTTGGTGGCAGCGGTGGGATCCAAAAAGGTTCCATCCCTGTCATCACATCAAGTCTTCACATAATTGGTGGCAGCGGTGGGATCTGAAGGGATTCCATTCTCTGCCACGTCAAGTCTTCACATAATTGGTGCCAAGCGGTGGGATACGTGTAACAAAGACTGATTTAGTGCCTGAGATCCGTGTAACAAGAACTGATTCAGTGCCTGAAATTCGTTTGGCAAAAGTTAGTTTGGTGCCGGAGATCAGCTTTAGGTAAAAGGGCTGAGGTAAAACTTGTCTGGAAATGGCCACCAGGAAACAGAAAAAGTTGGCAGAGGAGGCAGGAGAGCTTTCCTCCTCAGATTCAGAACAAGTAACCTTGTCTGAAATGTCTCTCAAGTATCAGTTAGAGATGAAGAAATTAGAGACTGAATTGGAATTGAAAAAGATGGAGGATAAGCAAAAAGAGAAAGAGAGACAAGCTGAGGAGAGAGCCAGGCAGGCTGAATTGGAGGATAAACAAAGAGAGAGAGAATTTGAGTTGAAGAGAATGGAAATAGATTTGGAGAAGCAAAGATTGACACACTCTCAACCTCATGCTGATACCCAGGAAGGAGATTTGAGAGCTGAAGCACCTGATGTAATTTTAAAAAGGTTTCCCAGATATAACAAGGAAGATGATATAGAAAAGTTCCTTATATCCTTTGAAAGGTGCTGTAAAGATTTTGAAGTGAGTGAAGACAAATGGATGTTATATCTGAGGCCACAAATTAGTGGAAAGCTTCTGGAGATATATAGTGATATGGCTGAAGACACTCACAGAGATTATAAGATGTTTAAACTGCAGGTACAACAAAAGTTTCAGTTGACGCCTGAATTTTACAGATTAAAGTTCAGAACTTTAAAGAGGGACAGACACCAAAGTTTTGCGCAAGTTGCTTCAAGGCAAGCTCAATACTTTGACAGCTGGGTGAGGACTTCTGAAGTAGATTCCTTTCTGCAACTTAAGGAACTATTGAAGCTGGAGCAGCTCTTTCACCTAGTTCCCTCAGAATACAGATGGCTAATTCAAGACCGAAACCCAAAGACAGCCAACGAAGCTGCAGTAATGATTGACCAGCTAATTACCTTGAAAGAAGGCTTTAGGAAGGAGGAAGAACCAAAAGAGAAAAAACCTCTAAAGCCGACGTTTTACCCTCACGCACGCACACAGATGCAAAGGGGAGGTTCAGGAGAAAACACCACCTATAGGAAGCATGAGGCAGTTGCAGGCCAAGCCAGGCCTGAGGAAAAGATAAAATGTTACCATTGTGGAAGGCCAGGGCATCTTAGATACCAATGTAACTTAATCAAGAAAGACAGGTCTACTTTCTTTGTAAATAGAGCTCCAATAGAACAAGAAGTGGAACCTGAAGTTAAATCTAGAAGCCCTGATGCGAGGCCAAAAGAAAAACAATGTTTATTTATCCTTTCAAGAGAAATCTCTGAAGACTATTTAGAATCTATTGTCATAGATGATATACACACGCAGGGATGGAGAGACACTGGGTCGGATGTCTGTATTATACGTCCTGAAGTGGTCCCACAGAGATACCAACATCCCTCTTCAGAGATAAATTTAAAGGGGATAGGTCCGTCGATACCAACCCCTGTAGTATCCTTACCCATCAAGTACAAAGGCTGGGAAGGATTATGGGACTTCGCTGTCTGCGCGGACATCCCATACAAATGTTTGATTGGGAATGATTTAAATGGAAAAGTTAGGAATTGGCAGAAAGAAGCTGATAAACATGAAAGCAACATGGAGGTCCACACTCCAAAAGCCAAGTGTTTGACCATCCAAGCTAGCTCAGAGCAACTTCCTGAGTCTAGTTCGAACATCATTGAGTTGGTCAGCGGAATAGAGGGAAAACAAGAGATACTGCGAGAGCAGCTAGCAGATGAAACATTACAACCTTTGTTCTTGCAAGCTCAGAGCGCCACAGGAACAGAAGAAAGTAAAACTCCTAAGTTCGTACTTAAGGAGGGAGTTTTGTACAGGAAAAGTACAAGCCATAAGACTTTGAATGAGCCAGAAACACGTACCCAAATAGTGGTACCTGTAAACTACAGGAAACAACTGTTAGATGTGGCCCATGACCATCCACAAGGAGGGCATTTGGGGGTTAGAAAGACCACCCAAAGGATCAGCAAGAACTTTTTCTGGCCTGGCATGTATCAACATATCAAGGCCTATAGCCAGCAGAGACCCCACGACTGGGACACCAAGTTGCAGCAGCTGTTATTCGCATATCGATCAGTCCCACAGGACAGCACTGGTTACTCGCCTTTTGAATTGTTATTCGGAAGGAAGGCTCGTGGACCCCTTGATTTGATCAGAGAGCACTGGGAAGCAAGCCCTACACCAGATCCTGTTCCTGTCGACAACTACATCAAAGATCTTCAGTCAACATTAAAGATGGCCAGGGACATCGCCCAGGAACATCTTATGACGGCCCAGGAGCAACGAAAGATCCGGTACGACGCAACGTCGAGACCCCGAGACTTCAACGTCGGAGATGAGGTCCTGTTTTTAACACCCAACAAGAACAACAAACTACAGATAGACTGGACTGGACCGTGGAGGATTGTCAGGAAGCAGAACCATGTGAACTGTGACATCCTAGATGAACAATCAGGGATTGAGAAACGGGTGCATGTAAATATGATTAAGCCGTATGTAAATAGGTCAGCAAATGTTTACTGTATAGTATCAGAGGAAGATACAGGTCCTTTTTCATTTTGGGAAGGTGATAGGGAGATACATAGAAACTTGGATCAAGTAACCATAAATTCAGACTTATCTCCATCACAACAAAGAGAGGTTAAAGGAATCTTGACTAAGTATAAAGTCATGTTTTCGGATTTACCCGGGAGAGTGCAGGGAGTGCAACATAAAATATGCACCGGTGACGCCGCACCGATAGCATCCCCTCCCTATAGGGTGACGGGTAAGATAAGCGAATGCATAGAGCGAGAGGTCAGGGAGATGTTAGATTTGGATATAATCGTGCCATCTAACAGCCCTTGGGCTTCGCCCATAGTGTTAGTAAAGAAGCCAGACAAAACCGTAAGGTTTTGCATAGATTACCGGCGGCTAAATAAAATCACCCAAAACGACATGTATCCGATGCCCCGTTTGGATGATTTACTAGAAAGAATTGGAAAAGCCAAATTTATAAGTAGTATTGATTTGACTAAGGGGTTCTGGCAAGTCCCTATGGCACCTGAAGACCAGTCCAAAACGGCCTTTAGAACTCAGGGAGAGGATAGGCCCATGCTATTCCTCAGTAAGAAGTGGCATTCTAATGAGCTAAGCATGTCCACAATCGAGAAGGAATGTTACTCAATAATTTGGTCCATAAAGAAACTGAAACCATACTTGTGGGGAAGGAAGTTTACGTTACAAACTGATCACGCACCCTTAAGATGGTTGGATAATGTAAAAGGGACCAATAACAAATTATTGAGATGGAGTTTATCACTACAGGACTTTACATTTGATATTAAACATATAAAGGGCAAATGTAATGTAGTAGCTGATGCTCTATCCAGAGCACCTTGATCGGAAGACTTACAGGTTTGTATTTAGAGTTTAAGGTATGATGTTATGTTTATGTATAGATATGTATTTTGTGTTACTCTCTATTATTTTTGCTTATTCTGGGTCTAGAAAAAGCAAAAATAATCTTTCCGGGTTGGAAGGTATGTAAAGATGTCATGATCATTGTGGTGGCAGTTGGAGTTTGTCGGTTGAGCAGAGCAGTTGGTTCTATTCAGTGGGAAAGGAGTGTGATCGAAATAAAGAGATTGTGGGAGGAAGTTGAGCAGCTAGAGAGTTTTAGCGGAGAAGGGCTAAAATTAAAGTTGCTGAGCCTTTAGTAGGAATAACTAAAGAGCTGAGGTTACATCCCTAAGTCATAGAAGGACTAGGGTTAACCAGTTAAACTCCCCAGTCCAAGTTTGATCGGGTACAGATCAATTAAGTTCAAGAAGGACAGTATTCCTAACTGAAAGAAACAAGTCTTATAAAGCTAATACCATACTAAGCTCAGTGAAACGATTGAAAAGTCTTGCAACACTTACTGTACAGAAGTAACATCGTTCAACTTAAGTTATAACATTCTTGCAACCATCAAGCTTTGTACTATAAATAAACAAGTTACTGTTTCTTCAAATGTTGCTTATTATTTGAGCAAAGCATCTTTCAAAGGTGGTGGCAGCGACAACATAGAAAAGTGAAATACATAGAGGTAGAAGGTGAATCCTTCGCATTTTGGTGGCAGCGGTGGGATCCAAAAAGGTTCCATCCCTGTCATCACATCAAGTCTTCACATAATTGGTGGCAGCGGTGGGATCTGAAGGGATTCCATTCTCTGCCACGTCAAGTCTTCACACTGACTTATTCACATTCTGAATATCAAAGCCTTTCTGCGGCTTTGATTTGATTACAAGTGGAGTTCTGGGTGCAGCCCTTTGCGGTCACTTCTGTGCCATTTATTGCTAGATGTAAAGGACAGAAAGAAGCAGTCAGTATAATCAGTAGTGATCACCCACTGGACCCGTTCGTCTCATTTTTTGAAATTAGTATTTTATGAGGCAAAAAAGAAAAAAAACCCAGCTCAACCAAAATATAATTTTGGTTTTTAGGCCTTTCCTGGGGTTAATGTGTTGATTCAGAAAATTGCATTGGATAGACTGAATCAGCTCCATTTTCTTTTAGAGGGTTATCATAGTTTTCTATGGGTGAGCAGATGGTGACTGGTAGATGATATATGTTCTGCATCTCGGCATCTGGGAGAGCCCCTGACCACCTGCTTCAATGATGGGAGGCATAAAATGGGTCTGATCTGTCATGGGATGCTGGTATGTGAAGTGATTCAGTTTCCAAATCACAACCTGCCTAAACTGCTGCAAGCTGGATAGCAAGTGTCCCAGAAGAGAGCAAAATACAGCATAGTCCTTTCACAGCAAAAACATGCTTCAACCCATCTATCAGCAGAGCCCAACTGTCAGCTGTTGCTGCTCAGTCGTTTAGTCATCTCCGACTCTTCGTGAAACTCATGGGCCAGTCCACGCCAGAGCTTCCTGTCGGCCGTCACCGCCCCCAGTTCCTTCAAGGTCAAGCCAGTCACTTCAAGGATACTGTCCCTCCAACTCGCCCTTGGTCGGCCTCTCTTCCTTTTTCCTTCCATTTTCCCCAGCATCGTGATCTTTTCCAAGCTTTCCTGCCTTCTCATGATGTGGCCAAAATACTTCAGCTTTGTCTCTACTATCCTTCCCTCCAGTGAGCAGCCGGGCATTATTTCCTGGAGGATAGACTGGTTGGATCTTCTTGCGGTCCAAGGCACTTTCAGGATTTTCCTCCAGCACCAGAGTTCAAAAGTGTCTATCTTCCTTCGCTCAGCCTTCCTTATGGTCCAGCTCTCGCATCCATAGGTTACTATGGGGAATACCATTGCTTTGACTATGCGGACCTTCGTTGCCAGTGTGATGTCTCTGCTCTTCACTATTTTGTCAAGGTTGGCCATTTCTCTCCTCCCAAGAAGTATACGTCTTCTGATTTTCTGGCTGCAGTCTGCATCTGCAGTGATCTTTGCGCCTAGAAATATAAAGTCTGTCACTGCCTCCACCCTTTCTCCCTCTATTTGCCAGTTATCAATAGGTGTAGTTGCCATGATCTTGGTTTTCTTGACGTTTAACTGCAACCCAGCTTTTGCACTTTCTTCTTTCACCTTGGTGATAAGGCTCCTCAGCTCCTCCTCACTTTCAGCCATCAGAGTGGTATCATCTGCACACCTAAGGTTGTTAATGTTTCTTCCAGCAATTTTAACTCTGGCCTTGGATTCCTCAAGCCCCGCACGTCGCATGATGTGTTCTGTGTACAAGTTGAATAGGGAGGGTGAAAGTATGCAGCCGTGCCGCACTCCTTTCCCAATCTTGAACTAGTCTGTTGTTCCGTGATCTGTTCTTACTGTGGCTACTTGGTCTTTATACAGATTTCTCAGGAGACAGACAAGGTGACTTGGTATCCCCAGACCACCAAGAACATGCCATAGTTTATTATTATCCACACAGTCGAAGGCTTTAGAATAGTCAATAAATCAGAAGTAGATGTTTTTCTGAAACTCCCTGGCTTCCTCCATTATCCAGTGGATATTGGCAATTTCCAGCCTCCTTTCCCACCTCAATCTTTCCCCCTTCCCCAGTTGCCCCCTTCTCCAGTTGCTCCCTTCCCTCCCCAGTCTGTCTAACTTTTCTAGCTACCTTCTTCTCACCTAATTTTTCTTCTTTTTTCAAACTCCCCTTCCCATTCCAAGTTTTTCTCATTTCCAGTCCTTCTTTCCCATCTCTTTCCCAAGTCAGTCTTTCCCATTTTTTCTTATTTAAATACATACAGCACTTTTTCCAAAATATATACTGTAGTTAAAATAATCTATGGTGATTTTATTATTAATTATTATTGGAAAGGATACATAAGCAAATTTACTGGTACATTGAAGAAAGTTAAGAGTAATGATTTAATCAGAGGTGGATAGTCTTATTTTAAAATTACAGTTTTATGTAAATATTCAAAAACATTTAACCTACTGATTCCTCACTTAATGTAATTTTACTGGTATCTATTTTTATTTTTATTCTTGAAATTTACCACCCTCAGCTTATACTCAAGTCAATAAGTTTTCCCAAATTTTTGTGGTAAATTAGGTGCCTCGGCTTATATTTGGGTCGGCTTATACTCGAGTATATACGGTAAATGATTTCTTAGATCAGCTGCAATTGAATGTTGAAACTGCATTGATTCCTTTGGAACAGCAGCACTTTGAGAAGCAAGTTGAAGCTTGAGAACACCTGGCGCCCTGTTGTCCTTGGTTGCAAGTGGGTTGAAAGTTATGCTCCATAAAGGACTGGAATTACCCCGCTAGGAGTTGCCAAGTGGTGAGGTGTCACTATTTTTGTTCCTTTCTCTGAGAGCATTTTGGAGTCTGAGACAATTCAGCTTTCCTGACATTTGAACAGAAAGCAAAGGAAAGAATAATGTATTTGGTGTTCTAAAATTGATCTTGGGATCTGGGTTGCAAAGGGGACTTGGGAGTTTGGGAGGAAAGGAGGAAGTGCATGCCCCATAAAAATATTCTGAGGAGAGAATATGTGACATGTGTCCTCCTCAGTGTCATGGATTGTACTGACTTTCATGGAACATTGTTGGGACTTAATTCTTTGAACTTCTAGATTGATCAACTACTGTTCAGACTCAACTGGAAAGGTATGCTTTAATTGAAATCTTGTCTCCCTGCTGTCACGACAGGGCTCTTCCCGTTGTTCTCACCCTTTTACTGGATGGGGAGGAGTGCCAGGGTCTTGGGGAATGCAATCTTTTCTCTTTCCTTGTATCTGTAGCTAAATGTTGTTCAAACACTCCATGTCTTACTGAGTTATAATCTCCTTAAATGGTCAATGGAACACATACCTGTCTACTAAAGCAGACTTGCAAGATGGGAAGACACAGTGTAAAGAGGTTCTGGATGCATTTGAGTAGACCCAGGTTGGTCATATCCATGCCTTTAACACAGTGGTTCTCAACTTGTGGGTCCCTAGATGTTTTGGCCTTCAACTCCCAGAAATCCTAATAGCTGGTAAACTGGTAGGGATGTCTAGAAGTTGTAGGTCAAAACACCTGGGGACCCACAGGTTGAGAACCACATAGCATACTAGATGCTATGATCACTATAGTATAGTTTATATTTCAGAGAAAGAACTTGGGTAAACCACCTCTGAGTACGCCTTGACAAAAAAAACTTTGTTATCTGTTAGATACCAATTAGAATAGAGGAGAGATTTGTCCCTTCTAACAGCAGCCAGAGTTCTAATAAATTGTTGAATCTGCAAAGTGGAGGACTGACTGATACTTCTCTACTAGTAAGTACATCTGTGCTGGGCTGGGAAGAAATCCCTAAATTGAAATTCTATTGGTTAAAGACATTCAATGAGATAGCTGCTGTGGCTTTTTAAAATTAAAAATGTTTTTGTTAAAACTTTAAAACATTCCCAAAACTTTACAGATGTATGAATATTTATGAAACTTGGGGGGAATGAACTCTGGTTATCTTGTGTCATTGTATAGAAAATTCAAAGAGATAGCTCTTGTTGTTTTTTTAAATAAAAAAAAACCAGTTGTTTGTAAAAAAAAACCTTAGAAATTCCCCAAAAAAACAGGGCATGAGTGAAACATTCTGAAACTTGATGGTAAATGTGTTCTATAATTGTAGCAGGTGTCATGACAATAGCGCTAACAATGACTGAGAAAGCAGTCCCAGAAGTTTCCCCATTGGCACAATTACTTAATAAAAAAGCAACAAAAAAGTAGTTAACCCATTATAGTTAGGATACGGACCCCATCCAATTTTGTAAACACTTTAGAAATGATTTTTCCCTCACCCCCTATTTTATAATGACTTTGAAACATTTTTTTTCATTGATCTCACAGGCCTAATAGATATCAAAGACTTTTCTCATTGTGCAGTTTTCACAATAAAATAAAATAAAATAAAATCCAGTGCATGTTTCTGTCTGAAAAGCAACACTTTCACTTAGGCTTCTGTACATTTTCCAAAGTAAACTGTCACTTCTCATCTACAAAAAATATTGCAGAAACATTACAGAAACATTGTAGAAATCAGTTTCTAACTTAGATACACTCTGTGTATTTTTGATTTAAACAATTTTTGCCAATAAAGTGCTGAAGTTTGAATAATCTCACAGTTGTTCTCATTCCACTTTTTACTCCTAGTCTCAAGTGTCAGAAGGCCCTTCTTTAATCAAGAATCTAGATATTAATAGGTATTCTTTTTATTTCTTGTAATGAGAGGTTAATTCCATTCACCAAAAATGACTCCTTTGATATTAGGAAATCAATTTTCCACTCCCTGGTAGATGGCTTCAGATCATTCTACTACATTGGACCAATTCATTCCTTTTCTTTGGGATTTTTTGAAAATTGTACATTTGCAAAATGGGCTGAAGATTATGAAAATGACTCCCAGTATCACGCCAAGGAACATTTTTAAAGGATCCTAAATTGTGTTTTGCCCATTTTAATTAGTGGTTTAGATATTCTGTAGATATAGCACCATCTGACGCTATAGAGGAAGATTGTGCTGTTGTATGTAACAAGGAGGAAATAGAAGAATACAAGAATTGCACTCCCCTGTACAAGTGGTAATGGACTTGTTCTGCTTTCCTCTTTTTCAGGTAATTCTCTGAGGTGTGAAACTTGTGTCAGCTTAGGAAGGACATGTAGCGGAGACACTTTGACCTGCACAAGTGACAAAAATATGTGTGTTGTCATCTTGATTGAAAATTCACTAAGTGAGTCTTTTCTCCAGAGACATTGAAATTGAGTGGTGGGAAATGACTTAACAGACATAGAAAACAATCTGCTAGATCAGGGGATCCTTAAGATAAGGCCTGCAGGCTGGAATTTACCTCTTTCTGTCAACAGCATTGTATCTCCAGGAGCTCTCGTAGGACATTACTACAATCTTCTGCGAGAGCTCTTGAACATTGTGAGGAGCCCCTGAGACAACACAAGCTATGAAAACTAGCTTTCATAGCAAGTTTCTAGAAAGCAATTTTCATTATCTCTTACAATTTCCAGAGTCAGATTACTAGACATAGTAAAAGTCATTATTGCCACATGTTTTTTTAAAAGGAAAATGTTTCCCTGATACTTTGGTAAACTATTCAATATGACCCCATAAGACAAGGAGATGGGAGAATGTAGGAAAATCAGTACCCTAAACAAAATTTATGCAGAAAATATAGAAAAAGAAATTGATGTAGATACAAAGTATAAAGCAGGTCGAGGGAGGGAAATCCTAATGGTGACTGTGTAGTGGCCACAGGTCAGGAAGAAGACGGCATCAAGGAATCACATATCTGTTTCATGTACAGTAGAGTCTCACTTATCCAACATAAACGGTCCGGCAGAATGTTGGATAAGTGAATATGTTGGATAATAAGGAGGGGTTAAGGAAAAGCCTATTAAACATCAAATTAGGTTATGATTTTACAAATTAAGCACCAAAACACCATGTTATACAATACATTTGACAGAAAAAGTAGTTCAATACACAGTAATGCTATGTAATAATTACTGTATTTACGAATTTAACACCAAAAATCATGATGTATTGAAAACATTGACTACAAAAACATTGACTACTAAAAGGCAGACTGCGTTAGATAATCCAGAATGTTGGATAAGCGAATGTTGGATAAGTGAGACTCTACTGTACCTACAGTATGCATATTAACTACATTTTCTGGAGAATGAAATTGAATGCATAATTTGCTCCTTGGTGGTGGTGATGGTGGTGGTGGTGGGGGGGGGGGGGGAGTAAGAAAGACAAACAAGAGATACATGGAATGAGATAATTGTTGCATTTGGCTGACTCCAAGATCAAATATAATTCATATTTCTCCACTTTGAGTAAGTAAATTGCCTATTTTCAGATGGAATCCCTGGATATATAACAATGAAGTCCTGTGCATCCCCAAAAATATGTGGGCAACCTTTACAATACCTGAATATGGGGTCAGGGAAATATGAACGGACACGTATCACCTGTTGTATAAGAAACGCCTGCAAGGCAGTTTCTCCTCGATGTAAGTATCCTGGAGGTTGATTTTTCTTTTGGCCTGGCCTGGCAGCTCTCCAGAAGTGGCTGGGCAACAGTTTGCAGGAGCATTGGAATCAGCAGTTGAGCAAAGTAAGGGGGGCTGTGCAGTTTCCAACTTTGCTTTAGGTGGAGTCCCATAAGGAACTTTGTTTTAGGTGGAGTCCCATAAAGTCAAAGTAATTAGACCTCTCTTTTTTTGATGAGAAGCAACACGGAGGTTGTTGTATGTTTTCCGGGCTGTATGGCCATGTTCCAGAAGTATTCTCTCCTGATGTTTCGCCCACATCTATGGCAGGCATCCTCAGAGGTGTGAGGTTCACTTCCCGTTCTCAGGGTCAAGCCAATAGTACATTTTGATTCAAAGAGAAAGTGGTGTCATCTCTGCTCCCTTGTTTTCTTTCACAGCTGAAACTATCAGAGGGGTGGATAGTGGGAAGGGTTTTTGCCAAAGTGCAATGCGCTGTTATGACTCAGCCATGCCACAAGGCCAAGCAACTGAAGTGGCTTGGCCTTGAAAGGATCATTAAGATTCATGAGACAGCTGAGAGCAACTGCACAGTGAATACAAGGTTGTGAGCCAGTGTAGGTGAACACATTAAAAAACACAACGAATTGTATTTTAAGTATTTCCTTGGCAGTTTTGCATCGTGTATATCTGCAAGATTTGCTATCACATCACTGCCAATGAAGTTATTAATTCCTTCCTTCAACCAAGCAATAATAATAATAATAATAATAATAATAATAATAATAATAACAACAACAACAACAACAACAACAACTTATTTATACCCCGCTACCATCTCTCCACAGGGACTCGGGCGGCTTGCATGGGGCAGAGGCCCAAACAACATAATTGATAAAATAAACAACAACATAAACACAGTTCACAGTATGATAAGATAACAACAGTAATCTATATATATAAAAGAGTGATGGCATCAGGGCAAGCCACAAAACAAAAAAACTACAGGCCGCCCAACCTCGAAATTTGACAACACAACCCATCATCCACGGCTCCAGTAAAATACAACAAAAAGAAAAGAAAAATAAAGTCCTAATTAGAGGGAGAGCAATAATTGTTTTTATCCAATTGCTGCCAGTTTAGAGGGCTAATCTCTGCCCACTTCGTCTCCTAGCAACCAATTCAGCCAAGGGACAGCCAGGGTTCAGTTAGGGGACAGGCAGACTTAGGCCTCACTTAGGTTTCTTCCACAGATTATCTAATTTGCACTGGATTATATGGCAGTGTAGACTCAAGGCCCTTCCACACAGCTATATAACCCATTTATAATCTTATATTATCTCCTTTGCACTGGATTATCTTGAGTCCACACTACCATATAATCCACTTTAGTGTGCATTTTATACAGCTGTGTAGAAGGGGCCTCATATAATCCAGTTCTAAGCAGATAATATAAGATTATCAATATGCAGTGGAGTCTCACTTATCCAACATAAACAGGCCGGCAGGATAAGTGAATATGTTGGATAATAAGAAGGGATTTAGGAAAATCCAATTAAACATCAAATTAGGTAATCGTTATACAAATTAAGCATCAAAACATCATATTATACAACAAATTTGACAGAAAAAGTAGTTCAGTGCTCAGTAATGCAATGTTGTAATTACAGTAGAGTCTCACTTATCCAACACTCGCTTATCCAACATTCTGGATTATCCAACGCATTTTTGTAGTCAATGTTTTCAATATATCGTGATATTTTGGTGCTAAATTCATAAATACAGTAATTAATACATAGCATTACTGCATATTGAACTACTTTTTCTACCAAATTTGTTGTCTAACATGATGTTTTGGTGCTTCATTTGTAAAATCATAACCTAATTTGATGTTTAATAGGCTTTTCCTTAATGCCTCCTTATTATCCAACATATTCGCTTATCCAACATTCTGCCGGCCCATTTATGTTGGATAAGTGAGACTCTACTGTACTGTATTTACAAATTTACCACTAAAATATCACAATGAATTTAAAACACTGACTACAAAAACATTGCTTATGAAAAGGCAGACTGCGTTGGATAATCCAGAACATTGTATCAGCGAATGTTGGATAAGTGAGATTCTACTTTAATATGAAATAATTACTGGGATAAAATAATGCAGAACAATATAATCTCTAAAACCAGGACAGTAAATAAAGACCAACAGTCTGAAAGCAGGAAAATTCGAAATTCCACAAAGGAATCAATCAGGGCCAGCTAACACCTCCTAAGAAAGGATTCTTCCAGAAAGGAAGCTGAGAAGGGAGTGAAGCACTGTGTATTACCAAAGTCATTATTATTACTATCATTACTATTATTATTATTATTATTATTATTATTATTATTATTATTATTATTATTGTGTTGCGGTCAACCGTGAAAATGAATACAATCTGGTTCCAAGTATTCAAAAACACTAAAATCAGAATATATAAAAATTAATGTGGTATAATAAAACAATACAATCTCTAAAATCAGAACACTAAATAAAGAACAACACTCTGAAAACGGGAATTCCACACAGGAAACAATCAGGGCCAGCTAACACCTCCCAACAAAATATTCCCATCATCAAAGTCTGGCAAATCCTCTGTTTTCTCAGGGCCACAGACAGTAGAAGCACATTAAATATCGCAAACAACACCACTCTGAAAACAAGGGAATTCCAGACAGGAAACAATCAGGGCCAGCTAACACCTCCCAACAAAAAATTTACTCGGGGAGGAAAGAGCCAGGCTTTAAAGCGGCAAGGCCATTACATCCTAATCATTTTTCCTAATTGCAGCATTCATACTTGCCTCCAACAGACAAAAAAAATCAGAAATATTGTATATTCACAACCTTTAGGAAATAATATCCCCTGATGGCGCAGCATGTTAAAGCGCTGAGCTGCTGAACTTCTGGACCGAAAGGCCGCAAGTTTGAATTGGGGGAGCAGAGAGAGCCCCCACTGTTAGCCCCAGCTTCTGCCAACCCAGAAGTTCGAAAACATGCAAATGTGAGTGCATCAATAGGTACTGCTCCGGCAGGAAGGTAACGCCGCTCCATGCAGTCATCCCACATGACCTTGGAGGTGTCTACGGACAACGCTGGCTCTTCGGCTTAGAAATGGAGATGAGCACCAACCCCCAGAGTCAGACATGACTGGACTTAACGTCAGGGGAAAACCTTTACCCTTTACCTTAACTACCACCAATTCCTCAATACTTTATTTCCCATAACACCAGACTTCTCCACAGCAATGCGTGGCCGGGCACAGCTAGTGCAATATAAAATGAGACTATTATAACAGTTAAAAATCAGTCAACTAAAGCAGCAATACAAGAGTAAAATGTTGAATTAAAGTGCATAGAAAGTAAGGACATAATAATACAGGATAGATTATTAATACCATCTGATGAGATTCTCCTCCTCTGTGTTACATCATGCTGTGCAACATCATTTAAACAACTTACCCACATCTTTGGGGCTTAGCAAAGTCAGTACTCCATGAAGGGGGTCCTTGCAGTATGGTAGAAATTCCTTACTCCTTTCATAGCTTTTCTTGTCCTAAAACTTTGGATAAAGAAAGAGTGATGACGAACAGGAGTTCCTCATTCCTACCCATATATTTCTCAGTACTGTCTTCTCCTCATTTCTCTGTGAAAAGTAGTGAAATTAGAAACTTTAAAATAAACCTTTTCTCCCCCAAGAAATGAAAGGATCAGTGTGTGCCAAGAAGATAGAAGCACTTGGAGTCTCAACAGAGAATTTAAGCAAGTTTAAGTCTAAGTTTTAAATACTGCATTAGGTTTCTGGATCATCCTTCTCCAGGCATAGCTGAGAAAGTTGCAAAGTTATGTCAACTTTGTTATGTAAGCTAACAACCGGCTAGAGAAACATAATAAAAATGTCTGATGCCCTCTAAGGAAAAATATCTTCTACAGGAGAGTTTGAAAAGAACAGATTAATAGACCCCTCACATGAAACTTGGTTGGCACATGGCATCTCCCTAGGTCTTTTGTAACCATTTGCCACCCTAGTAGCACACTAACTCCTTGTTAGCTGGATATAGCTTGCCTAATAATAATAATAATAATAATAATAATAATAATAATAATAATAATAATAACTTTATTTATACCCCGTCACCATTTTCCATGTTAGCAGAGAGCAAAGGGGAGTCTCTTTTCCATACCTAAACAAGTTTTTCATTCAGATGCCTGTCGCAGCATGTGCGTCTAGGAAAAGAGTTGGATGTGTTGGCATTCTCCATCAGGTTTGAATGTTTGCTAGACCTAAGCTACATTTTTGTCTTGTGGACAAGGTAGCTGTTGCTGTTTTGGGGAGTGTCAGGACCCAGGCTGCAGAGCACCAATAACCATGCGCAGAGACCAGATTCTATCTAATATCTTTATTAAAGAAATATATAAAGTCAATAAAAACAAGTGAAGAATATAGTTCAGAAGCAGACCTTTCAGGAAAGGCCAAATATAGTCCAGGAAAATATTGTCCAATATAAGATATTAGAGTCCAAAGTTATAATCCATTAACCGCAACACACACTTTGCCAAGCAATAGTGTGGGGAGATGACAAGGTCTTATAGTCTATTGAAGCTTGACAACAAGGCTGGAACACAAGCTTGATTCTTGGCTGGATCAAGACTTGAAACGTGGCAACATGAAGCATGAAACAAGGTCCGTGGCAAAACGTGAGACAAGGCAAGACTTGAAACTAGATCCGGGAAGCAGGGAACAAGGAATACGAAGTCCACACACGATCTCTCTCTCAGGCTGATCAATTGACTCCACAAGGTTCCCCTTGCGGCAAAACCCCTATATAGGGTCTTGTTTTCCCGCCAACAGAACACTTTCCCTGGAGAACAAGAAGCGAAACCCAACTCTGTCCAGATGCATGACTCCTTAGACTTTCCCAAGGGAAGCAGACCTAATCAGCTAGTTGTTTGGCAGCGATTCTGGGACTCCGGCGATTAGCCTCCCTGACTCCTCTATCTCTATTATAATTGTCCTTTCGGGAAAACGGGGGAGAATTCTGCCCAAGGCTTGTTTGGTTAACTTCCTGAGGGCAAACATCCTCCAGGTGGAGAGGCTCCGATTCAAGCTGAACCGGTGGAAATCCCATGTTTTCCTCCTCGTCTGCCACAATAGCACTAGGAACGGGACTACAAGGCCCATGAGACATCACAGGGAGTGACGTATATTTCATCTGAGGTTTTGGGATGATTTGTGCTTTATGGGATAATTTGTAGAAGCAGAGACCCTTCTGGTCATGTATATACTTTGGAATCCATGCTGTACACGTATCCATGGTAACCTGACTTGATAGTATTAACCACAGATACCACTTTTACCTGCTCTTTCTATATGGTTTCAGTCCCACCAGGGTTCATCAAATCCAATGGGAGGCAGTGCCCGGCCTGCTTTGGCAGTCAGCATTCTCCATGTGGATCAGGCATGGTAGATTGTTCCATGAGACCCATTGCCTTGATGTGGAGCAAGTCGCTGATCTAGGTAATTCCAAATTTCAAGATTTGTATGTAGCTATTATCTGATGTCACACAACAGACCTATCGAACACAAGGTGCTTGTGAGGTTAATGATGAAGAAACTCTGAACTAGTACATTTTATGTAGGCGTGTCTCAGTTAACAAAATAGTTGATGAAGAACCAACTTTTTACAGTGGAAATTGCAGTTTGGTTGTGATGGGCCAGTCATTACATGGTCAGGTTTAGACTCACTGGGACTCAAAACCTCTGTCAGGCTGGGTACCGATCATGATGGCCTGCCCCAGGAGGTTGAGGGATCTGGGTGGAATCTTGGTGATTTTCTTGTGGACTCTGCAGGTGATTCTGTTGAAGCTTTGGCTGACTCTAAAATGGAAAAATGAATAGGGCAGTAGACACGATTGTTCCTGAGCATCCCCTCTTACAGGGTGGAGTTAGACCAGTCCCCTGTTTTTCCAGAGAATTTTGCAGTGATGAAACAAGTGAGATGGAAACTAGAACAATGTTGGCTCAAAGCGAATCTGACCCAACATGGACTAGTGTTTACATGATGACAAATCCAGGCCTTCAAGATGGATGTGGTCCCTTGGGCACTTTCTTCCAGTCCTCATCTGCTTCGGCCCTCCTCTCAGCATGCAGATGTGGTGGCCTGCCATGTCCCCAGACTCAAAAGAGGGCTGGGGCAGAGACACGTAGCTGCCCAGGGCTTCTTCACACTCGGGAAGAGGTGGAGAATCTATGGAAATGCTGTGGAGGAGAGGGGAAGGGGGCATGAGTTTTTTCCTCAGCATGGGACACCTGGCCTTTTGACCACGTTCTCCCCTTTAACTGCTGTTTTTTTTTTGCCAGCGCAAGAAGGACAAGTTGCAGGCTCAGTTTGCTGGATAGATGGGGAGGAGGGAGGAGGAGGTGGAGGATGGGAGACAGAGAGGAGCCCAAAAAATGCCTCACTCTGACCCAACGAACCCTAACCCACAAAGCCACAGCTTCCTCACCCTCGGGAAGGAAAACTGCATCCTGCCCTTCATGGCAAAATGACCCCCCTCTGCCCGCCCTTTTGATCTTTCAACATATGGCCCATATGGAAAAAAGGTTGCCCATGCCTGGCCTACACCATGGGAATGGAGTCTGCCACCATTGTATCTGCCAAGAACTGGCCAGCGGAGCTGTTTCATTTGATCAATGGGCTATTGCACAGTGGTCTTCAAGGGAAAAATGCTGGCCACTCAATAGCCATTTCAGTCTGGTTTCAGGCCTGACTATGGGACAGAGACAGCTGTGGTCACCTTGGTGGATGACTTACACAGAGAACTGGACAGTTGGAGTATGTCCCTCTTGGTTCCCCTGAACCTCTCAGCAGCTTTCGATACATCGGCTTTTGATTGATCATGGTAAGCCTCTGAGCCACCTCATTGAGGTAGAACTTGGAGTCACTGTTTTCCTGTGGCTCTGGTCCTTCCTGGAGGGGAGAACCTCAAAAGTGGGGTTGGGGGATCCCTATTGGAGCCTTTGGCCATTCCTCCAGGTTGTGGTTTGTCCCTCAAGCTGTTGACATGAAGCCACTGGAAGAGATCCTCCAGAATTCTGGAGTGGAGTCCCATCCATATGGAGATAATCCTTTCCACACAAAGTCAAGGAAGCTGTTCTGGTTCTAAACCAGTGTCTAACATCAGAAATAGAATGGATGAGGCAAATTAATTTGAATCTAAAATACAAATTTTTATAAATCTTTGTGAGAGAGAAATGGTTATTGAACTTTTTCTGATTTCCTGCCTTGACTTTTTTACTAGGTTTCTTTACGAGAGAATACTACAGGAAGGGCTGTATTACATCTCTGTTCTGTGTAGGGTGGGACATACTTTATAAGCCACGGAACTGAAATTGTTAAAAAGGAATGCACCCCAGCTTCTGCTATAGACTGAGTTCCTCACAGTACATCTCAATACCCTGATGCTGAACTGACTTTGCATTACAGTCCACCTGTTTAAAAAAAGACATTTTAATTTTATTGACTACAATCCACATATAGTACTTGAAAAAGGCCAATAAGTTATTAGAGTGGTCAACAGAGCCAGAATATGTTAAAATCTGTGTTATTAAATTGGCAAAAAATTTCAGATGCCAAATTATGATGTCAGAGTGGGAAACAATTTGGAATAAGAAACTAAAGTATACATATGCCTCAGACCTACAAGAAAATTGGCTTAAAATGTTCCACGGATGGCATATAACACGGAAAAAAAAATTCGGAATAATGTACAAAAATACCCAAAATATAAATGCTGGAAATGTAAAAAACAAGAAGGGTCTTACTTCCATATCTGGTGGACTTGCCCAGAAACAATTTTTTTTTTGGAAAATAATACATGAGGAAACACAGAAAATATTACAAAAATCATTCCCAATGAAGCCAGAATCTTATTTACTTGGATTAACGGAGAACACAATAAATTTTAATCAGAATGAGGACATTATATTCACCTATGCTGTGACAGCCGCAAGAATAACCTTTGCGAAATATTGGAAACAAAAAGAACTCCCAACAAAACAACAATGGTTGGAGAAATTGGACGATATATATGATATGGATAAACTAACATACTTAATGAAAGTGAGTAGAGGAAATGCAATAAAACGAACAAACTGGGAAAAATATGAAGAATATAAGAAAAAGTCAAAGGAAAAATAAGTAAAAGGAG
The DNA here is from genome assembly GCF_035594765.1 of Anolis carolinensis. Lineage (NCBI taxonomy): Eukaryota > Metazoa > Chordata > Lepidosauria > Squamata > Anolidae > Anolis > Anolis carolinensis. Next base: position 12,638,129 of record NW_026943821.1, on the reverse strand, counting down.
AACCCGAGAAAGGACATTTGGAACTAGACCAGACTATAAAAAGAAAATGAACAAGAAATGAAAATCAAACCACAAAGGACAAAAAGCGGAAGACCAAACAGAACTTTTTATTCCCCATTATCCCGTCAAATCCCTTTAATACCTAATCCATGTTTCTTCCTTTCTTTTTATTTTTCCTTTTCCCCCCTTCTTTTTCTCTTTCTTCTTTTCTTTCTTTCTTTGCTACACCCCAATCTTATTACCAACCTATCCTCACCTACCCTATCCCTTGTATATACACAAAAGAAAATTTGAATAAAAATTATTAAAAAGAAAAAAGAAAAAGACCAATAAGTAACGTGCACCCATACTTCTAACCTATGCTACAAACTAAAAACTAATAAAACTGCTACTAAAAAGAAATTCACACACTTTACGTGTTGCAGAAAGAAAAAAGAATGAGAAATAAACGAATTAACAAGTTGGCCTACAATTTTCCTATCAATGGTCTATCTTGAGGGATACATGATTCCACCAGTATTTTACAGACTTGAAAATGTAGCTTCTTTTAGTCACGAGATTATCAATAAATCCTTGAAAATGGAAATGGAATTTTTCAAGGCTATTGAAATATGGAGTTTGTAGGCTCAGGTCATTTCTCAGACTTTTCAATATTTAGCCGATTTTTAATAGCATTATGTTAAGTATTCCATTGATTCCAGTTCCATTTTCTCTCTCTGAAATTTTCAGCCAAACAACATTTGTTGTCATGTTCAAAATTTGTTCCTAAACATACATTCTTGCAATAAGAAGATGTACTAATTTATGGGGAAAGGAATAAGTTCTGACAATGTGTGGAAATTAATAGAAAGGCTTTGAGAGAGAAAATGTTTTCTGAATGTCTATCTCTGTTGATTAAAATGTGCAATAACATCAAGACACCTGTAATATTTGTTACCATGAAAAGAACAAATAAAGAATTCAGCCGGGCTCAGCACAGCAGGCTAAACCACTATGCTGCAGAAAGATCCTACTGATTGAACGGTCAGCAGTTCGAGCCCGGGTTGGGGATGAGCACCTGCCATTACCCCAGCTCACCTGCCCACCTAGCAGAGGCAACAGAAGAAATGCGAATAGATAAATAGGTACTGCTTTTGTTGTGGGGAGGCTATAAAGGAGAGTTTAAGGACATCGTTCGGGAGGATTGGAGGAGCTCCTCGGCATGGAAGATGGAGTGACAGCATGCCCCCTGCCCCCAAATAGCTGGAGCCAAACACAGCCTCCAAAGATGTGAAATAAGATGTGAAAAAACCTCTTCTGTGTTGTCTGTTCTTGTTAATTGTATAATTGGCATTGAATGTTTGCCATATATGTGTTTTGTAAAGCTGCTCTGAATCCCCTTTGGGGTGAGACAGGCAGGGTATAAATACAATTAAATAAATAGATAGATAGATAGATAGATAGATAGATAGATAGATAGATAGATAGATAGATAGATAGATTTGAGAAATGATTGAAAAACACTTCTCAAGAATCACAGTCTCTAATTCTCTCTGTCCTTAAGCATATTGCCTGGAGTGTTATCAAAATCCACCTTTTGAAGGTTGCTTGCTTAAAATGTAGGTCAGTGGTTCTCAACCTGTGGGTCCCCAGATGGTTTGGCCTATAACTCCCAGAAATCCCAGCCAGTTTACCGGCTGTTAGGATTTCTGGGAGCTGAAGGCCAAAATATCTGGGGACTCACAGGTTGAGAACCACTGGTGTAGGTGGTCTGTTCTGGTGTGGGGTGGCTTATGTGGTTTTTAAAAAGCTGTTACCAAAAGGAGGTGGGAAAAACTGAATGCATATAGTTCATAGGTAAACTAGAAAACCTTCCCTGTTCATGGTTTTCTGGGAAGATTGTAAACCTTCAATTTAAATGTGTGTGTGTGTGTGGTTTTTTTTGGCAGGGGAGTAATCTTCAATATAGTGGCCTAAATATTCTAAAAGAACCACATTCATATGATCTTGGATACTAAGCAAGGCCAACTTCGGTTACTACTTGTATGGGAGACTGCCAATAAATTCTTCCAGGTGTCACCATGTATGTTTCAGAGAAAGAACCTGGTAAAACCACATCAGAATATTCATTGGCTTTAAAAACAACTTGTCAAATTCATGGGGTCACCATCCATCAACAGGTCACTGTAAGACATGTACCCATAGGCACTGAATATTGCTAAGACTGGAGATGAAAAGGTAGGTGGGAGAAGCACCTGCAGGAAGCAGATGAAGGAAATGGCAGAGGAGTAAACACTCTCTCCCCCCCCCCCCCCATATCAGAAATGAGAACTCTAGTATACCACCTAATACAGGTACCTTATCACACAATCACTTAATCACATGCCATTTTTTAAAAAATAAACACGGTACAGCTAAGGAAGTTTTGGGGCACCAAACAGAGCAGAGGTGTGCCACCCTTATAGTGTTCTTGCTTAGGTGGACTATTGTCATCATTCCAAAAGTTTCCTTCAATTTCAGGTCCATGGTAAAAACTGGTCAACTAGGATGGATCTGAGGACCAATTTCAAGTTTGTTCATTGAGTTTCAATTTCCAAAATTTATTTTTAATTGCCCTTTTCTATTTTTTAGAACTAAGAGAATGGAAAGCATACATAATAAAATAATAATAATAATAATAATAATAATAATAATAATAATAATAATAATAAAGAAGAAGAACATGCCCTGGCAGAATATGTAAATTAAAGTGAAGAACCTGCTTTGATTGAAGTCAAAAATCAGAAACTCCTCAAAACACAGCAGACAAAGAATCACTACAAGAAAACCGCACTACAAACTAGAGCTGACAGCTGGCATAACAAAACACTGCATGGAAAGTTCCTTGACAAAATTGAAAAAAAAGCTGATAAGGAGAAGACCTGACTATGGCTCACGAATGGGACCCTAAAGAAGGAGACAGAAGGCCTGATCCTTGCAGCCCAGGAGCAAGCTATCAGAACAAATGCAATTAAGGCCAAGATCGAAAAATCAGCTGATGACCCAAAATGCAACCTGTGCAAGGAAGCTGACAAAACCATTGATCATATCCTCAGCTGCTGTAAGAAAAATCACACAGACTGACTACAAACAGAGACACAACTATGTGGCCCAAATGATTCATTGGAACTTACGCCTCAAGTACCACCTCCCAGCAGTAAAGAACTGGTGGGATCACAACCTGCAAAAGCATTGGAGAATGAGCACGCAAAGATACTGTGGGACTTCCGAATCCAGACTGACAAAGTTCTGGAAGACAACACACCAGACATCACAGTTGTGGAAAGGAAAAAGGTTTGGATCATTGATGTTGCCATCCCAGGTGACAGTCGCATTGACAAAAACAACAGGAAAAACTCAGCCACTATCAGGACCTCAAGATCGAACTTCAAAGGCTCTGGCAGAAACCAGTACAGGTGGTCCCGGTGGTGATGGGTACACTGGGTGCCGTACCAAAAGATCTCAGCCGGCATTTGGAAACAATAGACATTGACAAAATTACTATCTGCCAACTGCAAAAGGCCACCCTGCTTGGATCTGCGCGCATCATCCGAAAATACATCACACAGTCCTAGACACTTGGGAAGTGTTCGACTTGTGATTTTGTGATACGAAATCCAACATATGTATCTTGTTTGCTGTGTCATACCATGTCATTGTGTCAATAATAATAATAATAATAATAATAATAATAATAATAATAATAATAAGCATTCCTTTGGGAAAGCAGCACTTTAAGAAGCCAGCCAACACTGGAGAGCACCTGGCACTCTGTGGCCGTTGGTTGCAGGTGGGCAGAGAGATCTGCACCATAAAGGACTGGAATGGTTGAGCTAGGAGGTGCCAAGTGGTAAGGTGTCCTTTTCTTTGATCCTCCCTCATTCTAAGACTATTTTGAGGTGTAAGCTCATTCACATTTCCAGAAATGTAATCAGTAAGCAAATAAAGAAATAATAGATTTTTTAGACATTATTTTGGGAGATACTGGGGGTTGAGGCAAAAGTGGGGAGATCAATGCCAGGTGGTGGTGGGTTGAATCTAACATGTGGCCTGTGGGCCTTACTGTTCTCCCGAGTGTCGTGGATTGTACTGGTTTGATGGAACATTGTGACTTAATTTAAGGCAGTTTCTTTTAACTTCTAAATGGATCGATTGCTTGACATATTCAACTAGAAAAGTATGCCTTAGATTGAATCCTATTTCCCTTCTGTCACTATAGTTTTGCTGGGCTGTTGTTCTCATCTTTCTACTGTCCTGGAAAGATACAAGGGTATAACATTTAATAACATTTCAGTAGAGCCAGGATTTCTGGGGGGTGGGGTCCGGGGGGGGGGGAGGGTTCCATCGAAGGTTCCATCGAGGTTGTGTGGGGGAGGAGGGGGTGTGGCCAACAGTTTCCCAGGGAGAAGCGCAACAGGTGTCTTGCGACCCTGGAGAAGGTTAGGTGTGGTAGCCTCCATGGCAGCCCCTCCGGGTTGAAGGTACTGCTGCTTAATGCCAAATCCGCCAGTGGGAAATCTGCAATTATCCAGGACTTAATCCTGGATGAGCGGGCGGATCTGGCTTGCATCACCAAGACCTGGTTGGATGAACTGGGTGGGGTAAACCTTACCCAGCTTTGTCCTCCAGGTTTCGGGGTGCATCAGCAGGCCAGGCCTGGAGGGCGGGGAGGTGGGGTTGCGGTGGTCTTTCGGCAGTCCATCGCCCTGGTCAGATGCGCCGTTCCGCAATCTGCTGGGTTTGAGTGTCTCCATTTGAAGGTGGGTACCCAGGACAGTTTGGGGATTCTGCTGGTGTACCGTCCACCCCGCGACACAGCAGTCTCCCTACCTGAGCTAACTGAGGTGGTCTCTAGCGTGGTGTTGGGCTCCCAGCGCCTTTTGGTATTGGGTGACTTCAATATCCACGCTGAGGCCACCTTGACAGGTGCGGCTCAGGAATTCATGGCCGCCATGACGACCATGGTGCTGTCCCAAGTAATATCGGGTCCCACCCATCAATCTGGTCATACACTCGACCTGGTCTTTGTTGTGGGCGATGGTTTGGTCAGAGTGGAAGAGCAAACTATTCTTCCATTGTCATGGTCTGACCATTATCTGATCAGTTTAAGACTCACAGTGTCCTCAAACCTCCGCAGGGGTGGTGGGCCCATTAAGATGGTCCGCCCCAGGAGACTTATGGATCCTGAGGGACTCCTGACGTCTCTTGGGGTTCTGTCTGCTATGGAGGCTGACGATCCTGTCGATGCCTTGGTCACTCGTTATAATACCGAGTTGTCCAGGGCTATTGACATGATCGCTCCCGAACGTCCCCTCTCGCTGCGTGGAGTTGCCCCGGCTCCCTGGTTCACCGGGGAGCTGGCAGAGATGAAATGTGGGAGAAGGAGACTAGAGTGGCGCTGGCGGAGAACTCGTGACATTTCTGACCGAGCATGGTCTAAAGCTGCTATTAGGGCTTATTCCGCGGCCTTGCGGGCAGCCAGGAATGTTTTCACGACTGCCTGCATCGCGTCTGCAACAAATAGATCTTCTGAGTTGTTCCAAGTTGTTGGGGAGCTCTTCCACCCTTCTCAGGGTGGGGGGGGGCACCTGACTCCTCGGCAACTCGGTGTAGCGAGTTCGCTCACCATTTTGCAGACAAAGTCGCTCAGATTCATTCTGACTTGGACGCCAGTCTTGATGCATTGCCAAGTGAGGTAACCGAGGCATCTGTCTGTTTGATCTTGTGGGATTCGTTTCAGTTTGTGCAACCTGATGATGTGGACAAGATTCTTGGAGCGGTGAGGGCGACTACCTGTGCCCTAGATCCCTGCCCATCTTGGCTTTTAAAACAGGCCAGTGGTGGGTTAGTTGATTGGTTTGTGGCAATAATTAATGCCTCTTTGGGGCAGGGCAAATTTCCATCCAGCCTAAAACAAGCCGTGGTAAGGCCTATTTTCAAGAAGGCCTCATTAGATCTGACCAATCCTTGTAACTACAGGCAAATCTCTAACCTACCATTCTTGGGCAAGGTCTTGGAGCGGGTGGTTGCCTCTCAGCTCCAGGGATTCTTGGAAGATACGGATTTTCTGGACCAATCACAGTCTGGCTTCAGGCCTGAGTTCAGTACCGAGACGGCTTTCGTCGCCTTGGTGGATGACCTCCGCAGGGAGCTGGACAGGGGGAGTGTGACCCTGCTGGTTCTCTTGGATATCTCAGCGGCTTTCGATACCATCGACCATGGTATCCTTCTGGGGCGGCTCTCTGGAATGGGCCTTGGGGGTACTGCACTCCAGTGGCTCCAGTCCTTTCTGGAGGGTCGTTCCCAGTTGGTGAAGCTGGGGGACACCTGCTCGGACCCCTGGCCATTGACCTGTGGGGTCCCGCAAGGTTCTATTTTGTCCCCCATGCTTTTCCCCCCCCCCCCCCGGCTTTTGTCGTCTGTTAGATTTTTCATTTTAATTCAAGGTTTCTTCCCATTCCAAATAAATTTGCGTATGTCTTTATTCCAATTTGTAAAGTTCTTTTGGTTCCTTAGGATTGGGAGGCATTGAAACAGAAATAGCATTTTTGGGAGTATGTTCATTTTGACCGTTGCCATTCTACCCCATAGCGAGATCTTTAAATTTTTCCATGTCTCTAGATCTTTTTTTATTTCGTCCCATGTTTTCTCGTAGTTATTTTTTACTAGTTGAATATTTTTTGATGTAATATTTATCCCTAGGTATTTAATTTTTGAGGTTATCTGGATCCCGAATTGTTCTATTATTCTGTCTTGTTTTTTCTTTTGGATATTTTTTTGCTATAGCTTTAGTTTTACTTATGTTCATTTTAAATCCTGCTAAATCTCCGTATTCCTTGATAGTCTCCATCCATTTCTCTCCCTTGTTCACCGGGTCTTCTATAAAACATATTAGGTCGTCCGCATAAGCTCTTACCTTGTATTTCAGCACCCTGTAATTCTTTGTCCTCTCTGATTTTATTTAGTAATATCTCTAATATCATTATAAATATTAATGGTGACAAAGGGCAGCCTTGTCTTGTCCCTCTCTGTATTTTAATTGGTTCTGTTTCTGAGTTGTTTATTATGATTTTTGCTGTTTGGTCTTGATAGATTGTGTCTAATAAATTTTGAAAATAATAACCTATGTCCAGTTCTTGCGTTAAAAGTTTTAAAAAATTCCAATTCACCCTATCAAAAGCTTTTTCAGCGTCTATCGCTAGAAAAAGCACTTCTCTCTGGTTATTTATTTCATAATATTCAATGAGATCGAGGAATATACGAACATTATCTTTAATGTGTCTATTTGGAAGGAATCCCACTTGGTCTTCCTTTATCCATTTTGTTAGGAATTGTTTTAGTCTCTCAGCTAAGATGTTTGAAAAAATATTGTAATCTACATTTAGTAGGGAGATGGGTCTGTAGTTCTTAATTTCTTCTGGGTCAGTATTTTCTTTGTATTATATATAATATTTTTATTGTGTTATTTGCAAGCAATCTGTATATTTCTCCTTACATGTCAACAAATATGTTCTTTTTTTCCAATGAATAAAACCACATCAATATACCCATCACCTAGAAAACGTGTAAAGAAAAACTAACCAAAGCAATATTAAAGGAAGGGAGAAAAAGAGGGAAAAAAAGGAGGGGAGGGGGAGAAGAGTAGTTCAACAGATGCTATATTTTCCCTATAACTTCCAGAGCTCTAGATGTGGTCTTTTTTGTTGTTCTCTTTATTCATACCTTTAAAATTTGTAAGTAAAAAAAAAAAACATTTACTACCTATATTTTATGTTGTGATCCCAGAGAGTTTCGTTAGTCTAGTTTTATATAAAAAATTATTTTTCTCTTTTGTAAATAATCTATCATAGGTTTCCAGTCCGTTTCATTTTTAAAGTTTCTATCCTGAGCTAGTTTTTGAGTCAATAGATCCATATTCATTACGTCCAGCACTTTGTTAATCCATTTCTCGCTACTTGGTACTTCTTCTAGTTTCCATACTTGTGCTAGCACTATTCTTGCAGCTGTGGTCAGGAAGAATATAAGTTTATCAATGTTCTTATCCATTTGTGGGTCAGATATTCCCAGTAAAAAGTATTCTGGTTTAAAATCAATTTTTTTTTAATATTATGTTTGTAATTATTATATATATCTCGTACCAGAATTTTTTGATCTTTTTACATTCCCACCACATGTGTAGGAAAGTGCCCGTGTGCTTTCCACATTTCCAACAACATCCGTTATTTTTTCCTCTGGTGTATTTAGCCAATCTGTTTGGTGTTAGATACCACATATAAAACATTTTATACCAATTTTCCCTAATTTCATTAGCGTAGACCCACTTCAATTTTTTTGACCATAATTCTTCCCATTGATTCATATATATTGTATGTCCAACTGCTCTAGCCCATTTTATCATAACTTCTTTTATTTGATCTTCCTCTAGCGCCCAGGTAAGTAATTGTTTATATAATATTCTTATTAATTTGCTATTCAATTTCAAAATTTTGTCCCATAGTTTTTCTGCTGTTTCGAATCCTTTCTCCTTGTCTTCTTTATATTCTTCTTTAATCTGCCAATATTGAAGCCAATTCATTTTTGGATCTAGTTTTTTAAATTCTTCGTATGCTTTTAGTTTTATCTCTTGATCAGTGGTTATTAATAGTTGTTTATATGTAAACCACTGTTCAGCCGGAGATTCTCTTCTGTGGTTTGCTTCTGTAGGGGAGAACCACATAGAAGTTTTAGTGTGGAATCTATTTTTATATTTGTCCCAAACTTTAATTAATGCAGCCCTTATAAAATGGTTTTTGAAGTTCTTTTCTATTTTTATCTTATCTTTCCATAAATAACTATGCCACCCTCTTCTCAAATCTTCTCCCTCTAGAGTCAGAATTTTTTTCTTTTCTAGTGTGGCCCAATCCCTCACCCAGGTCAATGCCGCTGCTTCATAGTACAGTTCTAGGTCAGGAAGGCCTAGTCCGCCTCTTTTTCTACCATCTTTTAAGTTTGAGATTTTTATTCTAGCTTTTTTGTTGTTCCAAACAAACCTTTTGATGTCCTTCTCCCACATTGTGAAAATCTTCCTTGTTCTTATTATTGGTATTGTTTGAAATAAATATAGCATTTCTGGGAGGATATTCATCTTAACAACAGCTATTCTTCCCAGCAGAGACAAGTTTAGGTTATTCCATCTTTTCATTTTATCTTTTATTCCCGTCCATTTTTTTTCATAATTATTTTTTAGTAACTGTGCGTTACTTGTAGTAATCTCTACTCCTAAATATTTTACCTTTCTAACAATTTTTACTCCCATCTGTTTTTACAATTCCTCTTTCTTCTTCGCTGAGATGTTTTTGGTTAACATTTTTGTCTTTTCTTTGTTAATTTTGAATCCTGCTACCTCACCGAATGTTGTTATTTCTTCCCACCATTTGGGCCATTGATTTACTGGGTCTTCGATAATACAAGCCACATCATCCGCGAAGGCGCAGAGTTTGTAGCTATTGTTTTTTATTTTCAGACCTTTTAACTCCCCACTTTTCCTTATTCTTGTTAAAAAGACCTCCAAAGTAATTATAAAAATTAACGGGGATAACGGACATCCCTGCCTCGTCCCTTTGTAAATTCTAAATTCTTCTGTCTTATGTCCATTAACTATAATACTTGCAGATTGTTCCGAGTAAATTGATTCAATCGCATTAAGAAAATAGTAGCCAACGTCCATTTCCTTTAGGACCTCTATAATGAAATTCCAATTGACCTTATCAAAGGCCTTTTCGGCGTCCAGAAATAGCAGACTCACCTCTTTTTGTATGTTTTTATCGCAATGCTCAATTATGTTAAGAATAGTCCTGATATTATCTTTAATCTGTCTCCCCGGGAGGAAACCCGTTTGTTCTTGGCCTATTCTCTCATTAAGTATTCCTTTTAACCTTGATGCTAGAATATTGGTGAAGATTTTGTAGTCTGTGTTAAGCAAGGAAATTGGTCTATAATTCTTAACATTTGTGCAATCTGCTCCTTCTTTGGGTATTACCGATATATTAGCTGATTTCCATGAATTGGGTATTTGCTTTTCTTCCAATATCTGGTTCATTACATTCCTTAGAGGTACTATCAATTCATCAGTATTTTCTTTGTGTATTACCACAATTGATGCTTCTTTCCATGTTTCTGGCATTTTCTTTTGGTTTCTTATTATATTCATTACATTTTGGAGGTGTGGTGCTAATTCATTTTCAAATGTCTTATAGTATATTGCAGTTAGTCCATCAGGCCCTGGGGCTTTTGAACCGTCTATTTTTCTAATTGCTTCTTTTATTTCTTGTATTGAGATTTCCTTATTTAAAGATTCCCTTTCCTCTGTTGTTATTCTTTCTAATTTTAATTTTCCCAAATACTTTGTAATGTTCTTTTATTTCATCTTTCTCGTATAGTTTACTATAGAATTTGAAAAACTGGTCTGTTATATCTTTCTCTGAGTAAAAGTATTTCTCTCCGATTTTTATTCTGTTTATATAGGCTGATTCCCTTTTTTCCCCCTCAATTTCCTTGATAACCAGCGCCCTGGTTTGTTTGCGTTTTCAAAATGGTCCTGTTTTATATACTTTAGTTGTTTTGCTCTTTGTTCTAGTTCCAGATATTCCCTATTCTTTTGTCTTATTGCCAATTCTTGGATGAGTTTATTGTTTTTGGGGTTCTTTTTTAATTTGTTTTCCGTTTCAATTATTTTTTCAGTTGCCTGTTTTAATTGTTCCTGATTTTTCCTCTTTTTTTGAATACTTTGTTGTACGAAGTACCCCCTCATCGTTGCTTTGCTAGCCTCCCATACTATTGTTGGTGAAATTTCTTGGTTATTGTTGATTAGAAAGAATTCCTCTATTAATTTCCTGTTTTTTTCTATATCTTCTTTCCTTTTTAATAAATTTTCGTCTAATCTCCATTTCCATTTTCCTCTTTTTTGATTTAAGATTAACTCAATTGGGCTATGATCTGAGTCTATCATGGGGAGAATCTTTGTTTTAGTGACTTTAGATGTTAATGAGCTTGAGATCCAAAACATATCGATTCGGGACCAGCTTTTGTGTCTAGCTGAGAAGAAGGTAAAGTCCCTATCTTTTTCATGTTGCAGCCTCCATAGGTCTACCAAATTATATTCATCTTTTAGTTTTTTGAATCCTTTAGATAGTGTTTCTTTATTTTTTCCCTTTCTTTTCTCTTTACCTGGGTTTTTATCTATTTCATTATTCAGTACTCCATTAAAATCTCCCATTAAAATGATTCCATCAAATTCTTTTTCTGCTATGGATTCTTTTAGTTTTTTCACAAATTTTGATTTTGTTTCGTTAGGCGCATAGATATTACATAACAGTATTTTTAAGTTATCCAACTTTATCATTACTTCCCTCATTGTCCTTGAAACTTAATTCAGCTGGAATTTTGGGGTTAATGTATGTAACTACCCCTCTTTTTTTCTGTGTGTCTAGCGAGTAAAATTCTTGTCCTAGTTTTTGGTATGTTAGCAATTTAGCGTGTTCTTGTTTAATATGGGTTTCTTGTAAAGAAATTATGTCATATTCCAGTTTTTTAAATCTCTTGAATATTTTATTATGTTTCTGGGGTGCATTTAAACCGTTAACATTATGACTATATAATTTTAGATTTCTACTCCTGTCTATTCTTGTTCTCTGTCTTTGGGGTCACCTCCATCATCTTCTGAGGGGTTTATCGAACTCTCTTCCCCCTCTTCCACCTCTTCCTCTACCTCTCCTTCCTCCTCCGTTCTGTCTCCTCCTATTAGTTGATCATCTCTTAGTTGTTTTTCTCTGTCTGCTGTTCCAAATCGTTGAAGTGTTTTTGGTTTCTTCCGTCCGGGCTTTTTTACCGTCATTCTGTCAGTGTAATCTATCTCTTCTTCTTCTTCCATCTCCTTCTTGATTTTTTAATAGAAATTTTGTGCCTTCCCTTCCGATGTTATCCAATATTTCTCGCCTCTGTATGTCGCCATTAGTCCTTCTGTTTTCTCCCATCTGAACCTTATGTTGTACCTTTTCAGTTCGTCTACCAAAAAAAGGTATTTCCTTCTCTTGTTTATTGTATCTGATGGAAGTTCTTTCAATATTATAAGTCTTTTCTCCTTGAATGTAATGGAGTTTTCATTATTCAGTCTCAGTATTTCGTCTCTATAGATTTTCTTTGTGAAGTTTACTATTACATCTCTTGCTGTCTTATTCCTTTTAGCATAATTAGTGTTGATTCTGTGTACCCGATCTATTCTTTCTTCAATGTCTTTTTTTTGAGCTTTGAAGGAGATTCGACAAGATTTCTGTCACCACTGTCCTTATGTTTTCTCTTGGTTCTTCCCATATGTTTCGTAGTCTCAGTTGATATTCGAGCTCTTTTGTCTCCATCAGTTCTTGTTTTGCTTCTATTTTATTGGATTTTTGTTCTAGTATTTGAACTTCTCTCTGTAGTTTTTCGTGTAAATTTCTGAGTTCTGCTTTATCATTTTTTAGTTCTTTCATTTCCTGGTTCAGGCTCCCTATTTCTTGTTTCATTCCTTTCAATTCGCTTTTGATTTCTTTCTTAAATTCAGCCATTTGCTCCTGAGCCAATTTTTGGTAGGCGTCCTGCTTCTCTTGCATTCTGTAAAGTTCTTTAAGAATCATCTTTGTCATCTCTTTGACCTGAGACTCCTCCGAAAATGATGCCCTTTTCTGCATGATTTTTGATTCTTTTAGATCTTTCTCACTTCTCAGTTTATAAGCCATTATTTATTTATTTATTTATTTATTTTATTATTATTATTATAATTTTTTAATCCTCCGTGTGATCTTCTGGTTTATTCCTTCAATCTCTATATTTATTTTCCTGAGGTTTCATCCGGTTTTAGGTGCTTCTATCTACTCCTCAACTTAGTGTAGCCGTATATTTTATAGTCTCCAGCAGTCTTGTAGGTGTAACTTTTCTTTTCCGTTAGTGTTTATGCGTCTCTGGAGGCAAGGAGGACAATTCTGATAGTTTAGAAAAATTATATAATGAGGCTAGGTCTTTCTAGGGTATCTAGGTGATTCGGAATAAGTTTTAGAGTGTATGCAGAAGTTATAATTATAGCAAACCAATGTTTGGTTGCTCTCTCTTTTAATTAGGTTAAGGTAATGTAATGTAGTATTCCAATTATCTTTTAGTTTGTTGCCAATCCTGTCAGAGTGATGTTTGCTCCCGGGGGCTTCCTTTCTTTTATTCTTTTGTTTTGATGTACTGTTATTGTGGAGGGTCCGTTAGCACTTTTCCAGTGGTATTTCTGTATGTCTTCCCTCACCAGTTCGTGCTTTCCTTTATATGGCTACCGTATCTCTGGGGCCCTCTATGCGAATATCCTTTACTGGCTTCGGTTATGGGTATTTTTCTTCCCTCCTCCCCCGAGTTACCTCTCCTTCACTTTCTCTTTCTCTTCTGCTTCCTCTCCTCTCTCGCGTCTTCTCGCGCCTTCTCGTCCTCTTCTCGCCCTTCTCCTTTTCTCTCTGGGCTTTCCTTCCTCCCCGCCGCGCCGCTGCGCCGCTGCGCCGCTCTCTTCCCACGCCGCCCAGCGTCCCCAGAGCAGATCCTGGTCTCTTCCCCCTTCTCTCTCAGCGTTTCCAAGGTCAGTGTTCTGTGGTCGCCATATTTTTAACCCTCACATTCCATGTTTTTCAAAGTTTCAGAGTTTTCAAAATTTTCCAAGTTTTGTTTGCTTATTTTATGTCCCTTCTTCTCTTTCCCAATTTATTTGGTGGGTTCTCTCCCATTTGTCCTCCCTGTTCTTTCACAGTTTTCTATTTGTTTCCCGATTGGTTTGGGCTTTTACAGCATATATTTTAATGCCTTTCCAGTTAACTCTGTCCAGTTCAGCTTGTTTCTATTCAATTCTGTTCAATTCGAGTCAGCTCGATTCTTCATTTTGAGTTAAAGTTGTTTAATACCCGAATGAAGCATTCTTACCCCGTCCGGTGAGGCCTCTTTCTTCTGTTTAGTTTTTCTTTTCCATAAATCTCTTCTGTCGGGATGTGGTGGCGACGGTTGTACCAAGAGCCGATCCGGCTGTCGGTTCGCCTCCCGCGGCTCGCTGTACTCTGTGAGGACTGTTTCCCGGGCCTTTCTAGGTGTCCCTCCTTGGTGGGGGGGCCCCTCTATAGGCTGTCGGATGTCCTCATGGGTTATGCTGTCTCCCCGCTTCAGTCCGCGTGGGAGAGGGAGCGTCCGCTCTACCCAGCCGTGCGGTGAGGCTGATCCTCTGTCAGAGCTTCAGAGGACCTGTCCCGTCGCCATTAATCCACACCGGAAGTCACCCATTTATCGTCCCCCATGCTTTTTAACATCTACATGAAACCGCTCGGAGAGGTAATCTGGAGTTTTGGAGTACGGTGCCATCTCTACGCGGATGACACCCAACTCTTACTACTCTTTTCCACTGAAATCCAAGGAAGCCCCTCGGATTCTGGACCAGTGTCTGGCCGCTGTGTTGGCCTGGATGAGGGTGAACAAACTGAGACTTAATCCCGACAAGACAGAGGTCCTCCAGGTCAGTCGTACGTCTGATCGGGGTATTGCATGGCAACCTGTGCTTGACGGGGTCGCACTCCCCCTGAAGGCGCAGGTCCGCAGCTTGGGGGTCCTCCTGGATTCGGGGCTGACACTTGAGGCTCAGGTGTCGGGCGTGGCCGGGAGGGCCTTTGCACAACTAAAACTTGTGCGCCAGCTGCGACCATTCCTCGAGAAGTCTGATCTGACCATGGTGGTCCATGCCTTAGTTACCTCTAGACTGGACTATTGCAATGCGCTCTACATGGGGCTGCCTTTGAAGACGGCCCGGAAATTACAACTAGTACAGCGTTCGGCAGCCAGGCTTCTAACTGGAGCGAATTACAGGGCGCGTTCAACGCCTCTGTTTAAGGAGCTTCACTGGCTGCCATTTACTTTCCGGGCCCAATTCAAGGTGCAGGTTATCACCTACAAAGCCCTAAACGGTTTGGGACCGACCTACCTTAGAGACTGCATCTCCCTCTATGAACCCACACGTTCTCTTCACTCGTCGGGGGAGGCCCTTCTCTTGCTCCCACCACCCTCACAGTCAAGGTTGGTGGGGACAAGAGAGAGGGCCTTCTCCGTCGTGGCCCCCCGGCTTTGGAACTCTCTCCCTAGAGAGATCAGGCAGGCCCCTACCCTCCTCTCCTTCCGGAAGAGCTTAAAAACCTGGCTCTTCCAAAAGGCCTTCGATGTTTAGTTGTTGCTGGATTGATCTATCTGTCCATTCCATAATAGTCCCATTGTTGTTGTCTTGCCATTTTATACCGCACTTTATTGTCCATTCAACTGTGAAATTTCCTTTTCCCATTTCATAACATTTCGCCTGGGATCTACGAATTAGTCTCCTGTTTTTAACACTGTATCCTGCTTGTTGATTTTAATGATTGTTTTTATTGATGTTGGTGTTTTTTACTGGGATAATTATTTTATTGCTTTGTTACTGTTATTTGTTTGTTTTATCGGGCCAGGCCCCATGTAAGCTGCTCCGAGTCCCTTTGGGGAGATGGGGCGGGGTATAAAAATAAAGTTATTATTATTATTATTATTATTATTATTATTATTATTATTATTATTATTATTATTATGGGTATTGCAGAACTTCCAACGGATTCTGGAAGGAAGCACCTAGGAATGCAATCTTTTTTTCTTTTCTTATATATGTAGCTAGATGTTGCTCAGGCACCCAGTGCCTTACCTTACTGAATTACCAATCCATTCAATGGCCAAGGGAGCACATACCTGTCTACTAGGGGTGTGCATAATTTCATTTTAAATTCATATTTCAGATCAAATTCATTACATTCATGCATACAAATTGACATCTGTAGATGTATGAATCTTTCTCAAACTTCTGGAGATTGATGCCCTGGTTATCTTGTGCATTGTATATAAAATTCAAGTGGATAGCTCTTGTAGTTTTTTTAAAAATGTTGTTTATAAAAACTGAAAATTTCCGAAACATCTGTGGATAAGTGAAAAGTTCTGAAATTTGGAGGGCTAACATCCGAAGAGTTGGCATTGTCCGTAAACCCTTCCTAAGTCATGTTGCTGGCATGACTGCATGGAGTGCTGTTACCTTCCCGCCAGAGCAGTACCTATTGACCTACTCACATTTGCATGTTTTCGAACTGCTAGGTTGGCACCAATAAAAAATCATAATAATTGTAGAAGACATTAAATTAAATTGCAATAGTCAAATAAAGTAAGTGATTTCTTAGATGAATTGTAATTGGACATTGGAACTTCCTTGATTCCTTTGGGACAGAGCCCTTTAAGAAGCAAGTTGAGGCTGGAGAGCTCCTGGCACTCTCTGGTCCTTGGTTACAGGTGGGTTGAGAGACTTGTATCACAGAGGTGTCCGTTTCTTTGATCCTCCCTTCCTCTGAGACCATTCCGAGGTGTTTCTTGGGTTTGGTAGAACATTGTTCTGACTTAGTTTTCTTTAACTTCTAGATTGACTGATTGCTGGAAGAATACAACTGGAAAGGTATGCCCTGGATGAAATCCTTTCTACCTGCGGATGGAGGAAATATTGATGTATTGATAAAAGTCCCCTCTACATGAGTCTGTTAACCCAAGGCCACCCTGGAGAAGACGTGCTCCCGAGTTGCTCAGGAGGCAATCATGGACTTTATCCCCATGGTGGAGGTGAGGCAGAGTTTAGGAAATCCCACTGGGCCTAGACCATGTCAGCCCCACTGGCACCTTATCATCCAGGTCAGGAGTCCCCTATTTCTTCTGGCCACATGAATGCCTCTGCTGATATCTGCATGGGGGAAGCACAATGTGCTGGTGCTCTGCAGTCATCTGGTGATGGGGGAGATACAGGTCTGATTTTTCCCGTCCTTGATAAGTGCAGAGGAAAGGGGATGGTAGTGGTGTATTAATCCAAATCGGAAATACAGCTGCATTACACTGCATCCTTCCTTCTTTCTCTTTCCTTCCTCCTTCCCTTCCGTGCTCTTTCTCCCTCTCTTTCTCCTTCCTTCTTTCCTTCCTTCCTTCCTTCCTTCCCTCCCTCTTTCGTTCTTCCTTCCCGCCCTCTCTTTCTCCTTCCTTCCTTTCTTCCTTCCTTCCTTCCTTCCTTCCTTCCTTCCTTCCTTCCTTCCTTCCTTCCTTCCTTCTCTCTTTCCTCCCTCCCTCCCTTCCTTCCTGGCCTTCCTTCCTTCCTTCTCTTTTTCCTTCCTTCCTTACCTTCCTTCCTTCCGTCCTTCCTTCCTTACATCCCTCTTCCTCCCTCCCTCCTTTCCTTCCTTCCTTCCTTCCTTCCTTCCTTCCTTCCTTCCTTCCTTCCTTCGTTCTTCCTTCCCGCCCTCTCTTTCTCCTTCCTTCCTTCCTTCCTTCCTTCCTTCCTTCCTTCCTTCCTTCCTTCCTTCCTTCCTTCCTTCTCTCTTTCCTCCCTCCCTCTCTCCCTTCCTGGCCTTCCTTCCTTCTTCTTTTTCCTTCCTCCTCCCCTTCCTTCCTTCCTTACATCCCTCTTCCTCCCTTCCTCCTTCCCTCCCTTCCTTCCTTCCTTCCTTCCTTCCTTCCTTCCTTCCTTCCTTCCTTCCTTCCTTCCTTCCTTCCTTCCTTCCCTCTTCCTCCTTTCCTCCTTCCCTTCCACCCTTTCATCCTTTTTTCCTTTCCTCTTTCATTCCTACTTCTCTCTCTCTCTTTCTCCTTCCTTCCTTCCTTCCCTTTTGTCTTTCCTTCCTTCTCTCTTTCCTCCCTCCCTCCCTCCCTCTCTCCCTTTCCTTCCTCTTTCCCTTCCTTCCTTCCTTACATCCCTCTTCCTCCTTTCCTCCTTCCCTTCCACCCTTTCAACCTTTTTTCCTTTCCTCTTTCATTCCTACTTCTCTCTCTCTCTCTCTCCCTCCCTCCCTCCCTTCCTTCCTTCCCTTTTGTCTTCCCTTCCTTCTCTTTTTCCTTCCTCCTTTCCTCCTGGGAGATGTTTACCTGGGAGAAGAGAAGGTAGAGAGGGAACATGAGAACCATGTTTCAAGATTTCAAATGGTGTCCCATTGAGGAGGAGGGAGGAAGGAGGGAGGGAAAAACTGACTTTCTGCTGCTCTAGAGACCAGGGCACAAGGCAGCAATGGTTTGAAATGGCAGAGAAAGAGATTCGACTGAAAAGATTAGGAAGAACTTCCTGATAGTAAGAGCTGTTGGAGAGTGGCATAGGCTGCCTTGGAGTGTGGTGGAGTCTCTTTCTCTGGAGGCTTTTCCACAGAGCCTGCCTATTGGAAGTGAGTGCTTCGTGTTTTTCGTTAGCCAGAAAAAAAATCGTGTCATATAGATGGCCCATTTTTATTAGCGGAACACAAATATGAAAATGAGACAACACGAATGAAACTACACAAAACGAACAGCAATTCCACACAATACACAACTCTAATACATATACATTTGGACGCACGCTATCAGTGTCTTATTGGGATAATTGCTCATGTAGCCTGGCTTCATGGGATCAAACAGAAATACCACTTTTACCTGCACAGACGATGAACTTCTTCTATTTGTTAAAGTTAAACCAGGATTAATCAGACCCAATGGGAAACGATGCCCTGCCTGCTTTTCCACTGATGTTTCTAAGTGTGGATTAACCAAAGTAGATTGTTCTGGAAATGAACTCTACTGCATTAAAACAGAGCAATATGTTTTAAAAGGTAATTTCACATTTCTAGACTTGCAAGCATTATTAGCTAGTATCATATAATGGATCTATCTAAGACAAACTGCTTGTGAGATAAATATTGAAGAATGTCTGAATTCATACTTTTGACACAAGCCTGCTTCAGTTAACACAGCCTCTGATAAAGAAGCTCCCTTTTGCATTGTCTTTCTAAGCCCATACAATCTCCACATTCTGCCTTGACCTCTATGGACCTGGCATTTTGGGAGTAGTGATGCTGGAGAAAGAAAGTCCATAGCTGTTGGGTTGCAGCACCATGCCTGCTGTGAACAATGCAATAAAACCCCGTTAGAAAGAATTGGGTTCTTTTCTTGTTGATCGAGCCGTAATCATCAATGCCTGTCTCCAACAGGCAGAGTAAACAGCAGCTGTCTCCAGAATCAGGGATTATTCAAATTTTGGCAAGAAGTCCAGCCCTCAGCGGGTTCTACTTCAAGTTCTAGTTCATTTCCCACTTGTGATGTAGCTGGGTTTTAGTTGAAAATTTCATTTGCTTGTCATCCCAGTTTATATAGCAATGTGATATGAGGACCAGCACAATTGAATTTCAGAGAAATGCAATGTTATAATCTGTGTTAGTGTGAGGAATGATCACACTATGTAACAAAATTTGAAATAAATTCTGTACCTGGTTTGAAAGTATAATGTCCTGTTTAATTGTGCAGGACTTACTTGAGAGTAGTTGTTTTATTCCAGAAACTGCATTTTTGTGGCTGCCCAAACTATGTTGAATGGGTTGAGGCTTAAAGACATACAGTTATTGAAAACCCATAGAAAAATGTGCTGCATTTAGCAACTTTTCCCATGTTTTATAATAGAACCAATTAAGAAAATACATTTATAACTCAGAAACAAAAAATATGTTACATAGTGTTATTAATTACAGTGTTCTCTTTTTTTCCTGACTATCTGGCTTTCCTTTTTTTTCCTTTAGGTTTCATTATGAATTCCTACCATAAGTGGGGCTGTGCTACAAAAACACTCTGTTACAAGTTTGGTGGGTCATTTACAAGTTATTTTAGTAAAGACAGTGGTACCCCTGTTTGCACCCTTGCTCCTCCTAAAAACTGATATCTCCCTTGTTTGCTTCCATTCTCTGACACTGAGTTTGTGTTGCGGGCCATCTGTTATTTTTTATTAATTTAATTTTGTTAACTAAACTCCTCATACTATAATGGTAAAAATTCCAATATATAACATGTGTATATAATATTCACTAATGCTAATGTATACTAATGCTAAGTAAAACACATACTAAAAAAGAATTATACATAAATTACCGTTGACAGAGAAAAAAATAGAGAGAAATTACAAGATGACTTCCATATTACTTATCAATTGTATACATATTTAAGTGATTTTTATTTGCATTATATTAATCATTTCCTTTTTTTCAAGTTTGGTTTACACCCTGTGTTATGTATAGCTTAGCTCTGTTTGTAGACACTTTCAACAACTAGAATCATAGAATCATAGCGTTGGAAGAGACCTCAAGGGCCATCCAATCCAACATCATGCCAAGAAGCAGGAAATCGCATTCAAAGGACTCCCGACAGATGGCCATCCAGTCTCAGCTTAAAAGCCTCTAAAGAAGGAGCCTCCACCCCAGTCCGGGGCAAAGAGTTCCACTGCCGAACAGCTCTCACAGTGAGGAAGTTCTTCCTCATGTTCCTAATGGAATCTCCTTTCCTGTAGTTTGAAGCCATTGTTCTGCGTCCTAGTCTTCAGGGCAGCAGAAAACAAGCCTGCTCTCTCCTCCCTATGACTTCCCCTCACATATTTATACATGGCCCTCATCATGTCTCCTCTCAGCCTTCTCTTCTGCAGGCTAAAGATGCCCAGTTCTTTAAGCCACTCCTCATAGGGCTCGTTATCCAGACCCTTGATTATTTTAGTCACCCTCCTCTGGGCACATTCCAGCTTGTCATCATCTGTTCCTAAACATCTGTTTTTGCAATGAACAAATATTCCAATCTATGGGGAAAGTGATGAGTTATGACTTGACAAGGGAATTGAAGGGGGGGGGGATAAAAAGAATCAGCAGTTTGTTCTCTGAATGCTGATAAAAATGTGCAATGCCATAGAGTGGTCTGTCTTTCTTTTACCTGTATCAAATGAATTTATTTACATATTTGTGAAATTTGTGAAATGACAGAGAAACAATTCTCAAGAATCACATGAATTCTCTATTTGTCCCTGAGGAAGTTTCCCTGTCTCTTATGGGGAAGCTGTAGTCTGCTCTGATCTATAATGTGTGCTTGGCAGAAGGAATACGGACAATATCCGTATGGAATGGAAAGAAAGGTGCATTTCCAAGCAACCAAGCATAATCATAATGTGCCAACCTAACAATTCAAAAACATGCAAGTGTGAGGAGATAAATAGGTACCAGCCTGGTGGGAAGGTAACGGCACTCGTGCAGTCATGCCGGCCAAAGGACCTAGGAGGTGTCTATGGTCAACGCCGGGTCTTTGGCTTAGAAATAGAGATGAGCACCACCCCCCAGAATTGGACTCAACAAGACCTAATGTCAAGGGAAACTTTTACCTTTACCTAATGTGCACACATATTTACTTCTCTCCAAGTTTGTTAAATTGCACAGAAGTCTGTTTTATCTCCCATCCTCTTTGACATCTATATGAAGTTGCTGAGTGAGATCATCTGAAGTTTTGGAGTGCAGTGACACCTCTACGCAGATGATACCCAACTGTTCTACTCTTTTCCACCCAATTCCAAAGAAGTCATTCTGACCCTAAACCAGTGCCTGGTGGCAGGGATTTTGGAGTGATGATGGGTCTTGTAGGACTACACCAATGCAAGCAAACACCCAGGCAGAGAATGTAACTTGGAAGACTCTTTACTTCACCCAGATCCACCCAAACACATGCAAAACGAGGAGGGCACGCTTGGCGTTTAATCCCCCCGTCCCGCCTACAGCTATAGCCTATGCTGTTGAATTTTTAAAAAAATGTGTCACACTCTTCTCCCTCGCGGTCCCAAACCACACCTTTCTTATAAAAAAAAAACTTTTCTTTAGCTAACTTCTTCTAATTATTTATTTTTAAAACTTTAAAAGAAAAAAGAACCCCCTCATCCTTTCCCATTCCAACACCTCCTTTTCCAATGGCTGCCCAGACCCCAAAACCAGGCAGGCACTCAGGAAGCAATGCCGCCACACTGCAAGGCGCATGCAAGTCTATGTCGCAGCAGAAATAGCCACCTGCCGCACCCACACAGCACAGCACAGCCAGCCAGCCCCAACCTCTCCCTCCGACGCCCTGACGTGAATGCAGCCTCGTGGCGCTCCACAGGCGCTTTTCAAGGAGGCATGTACAGAGGGACATGGAGGACGTATAAACCCCTCCCCTTACATGAATGTGCACTGCGATTGGTCAGGGAGGTAAGCCCAAGCTAGGCTGCACTTCCCTCCAAAACAAGTTTGGTTGAATTAAAAATGGTTTTATTTATCTATATATATAAAAGAGTGATGGCATCAGGGCAGCAGACAAAACAACAAAACTACAGGCCCCCCAACCTCGAAATTTGACAACACAACCCATCATCCACGGTTCTAGGTTGATACAACAAAAAGAAAAGAAAAATAAAGTACTAATTAGAGGGAGAGGAATAATTGTTTTTATCCAATTGCTGCCAGTTAGCGGGCTAAGCTCCGCCCACTTGGTCTCCTAGCAAAGCACTCAGCCCAGGGGACAGGCACAAGAGTTTGGAGAGACCCCTAAGGGCCATCCAGCCCAACCCTTTCTACTATGCAGCAGGACACAATCCAAGCATTCCCAACACATGGACAACGTATAAATACTATGCAATACTACACAGGGACATAGACCCCCCCTCTACCCTCACCACTTTCACAGTACACAAACAACCAAATGCATACTAAACATAAAGACAACCATACAACAGATATTCAATACCACCACTACCTCAACAAGTTCTCACCAACACCACCAGACAACGCCACAGCAACGCGTGGCCGGGCATAGCTAGTTACTGATAAAATTACAAAAAATAACAAAAATTGTCTATAACGGTTCAAAATCATGGGTTAGATCTGCCGCAATAACCCGCGTAGGATCCACGTTCGCAAATAGGAATAAATACTATTTTATTACGATTACCGAGATTTATGGTATTTTTGCCATTCCTAGTGTTTATGTGTTACTTTTTACTTGATTAATTTTGCTTCATTTCCTTTGGTTTCTATCTATCTATCTATCTATCTATCTATCTATAGAGAGAGATTTCATCATGGCAGAATCTAACATGTTCTTCTATCCCAAGTCTATTGTTTTTGTTACCGTTTACAATCACATCCACAATTCAGTTGTACATTTTTAATAATCCATTTGTTTAATTAAGGAAATTATTTTATCTCCCTCCTCCTCCTCCTCATTAGCATTATTTCTATTGAAACTGTAAAATACATCAAATTGATTGAAATAGTTAAATAAAATAAGTGATTTTTCAGATTAGCTGTGACTGGTTATTGAAACTCCCCTGATTCCTTTGGGAAAGCAGCAATTTAAGAAGGAGTTGATACTAGAGAACACCTGGCATTCTGTGGGCCTCTGTTGCAGGTGGGCTGAGAGCTCCGCACCACATTGGAGAGGATTGGAATTGCCCAGCTAGGAAGTGCCAAGTGGTGAGGTGTCACTTTACTTCTTCCTCCCTCCCTCGAAGACCATTTTGTTGTGTAAGCTCATTTACTTTTCCAGAAATTTAAACAGTAAGTAAATTAATAATGTTTTTAGAGTTCTAGAATTTATCCTGGGATCTGGATTGAAAAGAGGACTTGGAAGTTGGGGAGAAAGGTTGGGGTTCGTTCGTACCCAAAAACAATCCTCTGGGGTGTGGAGTCTCACATGTGACTTCTGTCCACCTCAGTCATGTGACATGATTTTTGTTCCTGGTTTATAAAAGTCATTTCATAGTTGGTCCTATTATAAAAGAAGTTTATTAAACTGTAAAAACATTGATTTTGTGGAGCATCCTGCAGCATATTTTGCTATAGTTTTTCAATGAAGATCTCATACAGTCTAATCAATTCAACATAGTTTGTGGCAGTCACAAAAACAAAGTTTTTGGAGTGTAATAACTAATTTCAAAGTAAATACCACATAATTAAACAGGAAATAGCACTTACAAACCAGAAAGCAGAACTTTTTCAAATTTTGTTACATGGTGTTATATTATGTTGAGACTTAATTTAGGGCAGCTTCCTTTAACTTCTAGATTGATCAATTGCTGGATAGATTCAACTCAAAACGGTATGCCTTGGATGAAATCCTGCCTTCTGCTGCCACTGTAGTTGCATCGGACTGTTGTTCTCATCTTTTCACTGGCAGGGAAAGGTTCAAACATCCTTGGGAATATCCAGCAGCTTCTGAAAGGGAGCACCTGGGAATGCAACCTTTTCTCTTTCCTTGTATCTGTGCTAGATATTGTTGAGGCACCCCATGCATTAACCTACTGAATTACCACCCTTTTAATGACTAAAGGAGCACGTAGTTGTCTAGTAAGGCAGTCTTGCGAGAGTGGAAGACATGCAATGCAAGACAGTTCTAAATGCATTTCAGTAAACCCAGGACGGGCATACACATGCCCTTAACAAAATTCCAGCTATGGAGATTGCATCCTTATGGTATGGGTGGATTTGGGTATGGGGAGCGGGTGTGGTTATGAGATCTTCGTTAAACCTGTTAGCATAAAGAGGGAGAAGATAGAAACTGCATATAGGTTGTAGGCTTGAAATGCTCCTCTGTTCATCGTTTGCTGGTAAGATTGTAAATCCCAAATTTAAGTGTTTTTGTTTTGTTTTGTTTGGTTGTTTGGTTGTTTGGTTGTTTTTTGTTTTTGTTTTTTGGGGGGTTTTTTTGCAGAGGGAAGCGTATCTTTTATTAAAGTGCTCTAAATATTCTAAAGGTAAAACATCCCAACTGATCTTGTGTTGTACATGTTTAATTTGCTGTTCAATATCAATATCATTACAGATTCTTCTAACCTTGATTCTCCTAGAACATTTCCAATCACGATGAAGACTTTTCTGGTTTTTTTACTCAATGTTGCAGTTCTAAGGAATGGTAAAGAGAAGGAATTTGCATCTTTTCTCAATTAAAAAAATAAATTTCTTTTCTTCCTACCCCAGGAGTAAGCAAAGATTTTAACATCATTCATAATTAGATATTTCAACTGAATTATAATGCAAATGTACTAGAAGCAATATTTTGGATTTAGAATCAGAAAATTTTCTCTAAACATGATAGAAAATTGGGTAGAAATATTGCTCTTTTGTCTATTTTCCCCTTACTAAATATTGTTTCTATACAAGAATAGATGTATATGCACAAATACAAAATATTTCACGCACTTTCCTTTAGGACTCTACACTGAAGTTTACCAATGATAACTTGTGGTATATACAGTCCATAGACATGGCAACGCCTGACCCTATTGAGGAAGATCTCTGTTGCTGTATAGAGCCAGGAGAAATCAGAAGAAAACAATTTGTACACATTTGTACAGGTGGATATGAATCCATTTCCTTTCCCTCTTTTCCAGGTAATTCTCTGGATTGTGAAACTTGTCAGAGGGATGGCATTAGATGTTCGGGACGGTTTAAGACCTGTAAAGACGACAATGACATCTGTATTAAAGCATTACTTGAAAACACAGATGGTGAGTTTTTTGTTCAGATAAATTGTTTTTCTGATGTGTCAGTAAAATATTTAGGGCGCCATAAGAGCTCAAAGTAAGGGGAAATTGTTAAATCACAATACTGGAAATACTTGTAACAAAACTGAATGTATGAGCTGGTATAGTTGACTACAGGATTAGTAAAGCATATTTGCTTGTCTTATTTTCAGAAATGTTGCAATGCAAGTATTCTCCACCTGCATATGCCCTATTTCTTCCTCCGCTCCATGCAGCTTTGAAACACCTGAAACTTGCTGCCATGGCTGTGTGTGTGTGTGGGGGGGGGGGGGGGGCTCCAGCTGTAGTTTTACATTAACATGTACATGGCAGGTTTGCCTGGGGAATGAAACAAAATTGATAATCTGCTGCTTGTGTGAGAGGGGAGGCATAAGACAGACAAACAAGAGATACACAGAATTAGATTTCTGTTGAAATTGCCAGATTGAAGGAAGGCATGAATCAGTAAAAATTGATATTTTCCCCGTTTGAGGAAGTGAATTGCTTATTTGCAGAGGGAAGACGTCGATTGAGAACAGAAATGGCCTGTGCAAACAGCAGAGTATGTCAAATGCCTTTGCAATACCTGAATACGGGGCAAGGGAGATATGAACGGACAAGCATCGTTTGTTGTCGAGGGAATGCCTGCAGGAATGCTGTTCCTCGATGTAAGTATCCTGGAGTTGACTTTTCTTTAGGTTTGGAATAGCAACCCTCCAGAAGTGGCTGGGAAACAGTTTGCAGGAGTATTGGAATCAGCAGCTGAGCAATGGAAAGGAGGGCTGTGCAGTTCCCATCCATGCTTTGAGTGGAGGACCTCTTTCAGAACAATTGGACCTCTGTTTTCTGATGAAAAATAACACTGAGTTTGATTTGCCATTCTCAGGATCAAGCCAACAGTACATTTCAATTTAAAGAGAAAGTGGTGTAGTCTCCCTTCCCTTATTTTTCTTCAGAGTTCAGCTGCAACACCAGAGGCGGTCCAACCATAAGGCGAACTAGGCACTTGCCTGTGGCGCCATCGTCCCAGGGGCGCCATTGTCCTGGGAGGAGGGCACCACTCTCCACCTCCTTCTCTTTTGGGCCTTCCGGCAGCCACGCTGGGCCTCCCGGTGCCCGTGCTGGGCTTTCCGGCCGGCGCAGACCCACCTTCGCACCATGGGAGCCCACCTTTGGGGCCTTCAGAGATTGTGAGGTCTGTGGGAACTTGGAAGCTAGGTATGTGGGGTTTATATATCTGTAGAAGGTCCAGGGTGGGAGAAAGAACTTTTCTTTGAAGCAGGTGTGAATGTTGTAATTAATCACCTTGATTAGCATTTAATGGCCCTGTGGCTTCAAGGCCTGGCTTCTTCTTGCCTGGGAGAATCTTTTTTTGGGAGGTGTTAGCTGTCCCTGATTGTTTACTGTCTGGATTTCTTCTGTTTTCAGAGTGTTGTTCTTTATTTATTGTCCTGATTTTAGAGTTTTTTTAATACTGAGAGCTATCTGGGTTATCTAAGTCCACACTGCCTATATCCCTGTTCAATGTTTAGTGCTAAATTCGCTAATATAGTAATTCCTACATAACATTACCATGTATTGAACTGCTTTTTCTATTGACTTGTTGTAAAACATAATGTTTTTGTCAGGACCCAGGCTGCAGAGCACCAATAACCATACACAGAGGCCAGAATCTATCTAATATCTTTATTAAAGAAATATATAAAGTCAATAAAAACAAGTGTAGGATATAGTTCAGAAGTAGCCCTTTCAGGAAAGGTCAAATATAGTCCAGAAAAACAATGTCCAATATATGATATTAAGGTCCAAAGTTATAATCCACTTCACCGAAACACACACTATTTGGCAAGCAATAGTGTGGGGAACTGTCCATAGTCTTGAGGCTTAAGGTAAATCCGAATCAAGGGAAACAAGGCTGGAATCCGAGAAGCAGGGTCCGTGGTTTAAAACGCAAGGCAAGGCAAATCTTGAGGCTTGGCACGGTCCAACTAGAAACAAGGCAATCGTGGAACAAGAACTGAGTCCATAGGAATCCGTGGAACAAGGCAGGGCTGGGAACTTGATTCAGGAGCTGGGAACTGGAGTACGTAGTCTACACACGATCTCCCTCCACGAGCTGACGAATTGACTCCGCAAGGAATCCTTTGTGGCCAACATCTATATAGGATCTTGTTTTCCCGCCAAAGCACACTTTCTCTGGGGAACAAGAACCGAAACCTATACTGTCCAGATGCAGGACTCCTTAAACTTTCCCAAGGGAAACAGACTTAATCATCTAATTGTCTGGCAGCTATCCTGGCACTCCTGCGAGTCGCCTCGCGATTGCTTCTATCTTGATTATAATAAAGGCGGCGAGAAAACGGGGGAGATTTCGGCTCAAGGCTTGTTTGGCTGTTTCCTGTGGGCAAACATCTTGCAGCTGCAAGGGCTCTAAATCTGGCAGAAACGGTGGGAAACCCAAGTTTTCCTCTTCATCTGTCACAACAGTACTAGGAACGGGACTACATGGCCCATGAGTCATCACACTATCCCCCTCCTCAAGCCCCCTCTCCAAAATGGGCCCTCTTCCCGAGGTGCGGGGCCGTGGCTTGGCAGGGTAGGCCTGATGGAAGCGGCGGACTAAATCGGGGGCATGGACAGTGGAAGCGTCTTCCCAAGAGCGTTCTTCGGGGCCAAAACCCACCCAGTCAATGAGATACTGAAGGCGGCGACGATGGAAGCGAGAATCCAAAATGTCCTGAACCTCGAATTCCTCCTCCCCATCCACCAAAACAGGAGTGGGGGCCGGCCGGTCTGCATCAGGGCGCACACCATCCGCCGGAAGGAGCAGGGAGCGATGAAACACTGGGTGAATGCGCATAGAGCGCGGAAGTTGGAGTTTGAAAGTCACGGGGTTAAGTTGCGCCACCACTGGATAGGGACCAATGAAACGGGCATCTAGCTTCTGGCAAGGACGGTGGGAGGGCAAAAAGCGAGTGGACAGAAGAACCCGGTCTCCTACCTTGATTTCGGGGCCCGGCTGGCGATGACTGTCAGCGTGGCGTTTATAGTCCTCCTTGGCTTGGTCCAGTTGCTGGTGCAATAGTTGTTGCACCGCTGTGAGTTCTTGCAGCCAGTCCTCTGCTGCGGGGACTTCTGAGGTTTCAGTGACAGAAGGAAAGAAACGTGGATGGAAGCCGTAGTTTGCAAAGAACGGGGTTTCTTTAGTTGAAGCCTGGACACCATTGTTGTAGGCAAACTCTGACAGAGGTAACAGGGAAGCCCAATTGTCCTGCTGATAGTTTACATAACAGCGAAGGTATTGTTCCAAAGTTGCATTGGTGCGCTCAGTTTGCCCATCCATTTGGGGATGGTGAGCCGAAGATAAACGAGAGTCTATGCCCAATAGTTTTTGTAGTGCTTTCCAGAAACGAGAGGTGAATTGAGTTCCACGGTCTGTGACTAGACTCTTGGGCAATCCATGTAATCTGAAAACATGTTGAAGGAATAAATCTGCAGTCTCCTTGGCCGTGGGAAGGCCTTCGCAGGGAATGAAATGGGCCAACTTGGTAAAAAGGTCCACCACCACTAGGATCGTGGTGAATCCAAGGGAAGGTGGTAGGTCAGTGATAAAATCCGCAGAAATTATCTCCCATGGACGAGATGGAGTAGGAAGGGGATGCAGTAGCCCCGAGGGCTTCTCCCTTCTTGTCTTGGAACGCTGGCATACCGGGCAGGTATTGACATATTTTTCCACATCCTTGCGGATCTTGGGCCACCAGAAATCTCTTAGGATCAAATGCATGGTTTTAAATAGTCCAAAATGTCCTGCTGGCTTGCAGTCATGACATAGGCGAAGAGCCTTTTCTCTGCCTGGTCCTGGAGGAATGTAGACATGATTTCTGTAGCATAGTAATCCATCCTTAAGTGAAAAAGGGAAACGTAATCCTAGGCGAAGTTGTTCTTGAGCCCAGGCATCCGCCTGTTGACTGGCTCTAATTTCTTGAGCACAAAGGGGCCCTGGAGTAGAGGGAGTTGATTCAATTGGAGTGGATTTGGTGTTTCCCACTGTGAGCGTGGCAAAGTTTTCGGGCTGTAGCAATTGGGATTCAAAGTTCTCTCTGCGCCCTGCAGCATACTCTGGTTTCCGTGACAGAGCATCTGCTTGCTTGGTCTGGGCTGGGGTTACATAATGAATCTGGAAGTCAAAACGCTCAAAGAATAAAGCCCAGCGCTGCTGCCTCTGATTTAACTTGCGGGCAGTTCTTAGATGCTCTAAATTACGATGGTCAGTATGGACCTCAATGGGAAATTTGGCCCCTTCTAACCAATGTCTCCAATTTTCAAAGGCTGCCTTTATGGCCAAAAGTTCTTTCTCCCAAATAGTGTAATTTCTCTCTGGGGCTGTTAGTTGACGGGAGTAAAAAGCACAAGGGTAAAGATGTTCTCCCACTGGTTGCAAGAGTACAGCCCCAATTGCCACATCGGAGGCGTCAGCCTGCACAACAAAAGGGGTTTTAGGATCAGGGTGCTGTAGAATTGGCTGGGACGTGAATAATTTCTTTAGTTGCTGGAACCCTTTCTCTGCTTGCTCCGTCCAGCGGAAAGGCTGTTTTCCACGGATGCAGCTGGTGATTGGGTCAGACCAGCGGGCAAAGTCTGGAATGAACTTGCGGTAGTAGTTCGCGAACCCCAAGAACCGTTGCACCTCTTTCTTGTTGGTTGGCGCCCGCCATTCCAACACTGCTGAGACCTTTGCCGGGTCCATGGAGAGCCCTTGTGGCGAGACGCGGTACCCCAGGAAATCAACCTCTTCGAGATCAAAGGCGCACTTTTCCAACTTGGCATGTAGTCCATGATCCCGCAATCGTTGTAACACCATTCTAACGTGTTTCTCATGTTCTGATTGTGATCTAGAGTACACCAAAAAATCGTCCAGGTATATGATCAAGAACCGATCTAGATAATCCTGAAAAATATCATTGACAAAGTGCTGGAACATTGCGGGAGCTCCGGATAATCCGAAATTCATGACTAGGGACTCGAATAATCCGAATTTAGTCTGGAAGGCGGTTTTCCACTCGTCCCCCTCTCTGATGCGAACTAGATTGTAAGCCCCCCGAAGATCCAGCTTGGTGTAAACCTTGGCCCCCTGAAGCCGGTCTAATAGGTCTGAGATCAAAGGCAGGGGGTAGCGGTTCCGTTTAGTGATATTGTTCAGTGCTCTATAGTCCACAACTAGACGTAGATCCCCTGACTTCTTTTTCACAAACATCACTGGGGAAGCGGCTGGGGATTGAGAAGGTCTGATGAATCCCTTGCGGAGGTTTGACTCTATGAACTCCCTGAGAGCTTCTTGCTCTGGTTCAGTCAGGGAGTAGAGGTGTCCTCGCGGGATCGGGGCCCCCTCCACCAAGTCAATGGCACAATCATAAGGCCTATGCGGGGGTAGTTTCTCGGCTTCTTTTTCATTGAAAACATCCCAAAAGTCTGAGTATTTCTTGGGCAAGGTGATGATGGCTTCAGCGTCTGTGGCATGACAGACCTTGGCTACAAGACAATGGTTTTGGCAATATTTAGAAGCAAACTGCAGTTCTCTGTTGGTCCAAGAGATGCTAGGGTCGTGGAGTGTCAGCCATGGGATTCCCAAAATCACAGGGAAGTGAGGAACCTCGGTAACAAAAAAGGAAATCTCTTCCATGTGTTCCCTTATCCACATTCTGGTGGGTTCAGACCATTGGCTTACTGGACCTGTCTTTAGGGGGCGGCCATCTATGGCTTGCACCACTCGGGCGTTCTTGAAATCGTGATATTGTAATCCCAGAGAGTCGGCATACTCTCTATCGATGAAATTGTTTGTTGCTCCTGAGTCTATCATGGCATGGATCATGACAGGTCCTTTTTTTGCTGACCACAAGGTGACCACTAGGAGAAATAGGACCCCGGTTGGCGGCTCTTGAGTGCGGTTTCTGACCGGGTTGGCGAGCCTCTCTACGCCCGGTCGCTGGCTTCCCCCGCCGGCTTTGCGCCAGCCGCCTCGGCCGTCTCCGTCTCCACGGAGGACGCCGCCGCCAAACGAGCGGCGGGCTTTCTTTTGGCTGGACACTCTCTGGCAAAGTGGCCCCCGTTTCCGCAGTACCAACAGAGGTTTAAACGTTGGCGGCGAGCCTTCTCGGCAACATCTAATCTGGGACGCACATTGCCCGGCTGCATCGGCACCTCCTCGCTTCCTCTGGGGTATGGGGCTGGTGGCGGGGGTCTCCACACTGGACGTGGCTGGATGCCGGCGGGAGCGGGAGGTTTTGCTCCAGCTCTTCCACTCTGGCCTCGGAGCCACTGTTTTCTGTTGGCAAGCATGACTTCGGCTCGTAAACATTGGTCAATAAGTCTTTCAAGAGAGTTTGGAGGATCCACCTTGGAGATTTCTTCCAACATCTCGATGTTGAGACCCTCCCGAAACTGTCCTCTGAGGGCTATGTCATTCCAACCGGTGTTTTGGGCCAGCACTCGGAACTCGGCTATGTACTGGGACAAGGGCCTGTCCCCTTGGGAAAGGCGCCGGAGTTTGTGGCCGGCCGCCTCTAAATTGTCCTCGATCCCCCAAGTCGCCTTAAGGTGATTCAGGAAGTTTTGCACGGAACTTAGGTGCGGGGAGGCTTCATCGAACAGCGCCGTCGCCCAATTGGCCGCTGGCCCGTCTAGGAGACTGTAAATCCATGCCACTTTGATATCTTCTTGGGGAAACTCGGCTTGACGGGCTTCTAGGTATGCCTGGCATTGGCGACGGAAAACATGAACCTTGGAAGCTTCTCCAGAAAACTTGGTTGGCAACGCCAGGGCAGGGAGACGGGTTCCGTGTTCCTTCAAGCCCCGTATTTCTCCCTCCTGCGTATGGAGCATATCTCGGATTCTGTCCACTTCATCCTTGGAGATGGTGTAGCTGAGTGGTTGGGCTTCCGCCCCGGTTCCAGTAGACATTCTGGCCTAGGTTAATTGGTGCTTAAGGTGGCGGAGTCAAACTGTCAGGACCCAGGCTGCAGAGCACCAATAACCATACACAGAGGCCAGAATCTATCTAATATCTTTATTAAAGAAATATATAAAGTCAATAAAAACAAGTGTAGGATATAGTTCAGAAGTAGCCCTTTCAGGAAAGGTCAAATATAGTCCAGAAAAACAATGTCCAATATATGATATTAAGGTCCAAAGTTATAATCCACTTCACCGAAACACACACTATTTGGCAAGCAATAGTGTGGGGAACTGTCCATAGTCTTGAGGCTTAAGGTAAATCCGAATCAAGGGAAACAAGGCTGGAATCCGAGAAGCAGGGTCCGTGGTTTAAAACGCAAGGCAAGGCAAATCTTGAGGCTTGGCAAGGTCCAACTAGAAACAAGGCAATCGTGGAACAAGAACTGAGTCCATAGGAATCCGTGGAACAAGGCAGGGCTGGGAACTTGATTCAGGAGCTGGGAACTGGAGTACGTAGTCTACACACGATCTCCCTCCACGAGCTGACGAATTGACTCCGCAAGGAATCCTTTGTGGCCAACATCTATATAGGATCTTGTTTTCCCGCCAAAGCACACTTTCTCTGGGGAACAAGAACCGAAACCTATACTGTCCAGATGCAGGACTCCTTAAACTTTCCCAAGGGAAACAGACTTAATCATCTAATTGTCTGGCAGCTATCCTGGCACTCCACAATTATGATTGTGGTTTTTTGTTTGTCTATTGGAGGCAAGTATGAATGCTGTAATTAGGGAAAATGATTAGCATGTAATGGCCGTGCAGCTTTAAAGCCTGGCTGTTTCCTGCCTGAGTGAATTTTTTGTTGGGGGGTGTTAGCTGGCCCTGATTATTTTCTGTCTGGAATTCCCTTGTTTTCAGAGTAGTGTTGTTTGTGATATGTTATGTGCTTCTACTATCTGTGGCCCTCAGAAAATAGAGGATTTGCCAAACTTTGGTGATGGGAATACTTTGTTTGGAGGTGTTAGCTAGCCCTGATAGTTTCCTGTGTGAAATTCTCCTATTTTCAGAGTGTTGTTGTTTATTTAGTGTTCTGATTTTAGAGCTTGTATTGTTGTGTTTTATTATACCACAGTAATTTTTATATATTCTGATTTTGGTGTTTTTGAATACTTGGAGTCAGATTGTATTCATTTTCACGGTTTACAGCAACACAATAATAATAATAGTAATGATAGCAATAATAATGACTTTGGTCATACACACTGCTTCACTCCCTTCTCAGCTTCCTTTCTGGAAGAATCCTTTCTTGGGAGGTGTTAGCTGGCCCTGATTGTTTCCTTTGTGGAATTCCCAATTTCCCTGCTTTCAGAGTGTTGCTCTTTATTTACTGTCCTGGTGTTAGAGATTCTATTGTTCTGTATTATTATACCACAGTAATTATTTCATATTACAGTAGAATCTCACTTATCCAACATTCGCTTATCCAATGTTCTGGATTATCCAACGCAATCTGCCTTTTAGTAGTCAATGTTTTTGTAGTCAGTGTTTTAAATTCATTGTGATTTTTTTTGGTGGTAAATTTGTAAATACAGTAATTGCTACATAGCATTACTGCATATGGAACTACTTTTTCTGTCAAATTTGTTGTATAACATGATGTTTTGGTGATTAATTTGTATAATGATGACCTAATTTGATTTTTAATCGGCTTTTCCTGAATCCCTTCTTATTATCCAACATATTCACTTATCCAACGTTCTGCCAGCCTGTTTATGTTGGATAAGTGAGACTCTACTGTATATTTATAATCTTATATTATCTGCTTAGAACTTTATTATACGAGGCCCCTTCTGCACAGCTATATAAAATGCACACTGAAGTGGATCATATGGCAGTGTGGAGTCAAGATAATCCAGTTCGAAGCAGATAATATAAGATTATAAATCGGTTATATAGCTGTGTGGAAGGGCCTTATAACTGCCCTATAATGCAGTTCAAATCAGATAATCTGTATTTTATAGGCAGTGTGGAAGAGGCCTAAATGAGGCCTAACTCTGCCTGTCCCCTGGGCTGAGTGGGTTGCTAGGAGACCAAGTGGGCGGAGCTTAGCCTTCTAACGGGAAGCAATTGGATAAAAACAATTATTCCTCTCCCTCTAATTAGGACTTTATTTTTCTTTTCTTTTTGTTGTATATCAACCTAGAGGCATGGATGAGGGGTTTTACTGTCAATTTTTGAGGTTGTGGGGTGTTTAGTTTTGTTGTTTTGTCAGCTGCCGTGATTCCATCACTCTTATAGATAGATAGATTAGAGTGGAATACAGAAACGGAACTAGTAAAATGTTGTATGATTAAATGGTCCAAGGACATTGGTAGATCAATTCAAAATGGAGGAATGAGAAGCTTGCTGGGGGAGAAGGCTCAAATTCACATATGCCTATCAATTAAAAGAAAATTGGATGAAGGTTTTCTGTAGATGGTATATAACCCCTAAAAAATTAAGCATTTTTTTTTTAAAAAAGCAATTTAAAATGTTGGAAATGCGGAGAAGAGGAAGGCTCTTACTACCATATTTGGTGGAAATGCAAAAAGGCTAAAGAATTCTGGTCTATGATACATGATAACATCCAGACAATACTAGAACACAAATTTATAAAGCTACTGGAAATTTATCTATTGGGAATTGTTAAAAATACCAGGGCATCGAACGAGGAAAATTAATGACTTATCTCACAACAGCGGCTAGGATAATCTACGTCAGGCACTGGAGACAAAAAGAAATTCCTACTGAAGAGGAATGGATAATTAACATTTCAGAAATTAAGAATATGGACAGGCTAACACTCCTAATTGCAAAACACCAGGGGCAACCAAGGAAGGAAACGGACTGGAAACAGTTAGAAAGATACCTAACGGAGGAAAGACTGGAAAAATAGAATGGAAAAAAGAGGAGAATAACAAGAACAAAGGCTCCAGTACACCCATACATCAACAAGAAAGTAGAAGAAAGACTCAGAAAATATTGCTGAAGAAGCGAATGAGGACAAAAATAAGAAGATGTCAGGACCCAGGCTACAGAACACCAATAACCATGCACAGAGGCCGGATTCTATCTAATATCTTTATTATAGGAATATATAAAGTCAATAAAAACAAATGAAGAATATAGTTCAGAAGTAGACCTTTCAGGAAAGGTCAAATATAGTCCAGGAAAACAATGTCCAATATGTGATATTAGAGTCCAAAGTTATAATCCACTTGACCGAAACACACACTATTTGGCAAGCAATAGTGTGGGGAACTGTCCATAGTCTTTCGAGGCTTAACGTAAATCCGAAGGAAACTGGAAAACAAGGCTTGAGACTAGGAAGCAAGGTCCGTTTTAAAACGCAAGGCAAGGCAAGACTTGAAACTTGGCAAGATCAAACTTGAAACAAGGCAAACATGAAACAAGAACTGAGTCCATAGAAGTCCGTGGAACAAGGCAAGGCTGGAAACTTGATCCGGGAAACAGGGAACTGGAGTACGAAGTCTACACACGATCTCACTCCTCAAGCTGACAAATTGACTCCGCAAGGTTTCCTTCGCGGCAAAACACCTAAATAGGGTCTCGTTTCCCGCCAGAAGAACGCCAGGGTGGTGGGCTTTCCCTTGGCAGGGCATCCTCTGGCGAAGTGCCCCCCATTCCCGCAGTACCAACAGAGGTTTAAACGTTGGCGGCGGGCCTTTTCAGCAACATCTAGTCTGGGGCGCACATTGCCCAACTGCATCGGCTCCTCCTTGCTTCCCCTGGGGTTTAGGGCTGGTGGTGAGGGTCTCCACACTGGACGTGGTTGAATACTGGAGGAAGCGGGAGGTTTCACTCCGGCTCTTCCACTCTGGCCACTGTTTTTTGTTGGCTAGCAGGACTTCGGCTCGTAAACAATTGACTCCGCAAGGTTTCCTTCGCGGCAAAACACCTAAATAGGGTCTCGTTTCCCGCCAGAAGAACACTTTCCCTGGAGAACTAGAAGTGAAACCCAACTCTGTCCAGATGCATGACTCCTTAGAATTTCCCAAGGGAAGCAGAGCTAATCAGCTAATTGTTTGGCTGCGATTCTGGCGCTCCGGCGATTCGCCTCCCTCGCTCCTCTATCTCTATTATAATTGTCCTTTCGAGAAAACGGGGGAGAATTCTGCCCAAGGCTTGTTTGGCTGACTTCTTGAGGGCAAACATCCTCCAGGTGCAGGGGCTCCGTTTCTGGCTGAAACGGTGGAAATCCCATGTTTTCCTCCTCGTCTGCCACAATAGTACTAGGAACAGGACTACAAGGCCCATGAGACATCACAGAAGAAAACTAGAATTCGGGACATTCCCCCCCCTCCCGGAAGGGAAGTGGAAGTCCAATATTCTTTTAATCTTTAACCCCTCCCCTTTCTCCTACTCCATAACCCCCACCCCTCCCCCTTTAGTCCCCCTTCCCTTTATATAACCCACCCGCACCCGTCCCTCTTCTCACTACCCAATAACCCCCTTACTTCCCCTCCCCCAATCTGGATTTCTTTGTTTTTCTATATCTGTAATAAAGAATTTTTCAATAAAAATTAATTTTAAAAAAACTTGCATCTAGATCCTTGTTGCTGCATGTTCATCAACAAGAAATGACCTGGATGTGTATTCATTCTCCACCAATTTTGAATGTCAGCTAGACCCAAGAATCATTTTATCCTTGTGGACAGTGTAGCTGTTGGCATTTTTCATGTGTGACGTATACACTTTCTAAAGTTTTGGAGTGATTTCAGCTTTTTTGGAATAATGTGTGAATGTAGACCCTCCTGATTTCGCTTATATGTACTTTTTAATCCATGCTGTACATATAACCATTAGGACACACACTGTTTAATACAAACACACACACACAGAGAGAGAGATTTCAACTATTTAATTGTACTACCTATGATGCCTGACTGATTGATTTACATCTTGATTAATCTGTTTTTAACTGTATCTGTAAATGTTTAATTTTATGGTTTGTTTTTTTTTTTTCATGTCAGGAGCAACCTGAATTTTATAATTGTACATGGCATTAAATGTTTGCCATTTTAGTTTTGGAAGCTGCCCTGAGTGCCTTTGGAAAGAGAGTGGGGTTAAAAATAAAAATGATGATGATGATGATGATGATTATTATTATTATTATCAATGTGATATTAGGATTTTTGTCTCATTTTGGAGAATGAGCTTGGCATTTAATTCCTCATGTAGCTTAGCTTCATGGGATCAAGCAGAGATAAAACTTTTACTTGCACAAGTAATGAACTCCTTCTATTTTGTTTCAGTCCAACCAGGGTTCATCAAACCCAATGGGAGGCAATGCCCAGCCTGCTTAGCCAGTAACCGCACTGAATGTGGATCAGCCAAAGTAAGTTGTTCTGGGGATGAACTCTACTGCATCGAAGCACAGCAATACATTCGGCTAGGTAATTCCAAATTTCTATACTTGTAAAGATCATTAGCTGTTATTACACAACGGGCAAGTTGTTTGGGGGGAGTAAATGAGGAGGAATGTCTGAACTGGTACATTTGAAGCGAGCTTGCATCAGTTAATAAAGCCTCTGATAAAGATGTTTTTTTACTCATCCAGCCTGCTTTCTCTCTGACCTCTATGGACTGGCATTTGGGGGATAATGAAAGAGAGGCGGAGAAAGAAAGACTTGTGATGTTGGGTTGCAGCTCCAAGTATGCAATAAAAATGCAATAAAACCCAGTTAGAAAGAAATGAATTATTTTCCAGTTGATCCAGCCATAACCAATTAATGCCTGTTTACAAAAGGCAAACAGTAGCTGTCTCCATCTCTGAGCAGCTCTGAGAAGCAAAAAGGAAGAAACATGGAGAGCAATAAACTTGCCTCCCCAACTCTCCACAGCAGGGGTCCTCAAACTTTTTAAGCCGAGGGCCGGTTCACAATCCTTCAGACTGTTGAGGGGCCAGATTATCATTAGAAAAAAAAATACAAACAAATTCCGATGCACACTGCACATGTCTTATCTGTAGTGCAAAAACAACAACAACAACAACAACAACAACGAAAGAAAAATACAATATTTAAAAATGAAAATAATTTTAACCAACATACATTTATCAGGATTTCAATGGGAAGTGTGCTCCTGCTTCTGTCCAATGAGATAGTCAAGTTAATTAGGGTTGTTGTTGTTGTTGTTGTGGTTGTTGTGTGCCTTCAAGTCATTTCAGACTTTGGGCGAGCCTAAGTCTAAAATGTATTTATTTATTATTTATTTATTTACTGCATTTGTATCACACCCTTCTCACCCCAAAGGGGACTCAGAGTGGCTTACAAATTATATGTACATACAATATATTATATTATTAGCATAACACAATATTAGCATTATATATTACTTTACTGAACTATACCACTATACTAAAATATTATTAGTAATATTATATGTAATATAGAATATATAATTAATATTATTATATGGTATTATTATTAGTGTTATATTGTATTACATTATAATATTATTATCAATATTATATGTATATACAATATATTATATTATTAGCATAGCACAATATTAGCATTAGATATTACTTTACTGAACTATACCACTATACTAAAATATTATTAGTAATATTATATGTAATATAGAATATATAATTAATATTATTATATGGTATTATTATTAGTGTTATATTGTATAACATTATAATATTATTATCAATATTATATGTATATACAATATATTATATTATTAGCATAGCACAATATTAGCATTAGATATTACTTTACTGAACTATACCACTATACTAAAATATTATTAGTAATATTATATGTAATACAGAATATATAATTAATATTATTATATGGTATTATTATTAGTGTTA
Organism: Anolis carolinensis; assembly: GCF_035594765.1. Taxonomy (NCBI): domain Eukaryota; kingdom Metazoa; phylum Chordata; class Lepidosauria; order Squamata; family Anolidae; genus Anolis; species Anolis carolinensis. The sequence continues at coordinate 12,598,848 of NW_026943821.1, read as the reverse complement.
TATTGTATTACATTATAATATTATTATCAATATTATATGTATATACAATATATTATATTATTAGCATAGCACAATATTAGCATTAGATATTACTTTACTGAACTATACCACTATACTAAAATATTATTAGTAATATTATATGTAATATAGAATATATAATTAATATTATTATATGGTATTATTATTAGTGTTATATTGTATTACATTATAATATTATTATCAATATTATATGTATATGCAATATATTATATTATAAAACTGAGGGCGGGGGCCAGGTCAATGACCTCGGAGGGCCGCATCCGGCCCCCGGGCCTTAGTTTGGGGACCCCTGCTCCACAGCATATTTTAAAGTCTGGATCAATATATTTAGTTCCTTCTGTTTCCATTTCACCAAAGTAGAAAACCTAAGAAGTATCAAGGTAGGTGCAAGGAAAAGGCACCCCTGAGTGAATTCTGGATCTCTGGAAAAGTCAAAATGTTATTTTTTTTTTGTTTTCTGAAATATATATATTTTTATTAATAGAGTGTGGGGAGTGGCAAAGAATAAAATAATGGATATAAAGTATTGACATTTTTGACATCCTGTGTTATTGTCTTCTTTTATTGTCTTCTTCAGTTTCTTACATAATCTATTATCAGACTGAGGACTTAGTGACTGCTTCATTCCAGCACTTTGATTTTTAATTGTATATAGCCAGCCTAGAGTTATCATGGGGAAACGGTGGCTCCTCTGAAGCTTTATCACCAGTCCTTGTTTCCATAATTATCACAGGGACAGAAAGTGAGGAGAAATCTTCTGAACAGGGGCACAGACAGCAAAACAAACCCCACTGGGGTGTTAACAATTCTCTATGCTATACAAAGCATGCATGCATACGTGTGTGTGTGTGTGTGTGTGTGTGTGTGTGTGTGTGTGTGCATTCATGATTTGGATAACATATGAAATAACACTTTAAAATGTACCTGTTCTGACTTACAGACTTTATTACCAATCTCAATAGCAGTATTTTCTTTATAAAAAGTCAAAAGGCTTGCCAAACTTGGTTGTTTCATTTCACAGGAAAGTTTTGTTAGCTTTGAACAAAGGACATTTGGAGTCCTTCTTCTTTTTGTTGTGTAGGGACCTGTTTCTCTCCCACCCCCCCCACCCCCATACCCCAATGTTATTTCTGCCCCTGATATCACATTTTCTCTTAAACAAGAGACTTGTTAACTGAGGCATCCCAGGATATACAGTTGATTGTGAGTGATTGTATGTGTCAGGGATTCCTCTTCTTCAGAAGAGGAAGGGGAGCAGGAAAGTGTTCAAGAATCTGAGGGTGAGTTGGAGTCTGAGGAGGAGACTTTGCTAGTACCCTCATTCCAGGAGAGGTGGAAGGAAGCAGAGCAGAGACGTCGTTCAGCTAGAATAGCTGCCAGAAATGCAGCTGAGTAATTAGGAACTGCCCTAGCAGCTATGTGGGGACCCAGGGCTATAAAAGCCGAAGCATGTGCAGCCAGCTCTTGCTGGTAACAAACTGAATCTAATGCCTTTGCTCTCCGTGTGCCTGCTCTGTATTTACTGCTGTTTCTTTGTCTGAAGTAAGACTTCCTGGCTTTCTTTTGCATTATACCACTGAGTGTGCTGTACTTTATGTTTTGCTGAAGTAAAGCAGTTTTTATTTACTTACCACAGTGTCTTAAGGCTGTTCTTGAAAGACAAAACAGGACAGTATGTGCATGAGCCAATATGATGGCTATGGCCCTATTTACCAGTTGGCGGGGGGGGGGGTGGGTGGGTGGGGGGTAAATAGCCCTATTTACCAGTTGGCAAGGAGCCCCTGTGGCCTAGTGGATTAAAGCCTTGTGACTTGAAGGTTGGGTTGCCGACCTGAAGGCTGCCAGGTTCAAATCCAACCTGGGGAGAACATGGATGAGCTCCCTCTATCAGCTCCAGCTCCATGCAGGGACATGAGAGAAGCCTCCCACAAGGATGGTAAAATCATCAAAACATCCGGGCATTCCCTGGGCAACGTCCTTGCAGACGGCCAATTCTCTCACACCAGAAGTAACTTGCAGTTTCTCAAGATGCTCCTGACATGAAAAAAAAACCAGTTGGAAAGATGATTTAAAGATATCCATCCTCTTCTTCACCTCACCCATTTTGCTGCCAGCAGCTTCTACCAGCATTGCTGCTGCATTTCTACAACCAGTGGCAAAATGAGAGTCTGTCTTTTATTTCAATGTAAAAGTATATGCTTTCTGGATGGCAACATTCTGCACAAGAAATGCATTTCTCAGAAACACTAGTTTATATTGCAATTTTAGATATTATTCAATGTTGGCGACAGTACAAGAAGTCCAGCGCTGCGATGCATTCTAGTAGAAGGTCCGATCAAATCTTATTCTAAAACTTCATTTGCTTATCATCTCCATTCCTATAGTAATAGTAATAATAATAATAATAATAATAATAATAATAATAATAATAATAATAATATATTTATAACCTGAGGGGGCTCCTCAGTTTCTGTACATGCAATGTAAGATGTAGACCAATACAATTTCTTTTCAAAGAGAGGCAATTTTATAAAACTGTGTTGGTGTGAGTGAGGAATGATTATGAATCCAGTGTTCCCTTTTTCTTTTCTGACTGCTTGTCTTGCCTTTGTTCGCCAGGTTTCCGTCCTGTGCCTCGCTACAAAAGGGGCTGTGCTACAGGAGCACTCTGTAAGGTGGACGGTGGGACATACAGAACAGAAGTTGGAATTAAATACCCTAACCCTATTTGCTCCCTAGCGCGTCCTATAGACTGATATCTCTCTTGTTTGCCTCCATTCTCTGACACTGAGTTTGTATTGGAGGTCACCTGTTAATTTTCATTTGAATCATTTTTAAGTCACTTTCAAAAATACATAAAATATGGTTAAAGAAGGGAGGGTAAATAAGTGTAAAAGAAAAGGAATGGATATAGAAAGGGATTTTGGGGAGGGAAGAAGGGGAAAGGTAAGATAATGGAAAAAAGGGACTTTGTGGTCTTCTATTCTTCTTTTTCTAGGTCTTTTATTCTGTTTTTTTTTCTTTTATAACCTTGTAGATTAATTTACTTTTCTTATCCCTTTCTCTTCTGTGGGGTCTTCCTTTCTTTATATATTGATCTAGCTAAGTTCTCAAGAGAATCTTGATAGTATTCGATTACATATTCATATATTCTTTGAAAAGTCCCCAGTCCGTTGATTTAGTCTTCCTGTATGATTTTCATTAAAAAAGTTAATCTGTCCATGTCCATAATTTCTAACATTTTATCCAACCATTGTTTTTTAAATGAAATTTCTTCTATTTTCCAATATCTGTTTATTTTTATCATTTTAATGTTGTTAACTGAACTCCATATACTATAATGGTGAAAAAACATTCCAATGTGTAACATGTGTATATAATGTTCACTAATGCTAATGCACAATGATGCTAACTACTGTAACAAATAATAAAAAGGAATTATATGCTAAATACAGGTTACAGAAAAAGAAATAGAAAAAATGTTTACCAATTGACTTTCATTTTTAATATCAGTGGTATAAATGCCTTCTTTCCCCAATACTCATGGAACATTTTAAACTTCTACTAATTCACCAAAGCTACAATTCTGAAATGTCCAATTCTTATCACTCTTTGGTGACGCCTTTAATAATTGTTCCTAAACATCTGTTGTTGCAATAAACAAAGGGAAAGGGATGAGTTGTGACTCGACAAGTAAATGCGAAGGAAGAAAATGTTAATGAAAACAGCAGTTTGTTCTTTGAATGTCTATTCCTGTTGATTAAAATGTTTAATGCCATGGAGTGGTCTGTCTTTCTTTTACCTAGACCAAAAGAACTAAGGTAATTATATATTTGTGAAATGATGGAGAAACACTTCTCAAGAATCACACAAACTCTCTTTCTACCTGTCCCAGATGATGTTTCTCTGTCTGTTTTGGGGAATCATTACTATGCTCTGATTTGTACTGTGTATTTGGCAAAAGGAATATGGACAATATCACATTAGAGTTCCAAAGTACAAGTCTGCGATTCCCTATTGCTCGGTTTGCTTCTGCAGAATTCTGGGAAATGTAATTTAGGGTGGAGCCTTTGAAATTCTCAGCCAGAAAGGATCTCAGCTTCACATTACTACATTTCCCAGAATTCTGCAGGAGGAAACCAGGTGATAGAAAATTGCAGACCTGTGCTTTAGAACTTTAACATGATATTGTCCTAAGTGGGAACATAGATCATATGTAGTGAGGATGAAATGGAGAGAAAGCTATGTTTCCAAGCTAGGCTTGATCAAAGCATTTTGAGTTCCTGACAAAATGTTATATAATCATCATGTGCACACACAGATGATCACATTTACTGATTTCCAAGCTTCCTACATTCTGTGCAATAATTTCAAAGTTCTTTGTCTAAAGTAGTGGGCAGATCTATACTGACTTGTTATCCCAGGGCTCATGGATTGCCCCCGGGGTGGGTGTGTAATCCATCCCATTGACTGCTGAGAGAGAACACCAACTGTCCAGTGGTGCTGTATTCAGTTTGGGGCCTCCAGGCAGCCATCCTTAACATCCCCTAACCTTCCTTTCCCCCTCTCTTTCTTCTTCTTCTTCTTCTTCTTCTTCTTCTTCTTCTTCTTCTTCTTCTTCTTCTTCTTCATATTATTATTATTATTATTATTTTATGACACAGCAAACAAGATAGATATGCTGGATTTTGTATCACAAAATCACAAGTCAAACACTTCCCAAGTGTCTAGGACTGTGTGATGTATTTTCGGATGATGCACAGATCCAAGCTGGGTGGCCTTTTGCAGTTGGCAGATCGTAATTTTGTCAATGTCTATTGTTTCCAATTGCCAGCTGAGATCTTTTGGCACGGCACCCAATGTGCCGATCACCACCGGGACCACCTGCACTGGTTTCTGCCAGAGTCTTTGAAGTTCAATCTTGCAGTCCTAATAGCGGCTGAGTTTTTCCTGTTGTTTTTTGTCAATGCGACTGTCACCTGGGATGGCAACATCTATGATCCAAACCTTTTTCTTTTCCACAACTGTGGGGTCTGGTGTGTTGTGTTCCAGAACTTTTTCAATCTGGATCCGGAAATCCCACAGTATCTTTGCATGCTCATTTTCCAATACTTTTGCAGGTTTGTGATCCCACCAGTTCCTTACTGCTGGGAGGTGGTACTTGAGGGATAAGTTCCAATGAATCATTTGGGCCACAGAGTTGTGCCTCTGTTTGTAGTCTGTCTGTGCGATTTTCTTACATCAGCTGAGGATATGATCAATGATTTTGTCAGTTTCCTTGCACAGTCTGCATTTTGGGTTATCAGTTGATTTTTCGATCTTGGCCTTAATTGCATTTGTTCTGATGGCTTGCTCCTGGGCTGCAAGGATGAGGCCTTCTGTCTCCTTCTTCAGGGTCCCATTCGTGAGCCATAACCAGGTCTTTTCCTTATCAGCTGTTCCTTCAATTTTGTCAAGGAACTTTCCATGCAATGTTTTGTTGTGTCAGCTGTCAGCTCTAGTTTGTAGTGTGGTTTTCTTGTACTGGTTTTTTGTCTGCTGTGTTTTGAGGAGTTTCTGATTTTTTACTTCAATCAAAGCAGGTTCTTCACTTTGCTTTACATATTCTGCCAGGGCATGATCTTCTTCTTTGACTGCTTGTTTTACTTGTAAGAGTCCTCTGCCACCTGATCTTCTAGGCAGATATAGCCGGTCAACATCACGGCGAGGGTGCAGTGAATGATGAATGGTCATGAGTTTTCTTGTTTTTCTGTCCAAATTGTCCAGTCCCACCTGTGTCCAGTTTATTGATGCCAGCAGTATATCTTATGACAGGTATGGCCCAGGTGCTTATGGCCTTGATGGTGTTGCCTCCATTGAGCTTGCTTTTGAGATTATTATTATGATTATTATTATTAATAATAATAATAAAGATATTTTACCACCACCTTTCTCTGCAAGCAGACTCAAGGCGTCTTACAACATATAAACATACAACACAAAATAAAAACATAGTTAAAATCAAATATTTGATATTCCCCTCATGCTTTTTGTTCTAGTGGCTGCCTCCCTGAACTCCATGTGTAATTGAATTATTACCAGTTTTCGACAGCCACTTTTCTGTTGCCAGTAAAATATGGTGGCAGAGCCCATGCTGTTACGGGCTTCCGAATGAACTGAACAAGCTGAAGGCAAACGTCCATAACGAATCTATGCACAAGCCTACTGGGGACTAAGTATCCGGTGTTCGTGGGCTACACTTTTTACAAATGGGTTTCAATTTCTAAATGTATTTTAAAGATCACTTTTTCATTTTCTTCAGTTACTGACAACATTGTTATGAATGGTACAGAAAGCATCTATATTAGGCAATTTTCTATCCTGGTTTGATGCTTTTAGGAATTACACTTTGCAGTCACAACACTATACAGACTTTGTATTCTCAAGAGGGGCTGGATTTGGGTGAGAATAGATTGAAATCTGATATTTCTCACCATTGGCCCTGGGCCTCATGCAATTTGGTACATAAAGCAACCTGGAGAATATTCACAATATACTAGAAATGGGAAACTTGGGCGGGGCGGAGGATTATTTCCAACACTGTGGGTATAGATGTCTCTCTCTGTGTGTTACTTGATTAATTTTTCTTTATTTCCTTTTTTAATGCAATTTTCATCATGGTAGAATCTAATGCCCTTCTATCCCAATTCTGTAGTTTTTGTTACCATTTAAAATCACATTCATTATCAAGGCTAAATCTATCTGTCTGTCTATCTATCTATTCCATTTGTTTCATTGAAGAAAATATGGTATCTCCCTGTTCCTTCTCCTCCTCCTCCTGCTCCTTGAATTACTGTATTTCCATTAAAAAAACCTTTAACACATTTAAATATGTTCATAGAAACTGTAAAATACATCAAATTCATTGCAATAGTTAAATAAAATAAGTGATTTTTTTTCAGATTAGCAGTGATAATTGGAACTTTCTTGATTCCTTTGGGAAAGCAGCACTCTAGGAAGGTGGTTGAGGCTGGAGAGCACTGGCACTCTCTGGTTCTTGTTCGTAGGTGGGCTGAGAGTTCTGCTCCACAGAGGACTGGAATTTCTCAGCTAGAACGTGCCAAGTGGTGAGGTGCCACTTTCTTTGATCCTCCCTCCCTCTGAGACCATTTTCATGTGTAAAATTATTCACTTTTCCATAAATGTAATAATCAGTAACCGAGTAATGTATTTTTGTTCTAGAGTTTATTTTGGGATATGGTTGCAAAGGGAACTTTGAAATCAGGGAAAGGGGGAGTTCATACCCCATAAAAATTCTGGGGAAAGGAGTCTCACATGCGATCTCCATGTCATGGATTGTGCTGGGTTTCATGGAACATTATTGTGATGCAATTTAAGGAAGCTTCCTTTCACTTCTAGATTGATCAACTGCTAGACAGATTCAACTGAAAAGCTATGACTTCGATGAAATCCTGTCTCCCTGCTGCCACTATGGGGATCTTCATCTGTAATTGTGTTGGTCTGTTGTTCTCTCCCTTTTACTGGTTGGGAAAGCTGCAAGAGTCTTGGGGATTGTCCATCAGCTTCTGGAAGGGAGCACCCAGGAATGTGATCTTTCCTCTTTCCTAGTATCTGTAGCTAGCTGTTGTTGAGGCACCCCATGAATTACTGAATACTGAATTCCAACCCCTTAAATGGTCAAGGGAGCACATTCCTGTCTACTAAAGCAGATTTATAAAAGGGTAAGACACACAGTGCAAGAACCTCTTGCATGTATTTCAGTAAATCCAGGATGGTCATATATATGCATTTAACAAAACCCCAGTTATAAAGGTTGTATCCTTAAGGTGTGGGAGTACTTGGGAGGGGTGGGGGTTACAAGATCTTTGTTAAATTAGATAGCATGAAGAGGAAGAAGAAACAAAGTGCATATAGGTGATAGGGAGGCTAGAAAAACTCCCCTGCTTATGGTTTCCTTATAAGTTCGTAAACCTCAAATTTAATTTTGATTTGTTTTTTATTTGTGTTGGTTGAAGTGTATTTTTCAAAAAAGTGGTCTAAATAGCCTAAGGGCGAAACATCACATATCATCTTGAAAGCTAAGGAGGATCCATCTTGCTTAATATTTGAAAACTACCAATGAACCCCAGGTTTTTAGTGTGTTTCGGAGGAAGGAACTGGCAAAACCCCTCTGAATATTCCTCAACTAAGAATACCTTATGACATTCCTGAGGTTTTAAAAACTCCACAGGTCATTGTAATACATGTACACAGAGGCAAACAGTTTTCAATATAGCTAAGAGTGGAGATGGTAAAATGGGTGGGAGAAGCATCTGCAGGAAGCAGACGGAGGAAATGGCAGATGAACAAACACTTTTCTCCCCCACGGTAGAAGAGAACTGTGGCATGCCACCTAATGCTAGTACCATATCGCTTAATCAAGTAGAAGAGCATTTCAATGTTTTTTGTGGCATATTTTTAAACAAATATGCTACAGCGAAGGAGGCATTGGAATCTCAAACACAGTACGTGTTAACACTTTTGCTAACCTATGGAGAGTACTTTGCTAGCTGGACCATTCTTATGACTCAACCTCGGGCAGTTTTCTTAGACTTCAGGTCAATTAACTGCCTTCTGAACAAATGGCAAAGAAAATTCTGAAGTCGCTTCTCCTGCTAAACAGATCACTAGACTGCGATTTTTAATAAGGATGGTAAAAATATTCAAAGACAAGTTATCGAAAACCGGATTCCAAAAGGATGATCTCCATAGTCCTCATCTCTATAGGTATTAATTTAATGAACCCAAGTATTCTGAGTTTCAAGCCACCTTTCATTGAACTCCCTGGAATGTTGCACAAGCACCATATTTACTTGATCTTGGGATGACCATACATTCATCAGCATAATCCCTTCATATAGCCCTCGGAAAACACACGGACCATACAATGGTCTTAAGAAATGCTACTGGGTCTTTTCCTGTTTTTCCTGATATGACCTATTTTATTCCTGGGAACGTTTCCTCACCTCTAGTGCCAAATTGGACCCACTCCTCGAAATCTCCATTGAAATCGTGAATATCCTGAACACTCTTCTGTTTACCTGACTGACATTCATTTTATTGACCAGAGCAGAGATATCAAAACAATTTTCAGCCCATTATCTCTTGCCCCATGGTCAATAAGTGAATAAGTACATTTTGTTGATTAGCCCGTTGGCCGTATCAAAACAGTTGACAAACACATTTAACATATACACATACGTCACAACCCTTCTTCTGGACAAATCAATAAATGGACACAAGTCTGCAAAATAATGCAGTGTCCCTTTATTAAATTTCCTACCATGACTAGATCCAACTAGCAATGACAACGGACAGAACTCAGACTAAAAAGGGAGCGGATCCTAGTCGGCCTGATGATGGTCCAATCAGGAGCTGATACCGCAATGTGCCTTTGTTTTGAAGAGCTGTTAAAGTGTTATAAATAAAAATACGTTCGCTATCATGATATGTCAGTTTTTGAAGTGCTGTCTCTGCTGACATCCTCTTTGGCCAAGGAGTATAAAGCCTCTGATCATTGCCTCCATCCTGTCTGTGTCTCACTCAGTCCTTGGCAGCTAAATATGGTGGGCTCCAAACTTTCAGCCCATGTGGCAGCTACCTTAAGTGTGATGATTTTTTTCAAAGTTTCTGGATGAGATGTGGACTGAATAAATTCAGATGTGGGGGCAGAAGTGTGAAATCTGGAAGTCCCTGGCTACATATCCATAGGTGGCGGATATGGATTTAGTCAGTGCAAACCACCACCAAGACCCTACCTATGGAAGACAAACATACCTGGCCATGAGTGATCACTTATCATGATTCCTCCCCATTGCTCGTGGGCACCCATTGTCTACCCATTGTAATGACCAGGGATGAACAACTGTGACAGATCCGTGGACCAGTTTCAGGTTTATGACAATGCTCATGGGCTGCACTTTTTCATTTTTTTTTCCTATTGCTAGAGACATTATTGTGGTAGCACTGTATGGTAAGTATGCATATGAGCCAGTTTTCTATCCTGGTTTGATACTTTTAGCAACCGCACTTTGCTATCACAGCACTATACAGACTTAGTCTTCTCCAGAGGGACTGGGTTATGCTTTGGGGGAGGTCAGGTTGAAATCCGATATTTCACACAATTGGCCCTGTGCCTCACTCAATTGGGTACAACAAACACCCTGGAGATTATTCACAATATATTAGAATTGAAGAGTCTTGGGTTGTGCTGAGGATCATTTCCAACACTATGAGTATATGTGTGTGAGTTATAACTTGATTAATTTTGGTTCATTTCCTTTCTGCTTTTTTAAAAATGGAGATTTCATCATGGCAGAATCTAATATGCCCTTGTTCTATCCCAATTCCACTTTTTTACTGCTTACAATCACATCCTCCAGGTTTAATCATTTGTAATTTCCTTATAGACCTGTTTTTAGTTGATTGGCTTCATTAAAGTTTAATTAAAGGAATTATGGTCTCTTCCTTGCATTAGCTTTATTTCCATTAAAAAAAACCTTTTATCACTTCAAAATATTTCCATAGAAACTGTAAAATACATCAAATTGATTGCAATAGTCAAAGTATGTGATTTCTCAGATAAGCTGTGATTGGTCATTGGGACTTTCCTGATTCCTTTGAGACTCCAGCTGGAGAGCACCTGGCACTCTCTAATCCTTGGTTACAGGTGGGCTGAGATATCTGCATTACAGAGGACTGGAATTGGCCCCAAGTGGTGAGGTGTCTGTTCCTTTGCTCCTCCCGCACTCTGAGAGCGGTTAGATGTGTAAACGCATGAACATTTCCAGAAATTTAAACAGTAAGTCAATGAAGATATAAGGTATTTGGTGTTTCAGAGTTTATTTTGGGATCTGGGATGCAAAATGGACTTGGGAGTTGGGGGGGAAAGGGGGAGTTCATACCCAATAAAAAAATTCTAAGTTGGAGAGTCTCATTGTGTCCTCCCCAGTGTCATGAATTTTATTTGGTTTTATAGAACGTTGTTGTGACTCAATTCAAGGCAGCTTCTTTCAACTTCTAGACTGATCGACTGCTGGACTGATTCAACTGAAAAGGTTTGTTTTGGATAAAATCCCCACCCCCTTGATGTTACTATATATACGAGTGGAGAGGAAAAAGTTGGTGGGAGATGTATCTGCAGGAAGCCGGTGAATGTAAGGGGGAAAGACCAAACACTCTTTCCCTCCACCATAGATGAGAACTGTGGCATTCCCCTAATCATGGTACCATGTCACTTAAAACAATGGCACTGTGTTTTTTTTAATGAAATGTTTTAAAATAAATATGCTGCAGATAAGGTGGCTTTGGAGCCAAGATTGACAGTTTTCCCATGCATTAGAGTGTACTTAAGTAGAAGGAGCATTGTCATGATCCCAGCTCTGGCAGATTCCTTTGACTCAGGTCAATTGACTGCCTGCTGAACAAATTCAGAGGGGAGAGAAAACTGAAGACACTGTTTACTTTTTGGAATACAGTGTTCCCTCACTTATCGTGGGGGTTACGTTCCAGGACCACCCGCGAAAAGTGAAAATCCATGAAGTAGGGATACTATATTTGTGTGGTTTACAATCTCACTGGCAAGTAGCTCCCGCCGCCGCTGCTGCCTTGTGAGGTGAAGACAAAGCTGCTTCAGCCTCCTTTTCTCTCCCTTCGGCTTCTCCTTCCTTCCTTCCTTCCTTCCTTCCTTCCTTCCTTTCTTCCTTCCTTAGGCTTCTCCTTAGGAAGGAAGTAAAGAAAGGGATTTATAATATTATTTTATGATTTCTACTATTACTTTAGTGTTTATTAAAAAAACGTAAAACAGCAAGTCCGCAAAAAATGATCCGCAAAGTAGTACGGGAAGACTGTAACTTATTCAGTCATTAAAAATCACACTCCTACTTTTTTCGTGTCAGGACGACTTGAGAATCACTTCTGATGTGAGAGAATTGGCCATTTGCAAGGACGTTGCACGGGATGCCTGGATGTTTGATGTTTTATCATTCTGTGGGAGGCTGCTCTCATGTCCCCACATGGGGAGCTGGAGCTGACAGAGAGAGCTCATCCACTCTCCCCAGATTTGAACACTCTTGTCAGCACAAGGATTTAACCCATTGCGCCACACACTCCTACTGAAAGCATGTGCATTTATAGACTTGATTGCATATTTAGACTTGCCCACATTACATGTAAAGGGCTTAAGAAAGTAAGTCCTCCTAATGATTTTAATAGGTTGACTCCAAGAATGAAAGAAATCTGGTACCAATGGAATCTAGAACCAATGGATTGTGCTTGCTTGTAAACTTTAAAACTTGTATTTGACTTATATATGTTCAATTTGCTGTTTAATATCAATATTATCACAGATCCTTCTCACCTCGATTCCCCTAAGACGTTTCCTATCATCATGAAGACTTTTCCAGGATTCCTCCTCATCTTTGCAGTTCTATGGAGTGGTAAAGATAAGGGATTTGTACCTTTTCTCTACTTGAAAAAAAATAGTCATTTTTCTTCCTGCCTCAGTAGTCCACAAAAATTTCAGCACTATTCTGAATTTGATGTTTCAACTAGACATTATAATTCATGCAAAATTACTGGCAGTAATATTTTGGCATTGAAATCAGAACATTTTCTCTAAAACTTAATGGGCAGAAGTATTGTATTTTTTCCGTTTTTTCCCCCGCAGGAAATATGTTTTTCATGCATGAACAGGTGTTTGTGCATTAATAAAAAAGATTTTACTCACTTTTAAGATTGCCAGTTATAGCTTGTGGTTTACATAGTCAATAGATATGGCAACACCTAACCCTATTGAGGAAGATCTCTGTTGTAATCTTTTTTATATTGGTTTTAAACCACTTCATTGGATGTGTTGCAATAGCAGGTTCCCAGATTCCCAGTGTTTACATCTTATTTTATTTTTTTGGTTATTTAATATTTAATGTTTATTTTACTTAAGGGATATTTGTCTTTACTGTTCGAATGTAGCACAAATCCTATGTAAAATCATACTATGTATTTTTAACATTAATATTGAAATGTGAAATATAAACAGAAAGTCTTTACTTTCTGCAAAGACCATGCAGAATAAAACAGTTGCACATATCTGCACAGGTGGATATAGATTTGTTTCCTTTCCTTCTTTTTCAGGCGAGTCTCTGATTTGTGAAGTATGTAACAGGGACGGCCTTAAGTGTTCAGGACAGAATGAGACCTGTAAAGCTCAACTTCAGACCTGTGCTGTAGTATTAGTTGAAAGCACAAATTGTGAGTCTTTTGCTCAAATAAATTAATTTCCTGATATTTCAATGAAATATTTAGGACCCTGTAAAAGAGTAAAGCAAGAGGAATTATTTAATAATACTGGAAATACTGGTAACAGAACCACAACAGAATCAGCGAGTGTAGTTGGCTACAGGATTAGTAAAGTGTAGTTGCTTGTGAATGTTCTTTTGTTTAATGTTGAAGGCAAGTATTCTTCACCTGCATATGCCCTTCCTCCTCCCCTCCACGCAGCTTTGAAACACCTGAAACCTGCTGTCGTGGCCAGGTTGGGAGGAAGGGGAGCCTTATGGAGTCACAAGGCTCTAGCTGTAGATTCCTGATATGACCTACCTCACATGGTGGTGTTTTTTGGGGAATTAAGTACAATGTGTCATGGTTTGCAAAGGCACTGTGCTGTGTGTGTTAACTGGAAAATGAAGTGCATGAAGCCGATTGGCTGAGCCTGCAAAGATCTGGGTATTGATTTGATACTGTTTCTATTCTGCTGCTGCAGAACCTGTTTGGACATGTTTTCAGTGCTGACTGAGTCCTGCTGATAAAGAGAGCAGTGTATTTTAGATAGGCCTTGCTATTTTGAGGCCTGTTTGCTGCTGAGAAAAGAGGGTGAAGAATCAAGATTGTATTCTTCTCTGAAGCAGAGTGATCAGAGGGACCATTGTAAATACCACTGGTTGGTTTTTTTTTTTTTTTGGTTTTTTTTTAAATCTCTTGGAATTAGTAAAGTTCCTGTATTTTTGTTTTGCAAACCTGAGTGGCATGTTATTGTTCTGCAAGTGACTCTGGATCATGGGCACATGTAAGAGCTTCCATTTATCATAATCAATCCGCTATACAATGCATAATTTGCTGCTTGAGGGCAGAGGGACTTAGCTGGACAAATAAGAGATACATGGAACG